>NW_023458564.1:36623220-36669115 GCF_013731165.1 Rhagoletis pomonella | reverse complement strand
TTTTTTTTCTGAACTAAAATTTCTCCGATATAGTTAAAACCTACCATTTGGTGCTTTTAGTGTGGTAAAAAGCTTTTTTTTCCAAGTTTTTGGAGCTTTTTGAAAATCAAAGTTGGCAACACTGAGAATACGTGTTAAATTAATTTGACAGCTGTGGTGTAGCTCGTCGTTTTCATTGTGTTCGGGCTATAATTGTACAAAATGCTCGTTTAACGAACAGGCCTAATGCCGCAACTAAGTAAATGTCAAAATAAAAGTGATTAAAAATATAAAAAGTTGTGTTTTTAGCTTTGGGTTCAAGTTTTGATTTTAATTCTTGTTTGTGGGCTCACACAAACATAAAACCAGGTATTTATTGCATTTAAGGTTTTGGTTTTAAATCCTTTAATGAATTGTTTCAGATATGTCTGACGAAAACTTTATGGAAAACGGAAAAGAGGGTGTCGTTGCAAAAACTTCTGATACCTCTGCTATTTCGGCATCAAAAAGTCCATCAATAGGACCTTCTATCCAGTCAGAGATTATTGAAGAACCTCTACCTTCCATAGAAGACGTTGTTCTCATTGATCCTGAATGCTTAGAATTGGACCTAAACCATCACCGGATTGACAAACTAGAAAATTTTGAGCCATTGGTATGCATTGAGCGTCTTTACCTGCGCTGGAATCTTATAAAGAAAATTGAAAATCTATCCACGCTGACAACGCTTCAGGAACTTGAACTATACGATAATCAAATTACAAAAATAGAAAACCTGGATACACTTGTTAATTTGGAGCAGTTAGATTTTAGTTTTAATCGCTTAACTAAAATAGAAAATTTAGACAAACTAGGTAAACTAGAAAAACTATTCTTATGTGCGAACAAGATCCATGTTATAGAAAACTTGGGTATGCTCACTAATTTGACGATGCTAGAATTGGGGGACAACAAAATTCGTAAAATCCAAAACATTGAAATGCTTACCAATCTTCGTCAACTCTATCTTGGAAAAAATAAGATTACAAAAATTGAAAATTTGGATACTTTAGTCAATTTGGAGTGTCTAAGTTTGCAGGCGAACCGCATAGTCAAAATAGAAAACTTGGATAAATTAGTTAATTTAACTGAACTTTATATATCGGAGAATGGCATCGAAATAATTGAGAATTTGAATGAGAACAAACAGCTTGATACGTTGGATATTGCCAAAAATAGGTTGAAATCAATAGACAACATTGAGCACTTGAAAGAATTGGAAGAACTCTGGCTAAATGACAATGGGGTCTCAGATTGGCAAAATATTGAAGTTTTAAAAGAAAACACAAAACTTAAAACTGTTTATTTAGAACACAATCCAGTAGCATCAGACAAGATGTATCGTTTCAAGTTGCGCTCGATTGTACCATGGTTGGAAAAGATAGACGCCACTTTGTGTCGATAAAACTGGACTTACAACAAATAAAGGGAATAAAATTGGTTTGTTTCAAGACTGTCATAACCGAAATCCCGTTACATATTTTAACTTATACAGGCCTATTCTGCGTTGGTAACAAAAATTTTGTTACCGGTTAGTAAAGTTACTGTCAATTTTTAAACCCTTTTCGTATTCTCCACACTCTTGTAACCGGTTAATTTTGTTACCATCTCATGAGCAGGTAACAAAATATTGCCCCGTGAAATATGCAACACCAGAATTTACACAAAACTCCATAGCTGAATTGCTGAACAAATTAAAACGTTACCAAGGTAAATAGAATTGCGGTTACAAGAAGTGGTGACAATTGTTGGTAACAAAATTAGCTTGTTACAAAATGTTCGGTTACAAGCAGAATAGGCCTGATAATAGTCTACCAAGTAGTTTTTAATACTCTTAAAATATTAGTTGGAACCCATGTCCACCAGGCGCTGGAACTTGTAAGCTGTCCTTTTCTCAGTTTCGGACGATTAATTTATGACAGTGTTGCATCAAACAAGAGCTAGCCAGCTTTCTTAATGAGGTCTTTATGCAGAAAGCGAATTATTTATAATTTCATAAAATCAGGGCTACCGCGGAATCCATTGTCGTCCGATTTTTCGTTGAAATCTACGAAAATGCTGTCGCTGAATCCGAATAGCTACGAACGTAACGTATACTTTGAACACACACGTTCGTAACAATTCGGATTCAGTGATCGCATTATCGTAGATTTTACGAAAAATCCGAATACGATGGATTCTGTGATAGCCCCCAATGTATAAATTGATTTCGCTCATTTAAAATAATGAAAACGAAAGTAAAACATTGGTATATTGATATGCATTCATTTGTGTCACCGTAAGGAACACACATGAATAACTAGGTTTATAATATCGTAAATAATTGACTGTAAAACAACTAATTATTTGTAAAGCTATATTTAACATAATAAAAAGCATTTTACCATTTACAATTAAAATGATTCACTAATACCTTTTACAAGAACAAAGCTTAGGCCTGGCCGGGTAATTTACGATGCAATTATCTTGCACCCTCAAGCTCGTAACTTATTGTTATTTACCATCTTTCTTAAGCAGTTTAAATTTTTAATATCAGCCCGATTCGAAATACTCCTTTTAGCTTCTAGCAGATTTTACTTTTCTAGAGCAAACATTCTGCAATTCTAAATCTCAGGGAAACATTTCCCTAAAAACCAGGAGCAGATTATTCAAAATTTTCCACTCTTATGCTTGATATATGTAAATGACGTCAAGCCCGGGCAGTTGCGTCGATTATTTTAAAGTACAATTCACCTGTTTTACATTACATTGCTTTATATTTTTGGACTATCTTTGGCCTAGATACAAAGCTACTATACCTACGACTATATTTTTCGAGCGATTGGACCAATCTTTCCAAAGATAGTCCAAAAATATAAAGCAATGTAATGTAAAACAGGTGAATTGTACTAAAAGTGGTCCGAATATAATGCATAAGGAATGCGTTTTGATCTAAAACTGGTTACAATGTCATGTAATAGCGGACAACGGGTACAATTAACGACTTGCTGATATGTAGGCACTTAGTCAACAAATTTTCATGTGCGACGTTGGCATGCAGAGAGAGTATCCGCTTAGAAAAACTGAGAACCCCGGTTCAAATTGCAGTTGGCGCAAGTTTTATTTTTGTTTTTTTCCCCCAAAATCGGTTACAATGTAATGCAGAAGCGGACAATTGGTCCGAGCCTAGGACATTCAATATTAAATGTAAATATAATTTTACATGTTGGACCAAAGTTTGGACTACTTACAATCACTTGCAGTCTAGTTTGTGGTGTGCTCTAAGTCTATTCCGAGATCCTACAGGATAACTGTGCGACAAAATTGTTGCGCCAATGGCGACAAAACCAAATAGCTCTGTCGGAAAGCTTTCACAGGGGAGTTTTGTAAATTGATTTATATGGTAATTGCGCGCATTTCATTACTTTTCAATAATTTGAATATTTCATAAAACTAAATTAATGCAAATGCAATTATTACATATAATTTGCATATAAATTTCATGACTGCCCAGTAGAACTTGGGAGCATCGTACGATTGCTCGGTGAGTACTCCCTTGGGAGTATACAACTACCCCCATTGCTCCCTATGCTTCTGTTTATAAGCATGTAATTTTGTATACTCCCTTTAACATGGGATGTCCTAGGAGGGCGAGTAATCCCTTTTACCTCCTAAATGAGCAATCATGGAGTTCATACAGAAATATCATCTCAAAGACCTCCTAAGTGAGCAATATAAAATATATCTCAGAACAACCTCTCAGAAACGCCTCAAAAAGACAATACGGGAGTGCACATAGGAAAATACCACATATTGCTCCCTAACGAGCAATAAGGGAGTATTCCCAAAGAAGTAATCCCACAAACCTAAGCGAGGTATAGACCAGCTTTCCTATTCTCCCACATTCCTCTTAATGGAGTGATAAAAATTACTCCAAAATTGCTCCAAAAGGAGCTTAAAAACATTACATAAGTACTAATGCATGTATGTATTTATTACACTTATGATAAGTATTAGAATTATGCAAGAAATAAATTATTTAAAAATGCATACATTCATACATATGCCCTTACGCATGCACATACATATATAATTCACTGGATTAATGAGCCGGGGAAGCTCCAGTTCAGAAGCCACCTCAAATTGGGAGAGTGTGATTTGTTGTCCTGATGGCGGCACAGGACGCTTGAAGATTACCCGAAATCTGAAATGCATTCTGCGTTAAATAATACAACATTCAATAAGTTTAAACAAACTTTTCATACATACCGACGGACCTTCATTTAAATCTATCTTGGCTGTCCAAATTGAGTAATTGCGTTCTGATACACAAATTTTCCAAACTAAATATTTTTGTATTACATATTTGCTTTATGCATATATGAAATACTTCTATATTGGCAGTAAGCTAACTTCTCAATGTGTAACAGGCTAACCTAATATTCACGCACGCCGCCAATTTATTCAAAAATTTCTCATGCACATGCAACTTGTATGAGATCAACCGAAATTGAACGGCGTGCGTATGAAGCTAACTCAATTTCCAATTTTGTTCTGCGTGACATTTTGATTTGACGTTTCGCTCAATGAAATCAAATACAAACGCATGCAAGTCAATTTCGGGTGACGCAAAAAAACAAATTCGACGGCATGCGTACCAAAACGCAAGCCGCGAATATTAGGTTAGCCTGTAAGCATTCCGAAATCAAAGCGAGACAGTCTAGTACCGTTTTTGTCAATGTATTGTGTACTTGAGTGCCGTTTTTGTATATGTGTTTTGTACATGTTTATTTATAAACGTATGTGTTCCTTTTCTTTCGTACGTGTTTATTAGTATATCTGTACTGTAGTGTTTTCGGACGGTACTAGCTCTTACTGCCAATATAGGAGTATTACATATATGGCTTTATGATAATATTTTCCAAAAACACGAAATTTCTTTTGAACGAGGTGCGTATTGCTCCCTAACAATCAAAAGGAATATTCCTGGATTGCCCTGCAAAAATGGCGACTACTCCATGCATGCATGTAAGGAGTACTCCCGAAGGACCAAGGAGTACTCCAAAATTAACCACAATTCATATAAAAAATATGGTCCAATTAACATTGCGATGTCCTAGGGCAGGACCATATACTCCATCTCTGCATTACATCAGAGTAGCACAAACTACTCCCAACATACTCCAATGACATTGTCGTTATATTTTTTCGTTTGTACGCGCTTTTGTTCTTCACTTCGCATATGCTTTTTTTGAAATTAATAAAAACCAAAGACAAAAATTAAAAATTAAATGTTGCCTCTGACGGTATTCGAACCCGAACATGCTGGGAGCTAAGAACTAACAGCTAGCATCTCTACACGTTCAGCTATAGCCAGACATGCAAATGTACTTTCAAATGCTTAACTTCAATCACATTTCGTTAAAACACGAGCAGTGATCGGGTAACAAACAATAAGCTGGCGCAGAGACACGAGTTGGTCCGCTACAGCATGACAGAGGAGCACTTTTGTAAGTACTCCAATATACCACAAATAGACTACATGGTCCATCGATTTTTGCAGGGTGCTTGCTTAGGAGACATCGCTTTTTGCTCCTAAGCGAATAGTAACGGAGTACAAAACCGACAAATCTCACTTATTGCTCCCAAATTATGCCTCAGGGCACATTAAATATAGGAGTAAAAAAATAGGACTAAAAAACCGAAAAATCTCGTTTAATGCTCCTAAATCGTGCCTCAGAGAGCATTCTTTACTTGCTCGCTTAGGAGATATCTTATTTGACTTCTAAGCGAGTAATAAAGGAGTACAAAACCGACAAATATCTCTTGTTGCTCCGAAATCAAGTCAGGGTACCCCTTTTATTCTTCATATAGGGAGATCTCCCTCAAGTTCTACTGGGTGGCGACAATTTTTTCAACGAAAATTTTAAACCCCAACAATGACAATTTGTCACTTTTCAATGAAATTTCTCATGGAATTTAAGAGGTGGGGACAATTGTCAAATTAGGTTTGTTCGTCGAAAATCCAGCAAGAATTATCCAACACTCAAAATATCAGAGAGTAAGAAAAAATTCTCTCAAATTCTCTCTCATGTTGAGAAACTTGCAAATTTCTGCACGAACGCAAATTTGCAGGAATTTGCAAGTTTCGCTGCCAGCTGGCGTCCACGGTTGCATTTCAAACATAAAAAATTTTTATAGAATTTTTAAAATTCTTTCGGATGGCCAAAAACAGGATATACATGTATATTCCTTGTTGTTCTGACTTTCTTTAACATACATTTCAATTTCTTCATCGTACTAGCTGTCGGGTTTCTTAAATCGACTCTGGTTGCAATTGCATTCCGATTGCGAATACCATTTTTTTCAGTCGAATTAAGTTCAAATCATTGGAATTAACTAAATTAATTATTTACTTCCTTTTTTCATAAAAAAATCTCTCGTGTTTATAAATTTTTAAATTTAACGAACTAATTTATTCAAATTATTGTAGACAAAAATGCAACCATGCGCCACAACCACATGTTTTTCGTGTTTGCAAATTCTTGCTGGCAAAATTTTTTCCAGCAAGAATTTGTAACTTCTCTCCAAGAGAACTGTCACTTTGCTCTCACAATTTTTGAGTGTTGGATAATTTTTTGGTCTGCACGAACGCGATTTGGGCAAAAATCGTGATAATTCGTACAAATTTTTTGCTCGACGAACAAACCTATTGTCACTGACAACATGGGAAAATGCCTGTCGTTACAAAATTATCACTGTCGCTTTATGAAATAGGCCCCAGGTGGGCCTGAAGTTGAGTCATTATTAAAAATAACAAACTTGGCTCATATATGAAATGTTTATTGGTAACGCAAAATATGTAAATGTTTTAGGAAAAAATAAAACTATAGGGGAATTCGCTCTTCGCGCGGTACATCAAATACATATACAACAAAAACCACACTCTCTTCCAGTTACACTTAAGCAGGATACAGCGAATACACAGAAGCGCGAATACCACTGATGCTATAAACTGTTATCTTCGTCTTTCAATTTAATGAAAAGTTCCATAAACATTAGGGTTGGATTTTTTTACTACATATCGAGGGCTTATCTGCAATTTCCACAAAAACTACTTTGTGGTGTTAGAACCCATCTGGGACTGATCTGCCATCCCTGATGTTAATTGCGACTTTGCAATTTAATAGTAAATTCTTCTATCAAGCGTTATACAAGGTAAGCATTAATATCACCGATGACAGTTAAGTCCTAGGTGGGTTTTATATCAGAATCTCACTTTTTTGAAAAGTGCAGATAGAGGGTATTGAATATAAGCCTTCGATAACAATTTTAGTGAAGAAAAAAATAATTCAGTAAGCCGATATTTTTTTCACTATTCGATTGTTCATTTTGGGAAATTTTTTTTATTTCACTATCACTATTGTATAGTGAGGCTGATATATTGCAATTCACCACTAAACAGCAAAATTAGTAGTGAAAAAGTTTGCACTATCACTAGCTACTAATGTAAACTGAAAATTTAGTGCACTACCCCCAACTCTGCTAACAGCATTGATCCGAAAACTTATCAATTTCAGAACATCCTTTGGTGCTTTTTCTTAATTTTTATTAGTTGAATTTTTTTGGTTTCTTTTAACCATATTGCACGTTTCTCAATATAGAGAGTTAATACAAAGTTCACGTTTTTGGAGAATTCATCATACAAATATTAAGTTTGATAAGGAGAATATGTTCAGTCTAGCAGTCTAATAAACATCCCAAAAGTGACATATCCTTACTTTAATTCACAATGCACAAAGGCCCGAAGCAACAGATTTAAATTTTACAGGAGAACAAAAAACGTTATAAAAAAGAATATCAAAAACAGGTAGGGCTTTTTTAAAGTGGCATATAACTCCGTTGTTTTTGGTAATAACACTTTAAAATTTTTATTGCAGGTGTATTTCAATATATCCTACCAAAATCTGTGGAATACGCGATTTCGAAAAAAATGTTGGTTGGCGTCTTTGGGAATTAAGGTCCCTTTCTATGTTTTTATTTGTTTTTTGTTGAAAAATTTTTATTGAGTTTGAGGCGTAACTTTCCAAATTGGACCGAGATCTTTTTAGAATAAACACAATAGAGCTGTTCAGGATCTCGTGCATATGCTCTTTGATTTGCATATTCGTTGCATTTGTAAATTCCCAACAACAAAATGCACACGGTTGCCATGGCAGCAAGAAAAAATTTACAAATGCAATCCAACTGAAAATCCAGCATCATTTCCACAACATCCTGAACAGCCCTAATTAGCAAAATTCAACAGGTCCATCAAAATGGCAAACATTTTAATTAGAATTTCTAGAAAAACGTTTGGTATGCAGATTTGTAGTCCATTAGTATAATGAAGAAAAAGCTTGAAGTATCTATAAAATCCCGTTGATTGCACAGGGCAGGGATTTTTGTACGGTAAATTTTAAAGCTGTTTCTGAAAAACTTTTTGTACCGATTACGTATCCGTAAGTATAAAGTTTCCTTCAGCTCCAGATTTTGAGAAAAAATGAGGTCAAAGTGTAAAAAATGGCGTTTTTTGCAATAAGGAAGCAAAATGTGATAGGACCTACAACTAAGGCTTAAATTAAACCTAGAACTCTCCATTACTATCTCTGAAAATATCATCTCTGCACCTTGACCCTGTGGTAACTTATAGTCACTTATTGAACAATACTGGAAAATTATGCTATTGAAAAAAAAGTTTTACCAAATTTAAGCCTAAGTGGAAGGTGTTATCTCCTTTTGTTTGATTGTACGAGCATGTACGAGTCGGCCATGTACGATGTGGCGTATGAGTAACTTTAGGCTCATTCCTTATATTTTTGGACTAAAATCTGAAAAGTGTCAAAATGCCAGAGCGTAAGCAAAATGCGCTCACTAAAAGAGAATAACATGAAAAGTAAAGGAACGCAAAAAACCAAATTTTTAGTCACAACAAAACTAACGTCAAATAAGAACAGAAATGTATGTACAAAACACATTCACACAAGCACAATAAACACTTGCTATATCAATTATTTTTTGCCTTCTTCCAATTTCAATTAATTTCTTTTACTTTTTAGATTATTCTCACTTTTAGCGTATTCTTTAATTTCCGTTAATTTAAATTCAGTTGAGTTTGACACTTTTCAGGATTTTGCCAGAAAAAATTCTTCTGACTAAATCTGACTACTTCGGACTGATGAGAGTCACTCTCACTGACTGTTGCTCTCTCATTTTTGCTGTCATTTCCGAGTTAAGGAACGCTTTTAGGACTAAATCTGACTACTTCGGACTTTTTCTGACTATTTCTGGGAGATAAGGAACGCTCCTTTTATTTGCTGCTCCTATTTCATATAAAAAACATATTGCACATTTTCATTTGACCAATCAAAACATGCTTATGTATCCATCGATTTTCATCGTTAGTAGCTTGATTGTTTTGGAATAGAACAGGCTTTAATACATATGTATGTATGTATGGAAAAAAAATTACAAAAGATTTGTCATTTAAGTGAAACGTCTTTAGCGGCGGTTGGTTGGCAATTGGCAAATTCAACGAAAATTGCGCACACGGAAATGGTTGGAACTAAATAGGTTGGACCGGAAAGATGTCCTTAAATAGAAAGCTTGGTAATAAGCGGTTTATGAATTAGATTTAGATTAAGACCAATATAAAATTAAAAGAAGTAAAGGTGAGTAGGTACATATCTGAAGAAAAGGACAAAGTTAAAGGTAAAAATAAAAACAAATCCAAGGAGGTGTAAGGATGCAAAAACGAAGTTCAAGGAAAATTTAAACACTTTACTTATGTATATTAGGGCAAATATGTACATAGATGAAGAAAATAATAAACATAAAGGTTAAAAGGTGATGTGTATGCATGTACATAGATTGACACAGACTCCATTTGGGGACTATTTTGGGATTTGAGAGATTTTCGGGGTTTTCGGGACTAAATCAGGATTTCATGACTGTTACGGGATTCTATGGCCCAAATCAAGATGTTCAAGACTATTTCGGGAATCCCCGGACTATTTCGAGATTGCCGCGACTCTATTTCGGAACTTTCGTTGTATTTATCAATGTTGTTATCGATATTGTTTTCGATATATTTATCGTTATAATAATCGATTTTGTTATTGATAAATTTATTAAAATATTTATCGATATTGTTATTGATATATTTATCATCATATTTACAAATACTATTGATATTGAAACCAATATATTTATCGATATTGCTATCGATATAATAATCGATATTGTTATCGAAACATTTATCGGTATATGTATCGATACAGTCATCGATATTGTCGATATAATAATCGGGACATGACCTGACATTATGGGAGAATGGAAGTGGAAAAATTTTGACTGCCATTCAACTGGGAGTGGCCAGAATCAAATCTCGAGCGCACGGTTCAAATCGCAGCTCAAAACGTCCGGATATTTATATCCACGTATCCTGCGATGGCCGGGGCAAGGAAAAGTAAGTGTGAAGCTTTGCGACGTCTATTACAGTTGCCACGTAAAGGAGCGCAAATTCGGTGTTGGATTCGTGGTAGGAGAGAGACTCCGTCGCCAAGTACTGGCGTTCACCCCGGTGGACGAGCGTCTAGCCACAATCCGCATCAAAGTGAGATTATTCAACATCTCGCTCATCTGCGCCCATGCCCCGACGGAAGATAAGGACGAGGCGTCCAAGGATCTTTTCTATGAGCGCTTAGAGCGTACATATGAGCGCTGCCCGCGCCACGATGTTAAAATCATGCGCGGCGATTTTAATGCCAAGGTGGGCAAGTAAAGGATCTTTGGCGCCACTGTCGGAAAATTCAGCCTCCACGACGAAACGTCCGATAACGCACTGAGGCTGATCGAATTCACCGGGGCCCGAAACATGGTAATATATAGTACTAGGTTCAAGCATAAAAAGGTCCATCAAGCTACGTGGCTCCGGATCGAAAAACGAGAAACCAAATCGATCATGTTGTGATAGACGGAATGCATGCTTCCAGCGTTTTAGACGTACGTACACTCCGAGGGCCAAATATCGACTCGGACCACGATCTTGTTGTAGCCAAGATGCGCACCCGCCTCTGTGCAGCATAAAAATGAGCGCCCAACAATGCAAGGAAAGCTTAACATCGAAAAGCTGCAATCACAACAGACGGCCAATTTATTCGCCACTTGAAAGTAAAAATAGAATCAAATCGCTCAGAGAAATTCGTCGGCAGAAAGTTCGCTGCTAAAATTAAAACACACTGCAGTATATGAGATTTCCCACAACCAAAGCGACGACGAAGTTTTATCGACGAAATTCGGCAAGAATAGATTTATTTTTAATTTTGCCGCTGCCGCCGATCATAAAATCAGCTCTCAGTGGAAAAGTAGCTTTGTTTCCTCGTTTTTCTAGCAGATAATCATTAGCAATAATCAGAATGGCAAAATTTGGTGATTCATCTTTTCGGTTTTGTATTTTTATATTTTTTGTTTGTCATTCAATTGATACGAATTTCGTATCTGTTCTGTTTTACTGGGCGAAATGTTGCGGCGAACATCACCCAGCGGCATCGCTCCGATCGACGAAATTCGCACAGCGATTAGGTTCTGTTTATACTTTGACTCATACACTTGCTCTCTGAGAGCACTCTTCAACAATCCGACATAAGCTAGCAGTGGAACCCCATTTTCCGGTCATTAAGTACCGCCGCCGAAGAAGTAGTAGAATTTCAGCGAGCCCGAAAGAACAACTGGTACGATGAGGAATGTCAAGAAGCCGCAGATAAAAAAAGGCGCCGCCTATAGGGTCACTTGGCGATCGGGCGCCATGTGGGAACGTTATAGCGAGCTGAAGAAGGAACCGAGACGTATTTGCCGCAATAATAAGAGAGAGGCCGATATACGTGAGTGCGAAGAGCTTGAAAGGCAAGCCGACAGGAAAAACGCCCGAAAATTTTACCAGAGGGTTACGGAAGGTTTCAAGACTAGGGCGAACTCCTGTAAGAACAACAATGGCAACCTAGTGCCCGATGTCCTGAATGTACTTAATTTATGGAGGGAACACTTTTCAATCCTACTGAATGGGAGTAGCGCTGAAATTAGTGGAGAAGACGAACCCGAGCCCCCAGTCGATGACGATGGAGTCGATGTTCCACCACCGGACTATGACGAGGTACGAATAGCGATAGCGCGCTTGAAAAACAATAAAGCTGGTGGAGCTGACAGCCTGCCAGGTGAGCTATTAAAGTACGGTGGCGACGAGTTCATAAGGTGCATGCATCAACTCTTATGCAGAATATGGTCAGATGAACGCATGCCCGACGACTGGAATTTAAGTGTGCTCTGCTCAATCCACAAGGCGATCCCGCCATTCGCCAAATCCAAAAAATCCAAAGGATAATCACTCTTGCCAACAAGTGCTACTTTGGGCTGAGTAGGCAATTGAGAAATAAAGTTCTCTCTCGTCGTACAAAGATCACACTCTATAAGTCACTCATCATGCCTGTGCTGGTGTATGGCGCGGAGGCATTGACAATGAAAAAATCTGATGAAGCGGCTCTTGAAGTTTTCGAGAGAGAGATTCTGCGAAAGATTTACGGACCTTTACGCTCTGGCGATGGCAAATACCGTACACGATTTAACGATGAGGTGTATGAGCTTTACAACGATATAGACAAAGCCCATCGAATTAAAATTCAGCGGCTCCGCTGGCTTGGCCATGTCGTTTGAATGGATAGAAACGCAACTGCTCTGAAAGTATTCAATGCGGTCCGCGATGCTGGTAACAGGTGCATTAGAAAGACCAGGTGAAGAAGGACTTGGCTTCACTTGGAATTTCCAATTGGCGTCAGTTAGCACAGAAGAGATATGACTGGCGTGCTGTTTTGGACTCGGCCAAAATCGCTAAGGCGTTACAGCGCCAAGAAAGAAGAAGAAGAAGAGGAAGATATGACATGTAATGGCATGACCTCACATGATATGACATCACATGATATGGCATCACAGCAAATCACATGAAATCACGTTGCATTATATCACATCACACTTTATCTTTATAAGGACAAAGGGGATGGAGAATATGTAAGTGAAGGATAAAATAAAAATAAAAATAAAAACGCCTGGTCTTTATCTTTTTTAAAGGAGAGTATAAAGATAAAGGAAAACAGATTAGAGTAAATGTAATTATAACGAAGAGAGAAGAAATAATGATAAAGAAAGAAAAAGGTAAAAAAACTGATAAATTTATGCAATTTATCCCTTTATCACTTTAGATGAAGACCACTAATGAATTTTGTCCGGCTAGATTGGCCAAATACGCCACTGCGCAGTTCCACAGAGCTCACCTGAACAACATAACTCCCACTCATCAAATTTCATCCCGCTCCAACGCCCAGGTGACGACTAGCAAGCAGCTCTTGACTCCTCACACCGTCTGCTCCGCATGTCAGTCTAGATTTTATCGTAACACAACCATGATGAGCTTCGCCGTATAGAATGTGCATCGTTGCGATCGCGAGCGAGCTCATGGTGGTGGCTTAGCGTACATCACTCATCACACCATGCAGAACCGTCTCATCGAAGCATCAACTTTAACAAAGCTGAAGGGAACGACTTCGCAGAAGTTGCTGAGAGCACCATCGCCGCTCTCCCGTCGAGCAGCGGGAGCGCTTCATCCCTGCTGGATATTTAGCGGAAATCCATCCCAATTAGCCAGTTTAAGTGGCTGTACTATCGAACGAGCGTCGCCACGTTCGCCAGGGCGGCCTCGGGGATCCCCGTATCAGAGACCTAGATTTTGAGAGTCGTTAACTTCTAAGTAGAAAGTTTATTCGACGATCACAGCACAAACTGACAAAACCCAATGCGCCTCTCGTTTTCACCAGCGTCGAAGTTAAGGTGGCCCTTGGGAAGACAAAAACCTACTTAGCTATTGGCTCCGACGGAATATATGTACATGTTGATGCTGAAAAAATTGGGCCCAGTGAGAGCAACTACCTACCGACACACAGTGTGTTGTGTGGAACAAGCTATGTGGACAAGGATATCCCCAAACCCCTATGTCCCACATTCTACTGTAAAAGTGAACTTTTAAAACGTCTTTACCTCAGGAGGACACAGCATTCGTTTATTTTCTATAAAAAGGAGGTGAAAAGGCCACTTTCCAAAAAAAAACCTTTTGAGCATTTTAATACATTAATTTATTACAAAAAAAAATCAACAGAAAGCCATTCTATGATTGGGCCGAAGACATTTCAATGTGCATAAATATAATTAGGGGATTCACAGGGCGTGTTAAGTTGCTTTTATACGGGTCGATTTTCTAGTCGATTTTTGTCGTTTTCAACCAAACGGACCATTATAAATGGCAATTCAACCGTAGAATGTAAGTCGACAGAAATCGACCCGTGTAGAGGCAGCTTTAAGCGTCGTAATGTCTTCTGATTCAGAAAATAAAAATCGGCGCAAAGATGAATGTTTCGATTTCGAAGCGTCTCGCAAATGAGATCATTTATTTTTCTTTTGCGGCGTCTGTTTGGGCTTTAGCGTGTGTGGCGAGAATTTATTAATACTTTTATTTATTATAAATTATTTTTTTGGGGTGCAAGCAATTTTTACACTTGTTTTTTCTCTGTAAAGGTTTCGAATTATGTCCCTATCCTTGCGTTCTTCAAGTAGCATGTGAACACGATATTCAACTTGATGATAGTCAAGGTATAAATACCGTCGTTCACTCGCTTCATTTTAAATTAGTGGAAACCCTCAATTTTTTTTTACACCACTGTTTGCATTCATGATCGAAATAGCTCTTTCGGCGAATGCACTACTTCATGGAATGCAAGAGATAAAATATTATCATCTTTAAATTTGCACTGTTCGGAACCCGAAATTTTCATATATTTGTCACATTACTTTAGCAATTCTTAAATATTTATGGCCTTATTCATAAAATATAAAGTAGCTTTAAAGAGCTTTATAAAATGACGTTTTCACACATTTTTCAGTTTATAAACCTTTTTTAAAGCTACTTTATTTTTTGTGAATAAGGCCATTAGATTTTCTAAAATATCTTTTAAGTTAGGCACTTTTACTATTTCTTCAACTTCATCGAACGTATGCACACCGAACCGGGAATTTAAAGTTAATTTGACCAACATTCTTCAGAAAACCCGAACGATTGATTATTGAAGTGAAACTTCTTTAGCGGCGGTTGGATGGTTGGGAGTAAATTGGGATATTCATTTAACAAAAACTTGCTAATAAAATGTTATAGAATAACACTTAGAAAAAGACCAATACAGGAAAGAAAGTAAAGGGGAGTACGTACATAGGTAAAGAAAAGGATAAAGGCAAAGGCAAAAATAAAAATAAAAACAAAGATGCGTAAAGATAAATGCGAAAATGAAGACCAAGGTAAATTCAAACACTTTACTTAAGTGAAGGGAAATATGTAGATGATGACAATGATAAACATAAAAGTAAAAACAATGATAAATATAAAGAAAAGGATGAGGATGAGGGACCGATAAAAGTAAAGATGAAGATACAGAGAAGGATTAAAATAAAGGTAATTATAGAGAAAAGTATATAGATGGATACACAGAGACTCAATCTCTGAACTGTTTTGGGATTTTAGGGATTTTCGAGATTCTCGGGACTTATCGATAAAATAATCGATATTTTTATCGCTTTTTTTATCGAAATTTTTATCGATATTGTTATCGATTTTGCTATCGATATCTTCGGAACCTATCGATATAATAATCGATATAATAATCGATTTTGGTATCGATATTTTTATCGAATTTCCTGTAGATATTTTGATCGATTATCTAAACGATTTTTGTTATCGATATTTTTATCGATTTTGTTATCGATTTTGCCACCATTATTATTGTCGATTTTGCTATCGAAATTTTTATCGAATTTGTCATCGATTTTGTTATCGATATTTTTATTGGTTTTGTTATCGATATTTTGTTGGATGTTACTATCGATTTTGTTATCGATAGAGTAAAAGAATAAAATCAAGATAAAGGAAAACAGAATAAGAAACATAAATGTAATTAGAAGGAACAGGGGTAGAGGTAGGGATCTAGTTAGAAAAAAGACAAAAAATATAACCTTAAGCAAAAGCAGATGTATGTTTGTATGTATGTATATTGGTTATAAGACAAAATAGATATGTAACGTAAGTTTCACTTCTCCAGTGTGGCCTAAGCGCTCTTACTTTTTTATATTCTAGTGCCAGTTTAATGAAATGGTTCTCAATTTCATTATCTTATTTTTTTAGAAATAATTTAAAATATAGACAGAATCAAATCGCTCAGAGATGTTCGTCGGAAGAAAGTTCGCTGCCAAAATTAAAACTGCAGTATGAGATTGCCCACCACCAAAGCGACGACGAAGTTCATCTGACGAAATTCGGCAAGAATAGATTTATTTTTAATTTTGCTGCTGCCGCCGGTCATAAAATCAGCTCTCAATGGAAAAGTAGCTTTGCTTCCAAATTTTTTTAGCAGATAATTATCAGCAAGAATCAGAATGGCAAAATTTGGTGATTCATCTTTTCGATTTTGTATTTTCATATTTTTTGTTTGTCATTCAATTGATGCGAATTTCGTTTTTGTTCTGTTTTACTGGGCGAAATGTTGCGGTGAACATCACCCAGCGGCATCGCTCTGACCGACGAAATTCGCACAGCGATTTGGCTTTGTTTATACTTTTACGAACTTTATATTCAAACAACTAAAAATTTTAAGTAAAAAAACGCAAAAAGGAAAGTTTAACTTTCGGGGAGGACTTTTTACTCATTGGGGAGGGCGGAGGACATTTTGTGGCAAAGGACGACTGTCCTCCCGAATGGAGGATGCGGTTGGCAAGCCTAGTGGGGTGTAACAGTGTTCAGGAATCAATTTATAACCCTACTGAAACTCAAAAATATTTTATATCATTGTCTCGTCGCTGGAATAATGAAATAGTGTAACATGAAAAGTAAAGTTTTGAGAAAAACGAATTGGAAGTTTTTATAAAACCATTACAAACCCTACAAACACAATTTCGTTTTTCGCGAATAAATCAGTGAGCCAAAGAGATATTTAAGAAAACTAAAGTTTTTTCTAATAGATTAAAGGATTGTCTATCCAATGGTGCAATTATCGAATAATAGTGTATGTGGCATTTACACTGTTTCTTTATTCGAGCGACGGTCTGTACTATTTGAAAACCCTTTTCTTGTAAGAGTTGGTAATTTTGTGTGAATTTTCAATAATGGATCATATTTCTGGTGGTATTAATTAAATCTGTTCCACTGAAAACATCTTTGGATTATTACTGATATTGTTAAAATGGACTTGGAAAATATCGCAAACGATCTTCAAAAGTGACACCTCAAAATATGGCATTTTTGAAATCATGCCCCAAAAATGTACACAAAACTTTTATTTACCTTTCAGCAAAAAGCTGGATCAAATTTTTTTAATAATTTGTTGAAAAAACCTAAGGTGATATGGGAGACATCACATGATTAGCAAGTACTACGAAATAGGTTTTCGCATTTTCTGACGAAAGTGTAATTTTGAGTTGTGTTACTTTTGAAGATCGTGTGCGATATGCTCGCAACATCTATTGTATTAATAAAATTATGTACTTTAAACAGCACACTAGAGTAAAACCATTTTATTTTATTTTGTTTTTAATCGACTTTACAAAACGAAGAAGGTTATCAGTTCGTTGGAATATATTTTTTTTATGTATGTTATAGCAGACAACTTTGGACCACGTTAACCGATTTCTATAATTCTTTTTTTAATAGAACGGTTTTACCTCATAGGTGGTCCCATACTAATTTGGTTTAAATCCGATTAGTGGATCATGAAGACTGATTATATGAGAATCGAAGTCGGTTTTGTTTTTACTTTAAAATTACTAGTTTTTTCTTTTTTGTGTTAAATTACAAGTTTAGAATTTCTCAAAGAATGGCTAAAGGTTGATAAACAATAAAAATGTGGACTCTATAGGGTTATTAAGCCAAAATGTAAGCTACACGATAATACTAAAGCTCTTGAAAGAGATTTCAAGAAAAAATTGTTCTATAACTCGTCGAAAATAGCTATTTTTTAGACTTTTTTTTGTAGTATACATACAAATAAACTTAAAATTAATGCGGAAGAATATTAGAGGAATCGTATGCTCCTTTGGGAGACCAGTAACCATAGCTTCTGAAGATTCGTAGATACTCTACAAGTTAGGCTGTCGAATGCAAAAAACTGCATTATTGTTAATAATAGATATTTTTTAAACTCCAAATTTGTTAAGTTAATATTTAATATTTCCCCTGTTGGTCCTGACAAAAAAAGATTTTCGTTCAGTTTTTTTATTATTGGTAATTAAAATATCGCCAAACGCATAGTAATCTTCACGGAAATAGATATTTATGTTGGTAACACTGGCGTGAAACTAGTCTCTTCACAAATTTTGTTAAATGATCCTTTTTTTATAAATAAAACCACATACCCACACTTTTTTAAGACGCCCTTTTTTTGTTCGCTACTGTATTTAATAAATAGATTTCAGCTATTTTCAATGTTTGTTTCATTTTTTATTAAAGTATATTAAAACATAATTTCTTGTATTTAAAACTAGTATTTGTTCCTTTTGTTTCGTTTTCTCTTATGCCGATACATTGAAGTGGTCGATTAATTTTAGCAAATGCAAACAAACACGAGAAAAAACAAAGAGGACATACATTAAAACATATGTACATACATAGTACATATGAATTTAGAAAGGTATTTTATAAAATTTTAAACAATATTTTAATCAATTGATATCCCTGAACTAACTTTTAGTCTCAAAACCAAGAAAAATAGAACATCAGTCAAAAGCGTTTAAAATTTTAAACAATGTAATATTTGAATTCATTTGAATTTTTTACATGAATGAAAATAATTTCCGAAAAATGTGTGCACTGCTCTTAGACTATAAAAGATCAAACTGCATCACATTACCGCGAAAGTACATTTATCCATCGAATTTGTTGAATATATTTTGAAAAAACCTATTTTTTACTAAGGGCTGACCTCCATAGGCGTGTAATCTTACCCGTGCATTTGACATTTTACGCATACACATATGTTCTGATGTACAATGACGAAAAGATAAATAGGAACGCGACATTTTCACATGTTTTATGTAATTTTCATTTGTTTATTTATTAATCAACATACTTCCTATGGAAGAAAATGTATAGATACACCCTCGTAATCGAAATATCAAAAACCAACGTATATTTTTAGCAATTTCGCACTTGCACTTTATTACTAAAATTTGATGTGGTTTAAAAATGCATACCACAATTTTTCCGAAAATTCTTATTAATAAGTTTAAAATTTTGATAAAACTTTGAATTTTCCTGACAAAAGAAAAATAGTCAAAATATGTTAAAATGTCGCGTCCATATTTATTTCTCCGCCACTGTAAGTAAGTAAAAATACATACAACTTTCTGCATCGCACTTTAGCGTTCGCTTTCGCCTCGTTTAGATAGCAGCGCGAACCACTCTGGAGCATACTATAGGGTGCGTTCAGAAATGCTTCAAGCCAAAGCATCAGTCTCTTTTACTTCTAAACTATAATTGATGGAAATGCCTTATTTACGCAACTAAGTTCCAATTAGGCTTTTAATCGTGGTTGCGTATATTGGACATTTCCATCAATTATAGTTTAGAAATAAATGCGTCTGCTGCTTTGGCTTAATGCATTTCTGAACACACCCATATGAGCACTTTGCTGCCTGGCAATTATAGGCCTGTCTTTTTTTGTCCGCCCGCTGGCACCCGAAACTGTCCGTTTTGTTTTTCTTTTGCTAGCAACGTAACGGTAATTTCAACGTTTACCGAAAAAGACGATGATTTGTTTGTTTGTTATCGTTTAGGTAATTATCTAAATACGTTGTTGGGTTAACTTAGCTCCGAACAGTAACGAAGTTATTTTGATACGGTTTTTGTTTCTTGTCGTTCAATTCGGTAGTTTTTGTAAACTGTCGTTTTATCAACTGTGAACGTCCGTTTTAGCTTACTTTTGTTAGTATGGTAAATTATGTTTACCCAAAACTGATTCGTAGCTTTTTCCAAAAAAAAAAATAAATTAATAAATTGTAGCAGAAAATTTAACTTTTACTTACTCATATGCGTTATGCTTTTCAGCAGCAGGCGGATTTGAAATTGAGTAAACTCCGAATAGCTGATTGCAGTATACTTGCTACCAGGAAAAATTATCAAGCTTGCCGACAGTAAAATAATTTTCCTTTAACAAAATACATGGGGAATACTACTGAGTGATGAGGTATCGAGCTCGGTGTGAAGATCCCTAGAGTTTAAATTACCAACAAAAACAGCTGGCAGAGCGCGCGTGTGAAATTTTGGTAGCTGTCGATCTTTCTGCTTTGTCTTGTCATTAGCATTGCCAATTTTGGCCACGTCAACGCGCTCATTTAAATGCATATTTTCTGAATCAGCTGTCAAAGCAAGGCGAACGCCAAAGCGACGGGAAAGCTGTATGTAGTCGTGTCTTTACGTTTTCATGTGTTGCTTTGCACTAGTAGATTCCGCCATAAGAATTTTTATTTGCACCCTAAATCTTCGTTTATTGACAGACTTATACATATACTTAGTTTATGAAGTTTATGGTGGTACTAGCGAATCATTAAACGACCGACACATCTAAGGCAACACTGCCTTTTCTTCGCCTTTTACTGTAGAAGCGTAAGTTGCCCCACCAGCTGCATTCTGCTTGGATATCTCTTCTTCAGTCGCATGCTGAGTAACAGACGCTCCTCCACCTCCCAGCGGTTGCGGTGAATCAACTGTAACGGTAAAATTTATCCGAATTTAAAAAATATATTTTTGGCACTGTTGAAAACTCACAATCTTTCCGATAAGTTTAAATTTGCAATAACATACAGAAAAAACTCAAACGAACAAACAAAGGCCAAAAACCCCGAAATAGAGTGCAGTCTGATGGAATTATATGCAAAAATTGCTTAACTGGGAAATTAATTCACCGTTGTGGAAAAAATATCCATTCGATAGAAAAAGTATCCTGAATAACATATCAAAATTATCAAAAATAGTTCGGTGCAGACGGTAACGAAAACAATTAATAACGATCGGTTTTTGTAGGGGTTAAAGACAAAAACATTGAAAAAAAAAACAAATTCTAGATAATGAAATCCCATACGAAAATTGTAGAATGTGTAGTTCTTTTGTAAAAAATTTCCGAAATTTGTTTAACCCCAATTACGCGTAATTCGCAGCATCTTTCCCGAGGTCCAACCCCTTTCTGTGCATTCGCTTCAATGGAAAAAGCGCTTTGCGCAGTAGGTCGGCTAGTTTTCAACACAATTTTTTTTAGTTTGCCGTTTATTCATTCTCTTGACTTCGCGTAGCTGTGATTTTATGAATTGTGCAAGTATTTATACTTTAAAATATTTATATATTTAATTAATCTTATCAATTTAATTGATATATTTTTTTAGAGGTGGCAAGCTTTTTCAAAAAATGTTCTTAACTATTTCAGTTTGACACCCATATTGTAATTATTCATTTATCTTATCAATTTAGTTGAATTAAATTTTTTAAACAGGTGGCAACCCTCCTTAACCATATTTTCCAAGCTGAGCTTCCATAAATCACTTTTTTTTACTCCCATAATGCAACATTTAATTTTCCTTATAAATTTTTCAAAATATATATTTTGGAAATCAAGCTTTCTTAAGCCTCATTCGCTTAATCCGCATATTGTAATAATATGTTATTTATCTTAACACCATATTCATTTAAGTGGAATTTAATTTTAATTTAATTCTTTATTTCTCAATTGAATTTTTTTCAATAAACTTTTTATTAAGTGAGCAAAAATATGGCAGCACTATGCTAAAAGTGGTAGTAAAAGCAGGGCTTGTATACAAATGAACAGCTGATGCACAATATCGGTTTGTGTATATTGATCAGCAGATTAAACATATAGCATCTCTGAGTGTGGCCATGCTGATTTAATTTTCATTTAAGTGAAGAGCATAGGTCACGTAAATTAAAATTAAAAACAAAAATAAAATTGATTGGTGAAACCAAAAATTTTTAAATTAAAATAATTTTCACTTAAATGAATCTGGTTAAACGCAGCCTTATGAATATAATTTTGAAATATGTGGCAACCCTCGTGAAAAATATATTTTCCAAATTAAGCTTTCTTAAACCTCATTAGTTTGATACCTAAATGGAAATTCAATTCAATTTATCAACTTAATAAATCGAAATTTTTCAAACACTGGCAACTAGCCATTTTTGATTTGAACCATCCGGAGTTTATATATAGAATTATAGATATTTTATTTTTTCAATATCTTCTGCGCCGATCTATTTTTGATCATTTTCATATGCAATTCAGGACATTTTTAACTATCGATTGGGTATTTTTTCATAGACGGTGAAGCCTTTTATTTTGGTTAAAGGTATAGTTATTAAGCAAAAAAGACAGATTTTTTTCTTATGACTTGTTTACACACAACATAAAGGAAGGGCTGGAGGTCATTTAATAAAAAAAAAAACATGTATATTGTAATATGATAACATTCTTCCGGCAAAAGAGCGATATTATCATCTTTTGAAGCGGAAATATCATCATTTAATTAGATAGTCCTAAATGTCTGTTGAATAAATTTGTATTTGATTTACAAAGAGCAGAGATATGTACATCTGCAAACCTACTTTTTTATTTCCCCATACATAACTTGACAAACAAGACGAAATTTCCCCTTTGTTCTAGCCATTTGTGTAGCCATGGTGGTATTTTCCTGTTTGCTAGAGAGAAATTTGAACAAAAATCATTTTATTTTCTTCCCAACAGACATTAAAGTTAGAAAACGATTGGAAAACGATTCGAAATCTTTATATGTTTCACTAAGGTAGAAGGTTAGAAGAGGATTAGAGAAACTGTTGAGAATTATAGCATTATCTACAAAAGGGGAACTAGTTCTCGATATCGAGAAAAAGGTTAGATATCTAATCGTGTCCTAACGTTGAATTTTAATTAGTTTCAAATGTCTAGTGTTTTTCTAATCATCGAATTCTAACATAGTTCTCTAACCTGATTATATTCCAATGTAAAATCAAAATGTTTCTCTAACGTTAGAGACTATGTTTGCTGGGTTTCCGCCATATTGATATTTGACCAAAGCAATGGTATCGAGTATAGCAAAATTGCATAATTTTCTACCTAAATTTAATAAAATTAGGCGACAATACTGGAGAACGAACATACTTTTAACGAAAATTTATCGAAATTCACAATCTCCTTCCATCTGTTAGTGGTAGATCAAATTAGTTTTAACAGGGGGAAGTAACTTTATGAGTATAAACATAAGAAGACAACAAGTTCTGCGTCCTTAACTTTGCGTATTAGCGAAGAGACCGAAGTAGTTCACGATTAACCCTAAGAAAGGCCCCATATAACATTTTTGCTTGCTCAATTTGGTGAATACCACTACTATAAGTTCTATTCATGTATACGCATTATCATGATTTTTTGTCAAATCGCTTCGTTGCACACTAGAAAATTTGCAAAGTTTTGAAAAGTCATGTTGGTGAGAAGAAATGCAAACCTACGAAGAGTTTATGAGTTTTCATGAGTACCCCAAATTGCTTTATAGAAAATAACTAAAATATGAGTTCAAGAGCAGTAATTGATGTCAAGTGACTGCAAGCAATGAATATTCAGAATGTCTCAATGGAATGTAAGTTCTAAGAATGCCTGCCTTTAATATCCATTGCGTAGGAGTCGTCGAGTCGTATATCATGCTTCTTAATAAGCTGGCATTCAGCGCCCTCAATTGAAGGAATTGAATATACATACAAGTATCCGTCCTGTGAAGCCACTAAAAGCCTGAAAGCAAAGAAAAAAACATATAAATACATACATATGTTTTAAATTACTGATAAAATTATAATTATTGTACCATTAAGCTAGCATTTCAGTGTACTAGTTTTTATATATACATATAGAGAAAACTTGATAGTTAGGGGGGCAGGGAAGGCTCGAACACCCCCGTCCATACCTGGCTACGCCCATGATTGTTAACCTAATTCACAAAGACCCTAACCAACAATTTTTTTTTTCAGGAGAAGCAAAAAACATTATAAGAGGAGTATCAAAAACAGGTAGGGCTTTTTAAAAAGTGGCTCCGTTGTTTTTGGACATAACACTTTAAAAATTTTATTGAAGGTGTATTTTAATACTTTTTACCATAATCTGTGAAAAACACAGTTTCGGAAAAAGTGTTGGTTGTTGTGGCCTTTGTGAATTAAGATAACGATATGTAAATTTCTTGAGTTTTGTTTTTTTGAATTATGACACTATTGAAGTAAATGACTTTTCCAATTCTAAATTTAATTTAAAATTAATGACTTGTGTCCTCCTACAGACGGTGAGGAACAAAATAATTAGGGTATTCCTTTAAACTCGAAAATAGCTCGAAAACTTTGAAACCTCGAAACTTTTTCAGCCTCGAAAAACAACTGTCAAAAAATTTATGTATCGAAAACTTTCGAGGAAAACTAGTAGCGGAAACACCCTTAAAAAGTAGTTCCTAAATTTCAGTATTGCGTTTTGGTCTTTCAATTCATGCAATTTACGTTTTTCACTTTTTCAATGCATTTTGAATGTTTTGCTTTTATGTTTGCTTCAGCTTTTTAATGCCATGTAATATACAAAGAAACTCTAACTGAACTGCCAAATTTCGGAATTCCCTCATTGCTGACAAAGCTACAAAAAGGTGCATTCCCAAGAATAGCCTCCAAATCTTTCGAGGTTTTCGAGTGTTCTACTCTTCGCGTTTAAGGTAATCCCCAAAACATTAAATCGTTTAGATCTGATTTCGGGGCAATAAATGAAAACATAGATTACAGAGAACATGCAAAACTAGCCTGGACATCTACTTCCTCGTCAGTAATGCAGTCGCCATACTAATTCATATAGGAATCAAATTGAAATTGAATGAGAACATATTCGAATCAGTATGATGACTAATGCAGTCGACGACGAGGTACATGTCCATTAGAGGGCTGCATGAATTTATTCAAACTTCTAGCCAAAAAGAGTACAGTAGATTTCAATATTTTACTTCACATACAAAACACTCAATGTATGGAATTTTGTAAGTTATGAATATACCTTTTGTTTTAAATTTTCTACCTTCAAATGGAAGAATGAATGAATGAATGGAAAACGTTAAAATCATTCAAACTCATTTCGGTAAAAGTTTTTTTTCTACAAAAAAGTTTGTTCGTATTGTAATAGGAGCTCAGCAATATGTATGCATATGTCAAAAACTGGAAGAGTGTGTATAGAAATTCAAACAAAATTTTTCAATTTGATATCAGAAGCCGTGCGGCGAAACACACACACAAAATCAGCTAGTCAGAGCTAGTAACACCACCTTATATAAATTCGCCTTGGTTTGGACATTCATACAAAAAATTGTCATTTATTTCAATTCAATTTATTTTCACTTTGTTTGAATATTCTAATGTCGACACATATATCAGAACAGGTATTCACTCCAATTCAAAAAAAATTTTAAGCCAAAATCATTCATTCATTTTGTATATGAATAATTCATAAGCCGTTTTGAATGAATTTATGCAGCATTCTAATGTCCATGCCAGTTTTGCATGTTTTTTGTATTCTTTGTAATTTTTAGCAAAAACCGAAAAGAAAGCGTGAGTACTAGGTATTCATGAAATTTAATGTGTAAGCATATGCGAACTGCAAAGCGTAAAATGATGTTTACATATAAATGTAATCTCAATCAAAGCTCGTTAGCTGTCAAATTGGTTGTGCTTGTTATTCACACAACTCGGGGAAAAGTTAAACTTCTTCTCTGTGCCACCGTGGTCAATTTTTTCTGCAACACATATTATGCCATTTAAATATATTTTAACTGAATATTTTATTAAAAATACCTTTACAAACCTCTTTTCTTTACTAGCGCCAATTTTTGTTTACTTTTACATTTGACATTCCTCCTCCTCTTCGCAAGTATAATCGATAAAACTAGGTTGGACCCCAAAAAGTTATCGGTTTAATCCGGGATATGTTTATAATTATAATTTTGTATGGCTAACCTCTTTTTCTAATTACAGGTTAGGGAGTTAAGTTCGAAAATGTGGGCAATCTTTTATATGTATGTAAATGAGAGCGATTTTTGGAGAGTTGCGTACGTTTTGCTGTTACTCACTTTTTACTCTCACTTCGGAGAGTGATTTTGCTGTTTGACCTCTTTCCAGGATGTTTCGCGAAAAGTATTGGATCAGAGATATTAAATTGTCCATTCATATTCATATTAAACATACATATCGAGCCCTAACCGCCAAAATAACGTAAGCGACATTGTTTTCAAAATTTTCTTTTTGATGCAGAAATATTCCTAGAGCATCTAGATACATTTCTGCATCAAAAAGAAAATTAAAAAAAAAAATGTCGCTTACGTTATTTTGGCGGTTACATATATCATCAGTTATCAACGGTCGTAGTTAAAATGATTTCAGTATTTTTTTTAATTTTCGCCTTGCTTTTTTATCAAAATAGACCACTAAACCTATGCCTAAAACCATCTACGAATATCAAAACCAGTTGCAACAAATGAGTTCATACATATGTGTGTACATACCTAGGTACAAAGCAGTATGCATGTGCGAAGTTTGCATAATCGGAAGTAATAATCAACTGTACCGCATTTCCTCTTACTATGCATATGCCTAAATGTATGCAACCACAACCAAACACAGGGTGCTTCTAATGAAAATCCAAAAATTGTATGCTGAAATACACACGCTAAAGCCCTTCGAAATTTTGTTCTGGGATATGCGTTACAGATTTTCAAATTTTACCCCTACCGAAACCAAAGATGTATACACATCAAAATATTATATATATATATATATGTTTCATGATCCAATGATCGGATCTAAACCAGATTAGTATGGAACCACCTCTGAGACACTACCTTTCCGATGCAAAAAATAATTATCGACATCGGTTGACGTGGTCCAAAGTTATGCGGTAATATACATAAAATAAAAATATTCCACGAACTAATAACCTCCTCCTTTTTTGGAAGTTGGTTAAAAATTAAAAGAATTTGAAGTCCAAGTGGTCAGAACTATATGCTACAACTGAGTAGGAACCAGGTTCGATCTCCACTCGAATTCGAACGCCCGCCGTCGCGGCTCCCTTTATCCGCAATACTGCCGTCTATCAGGGTATAATTTTGATCAGACCAACTGCGCCAATCCGGATTTAACTTACCATTTGTCTATGCTATAATGCAGTGGTCGGCAGGCCATAGCTCACTGAGTGCTCTCTGAGCACATGCGTGTTTCACACCTATACGAAGAACGAGAGCTGAACAGTGCATTTTACGCACACAATCTCACTTATTGAAACGTTTGAGTGTGTTAATATGCCGCCAACTGCTATAATGTATTGTTTAAAGGTGTACAATTGTAGCAAAAGTGCTACATTTAAAATGAAAAGCTACAATGCTACATAAATTCTAAAATGGGTACATTTTCGTTACCGCAGAACTCCAGAGGTAAACACCCATAGCCTACCAACTCTCATTTTGACGCAGAGGTTGAAATGCGGGAGGAAAGTGAAGGCGAGGAAAACATTGTTGAAATGTAAGTATGTTAGATTTAGGCACTCCCGAGCTTTATTCAAAATTTTATTGTTTTTGTGCAGTGAAAATCAGAAACAAAACGGAAAAATCAGAGTGGAGTGGCTGCAGAAATTTGCATGGCTCGAAAATAAAAATGGCACGGCATTTTGCAAAGCGTGCGGCAAGAGTGCTGTGAATATATTATCACACCTCAACAGACACGCAAATTGATATGTATGTACACTGCCGGAACAATGTATTGGCACAGTAAATATTTCTCAATATATGCAACATTTTTTATTCTAATATTTTCCGCCAATTTTGTATAAAAATATGGTTCATTCAACAACAAAAATAAACATAAAAATATAATTCCTAAATTTTGTGCCAAACTCGCAGCCCATTAAATTCTAGTAAAAAAATGCAATTTCGAAGTTAGTCAAAAATCGCGTTGATTTTTGAGAATTTTTTTTGTTGAAGGTGTTTTGCATTTTCTCCATATAAAGTATTTTCGAAAAAAACATTTTGTATGGAAGATAATAGAAATTCCAAAAATCAACGGCAATTCCTAGCTACTTAAAACTTGCACATTGATTGGCCTAGAAACCTGCATACTCAAAAAAATTCTAAAAAATCTGATTAAAAAGTTGAAAATTTTCATGAAAATTTCTGAATTTTCGCGAGTTTTGCACAAAGTATAGGAATTATAATTTTATGTTTTTTGTTGTAGAATGAACCATATTTTTATACAAAACTAGCGGAAAAATATTAGAATGAAAATTTTTGCATATATTGTGAAAAATTTGCTGTGACAATACTTTGTTCCGGCAGTGTATGTATACATACCTATAGGTACATCATATAATGACGAAAGCATTACAACAGTTTTTATGAAATATTTTAATACTTATAAATGTTGAAAACGTTAAGTATGTTTTTTCGTTGTATTTAAAATAAGAAGTGTAATCTTTTAATAAAACGTAAGTTTATAACTACAATGTGTTCATATAGAGGGTGCTCAAAAATTTCATGATCTAACTTTGGGAGTGTATTTGGGACTCAAAAATAGGCCAAAATTTCTAAAGAAATGTTCGCCATTTTGGTTTCTTAAGGAGATAATCCAATATTATTATCAGGTAGTTACCGTTACAAAACCCATGCACAAACGCAATATCGGGATATTCCTTATGATAAGGTGTGCATCCAAAAAATCAACTACGAGATCTAGTTTAAAGAGTTTGTAAGCTGATAAGCTTACAACGAGAATAGTACCATAGCATCGAATCAGCAAAATTAACGGAACTTAAAGCAAATAAGTTTTGTATTTTTAAATTTTATATGAATATAATATTGATAATTTACACCTAAAAACATACCTTAATTGCTTTTGTATTGTTGTTATTGCACACATACGCCGAATACCAGGTTCAGGCAATGTAACTGATGTAAATGCGCGGCCTTGGCTAAATACATCCGTTACTTGCGTTGGTAGATAACTAGTCACGGTTTTGCTGAGATATCTAAAAAGGGAGTAACTGAGAGTATGAGAGAGTAGACATGGGGTTCAGCGACGTCAAACGGTTGGATAATGATGACAATACATGAAAGGTGGCGAGGGTGGCGAATAAGGATGTAATGTAATGGTTGATATTGGAGTTGTTGGTTGGTGTGTTGAAAACAGGAGGTGTGGATGTTGAGAACAGGTGTTGTGCGAATTCGAAGGAAGAAAAGAAACATAAAACAGATGAATATGTGTGTTTAAGAAATATAAATACAACAGAAAATAAAAATTAGGAGGTAAAATGAAGTTACACTCAAAACTAAAAGAAGAACCAAATAAAAAGGTAACGAACCCCATCCAGTCATCGGTCGATTGCTTGGATTCGGCCTGTTCGGCAGCCGATCGATCCAAACGAAATATATGTATTGTTTCGGTATTTGAACTAGAAACTAAATATCCAGAGCACGTACTAAATGAAAGCGAAGCAATAGCAACACAACGCTTAAGACCACGCCGCAGTTCAAACAATTTGGTGCCATCAAGCGAAGAGAAAACTCGAATTACAGTACCACGCTCGCTAGCTGTAGCAATTTCAGTACCAGACGGGCTAAATGCCAGTGCTGCTAATGGTGAATCGTGAGCAGGTATCATCGTTTTAGCATGTAAATTTATAGCATCGAAAATCTGAACTTCGCCAGACGTATACCTTCCTGGATATGCTAAATAGCAGTGCTCGGATGAGGAAGAAAGCGCACAGAGACCATTTGCATTACATGGAGTATCACGTATTGTATGAACAACTTTCATGTCCTGGATATTGTGAATATAAAGACTCTCTTCTAAGCAGACAATCAGACGTTCACGGTTCAATTTAACAGCTAATATAGTGTTTGAATATGAATAATTGCAAATTTCACTCTGTTTCTTAAAGTGGCAGACCTAAAATTTTAAGAAGAGTGATTGAATAAAAATAAAAATACATAATTAAGAGGACTTTCATTTACCTTTAATTTTCTCGGTGAACGTTGAGAGACAATCGCAACCAAAGAGCTTTCGAAAAGACGTTCGATAAGAAATATCTCATCCGTTTGGCAACTGTACAATTTATCCAAAGTTAAATCAACCGAGCTAAGACTGTATAAACTATAGCCGGACTTTGTAGCTACCGCCAAAGATCTAATTGGGTCGACAATTTATGATTTAATTAGTCTTTATCTTCTTTTGAGACTTAGTAATTCAAGTACTTACGTGACATTTTGATTAAAGTTCACAAACACTTCGCCAGCTTCGATGTCGGGACGCCCCAATAAATTCATCATTATCGCACGTTTAATTAGTTAAACAGGTTTGAGAGGTTGAAAACTAACAACTCTGGACTTTATCCGAGTTAATTGGTGAACTGTAACGTTTAAGATTTTATTAGTAAAATATCAGTAGTTATCTCCAATGGAAATTTAAATACACTTAGGGCTCTTTTTATGCGGTACATGCGTTCGTCAGAAAGCCGTTTAAAAAAAAATCCGCATAAAAAAGTTCTTTACTTTCATATAAAAACAGGGAATGCGTTCCAGCATTTTCAAAAACCACATAAATTCAGAAACTCCGCATTAAAAATTCTAAAAACCCGCATAAAAAATTCAGTGAGGCAATATTAAGCAAAAAAACAAACAAAAAATTATTTCTTCATTTCAACACTTATTATTCCATGTAAAACTGAACATTAATGAAATAAATAAAATTTTATCTGTGTTTATCAAGTAAAAAACCACAATGAATACCCGAATTATGTAAAAATACAAAGACAAATTATTTATCAGAACATTGTCTCTAACACACTGAAAAAAAGTCATAAAAACTCTCAAAAAAGCAAAATCCCTACAGCACATTATCAGACTAAAATTGCAAAGGCAAAAAAATGTGTACTCAAAAAAATTCTAACACTTCCGAGAAAAAAGTTTGAAACTTAGGTGAAAATTTGTTGCACTTTTTTGAAGTTTTCTACAAATTGTTAAACTTGGGTTTATATGGGGTTTGTTAGAGAAAGAACTGTATTTTAATTGAAAATTCTCAAAAATAAACAAATAAACATAAGTTGCACACATTATAACTTCGAAATGGCGTGCTATAGATATAGATATATAGATACTGTATGTATGTATGTGAGTTTGAGTTTCTCTTAACCCTGCAAACATTTGGAGTCATCAATGAGTCTTTAAGGAGTCCTATTTCGGAGCCATCACGCTCATAATGAGCTCATTTAAGAGTCCGATATGAGGGTGTTTCCCTTAGTCCGAAGGTCGACATATATGAGCTTAAAATCATACATCAACTGAGCCTCAATAAGAGTCATATTGGACCCTTATTGGCCTCATATATGGCTCATTTTGGACTCTTTTAAAACAATTTTTGGGCTCATATATGAATCATTTCAGACTCTTTTGGAGGCACTGTATTTGCAAAGGCATTTAGCAAAAATTCCTTTCAAATAACATATGTACATACATACTTACGTGCATATACACATTCCAACATGCATTCAGTAGCAGCAGCTGCAGCTAAATTGTGTTAATTTTTTTGTTTTCTAATTGTTTTCAATTTCTGTATAAACAAGTTTAGATATAAATTTCAAATCTTTTTGGTTTTTATATTGGAACAAGGAGCTGGCTCATAACTTGGATCATATATGAATCCCAGAAGATTCATATAAGAGTAAACCATTTTTTGTTTTTGAAACTCATATTTCTTACCTATCTAGGACTCCTTTCGGACTCATATATTCTGAACGCTCAGAATATATTTGCGGATGATTATATTGTTTGCAAACGTCAGTCTGTCTCTCATCGGTTTTACATTGTAATGTTTTTATCATGCTCAAACGTTTGCGATACGATATACTGCGGTGCCTCATCTTTCTTATGGCAATCTTTTTATTATGAATACTTTAAATTGTATAGTGTGGGGTAACAATTAACGAGTTGAATTATTTGCTTTGCAGGACTCTATCGAGCCCTAACCTCCAAAAAGATGTAAGCGACACTCTTTTCAAAATTTCCTTTTTGATGCAGAAATGTTCATGGAGCATCTGCATTAAAAATAAAATTTTGAAAAAAAGTCCCTTACATCTTTTTGGCGGTTAGGGCCCGCTGTGTAAAATAACAAGTTAATTTTCAACGCATCACATCGCCCCGGCATACTGCTTCTGCCCGTATGGCATGTTTGCTCATAGCGCACAGTGCTGCCTAAGTGGGCAAAAATCGAAAAATTCGTTATCTGCAATGTGAACTTGCTTGGTATTTTTGTAAAGACAATTTATCCAGTAAACAGAATTAAACAGACATTTCCCCAAAAAATTAATTATATGCCGCCAGGAAGCCGCTAAAGTTGACAAATTTTATACTAAGAATTTTAAGAAGAGCATAGCCATGCGTAAGCTCTTCACAAAAAAAAATGTCAAAAATATATTCTTTGAAATAAAATGTTGGTTTGACGTTTCATGTTTCCATATAGATAGTAGAGAATTAGGGGAATTAAAATTTTGGAATAAAATTAAACACAGGGTGCCCCTGCGGTGTTCCAAAAAAACAAATTTTTTAAACAAAATTTCAAAAAATGCTAAATTTTAATGGAATGAATAAAAAATATATGTAAAAATAGGTTATTTTTTATTATTTTATTAAATAGTACTGGCTTTTAGCTTTCATAAGAAGAAATATAAACCTGCTCATTTTTCGCACTTTCTGAAGTAATGCGTTTTTCGCTAATGCATAAAATACGTTTTTAATTTTTTGTCAGTGCCTTGAGATCTGCACGATTCATTCCATTCTCAAAAAGGAAGTGTCAGATTAAAAAGCGTGACCTGTGGACAATAGAAGGTTTATTTTTTTTTAAAGAGTTGCCACCTGTTAAAAAATTAGATTGTTAAAAAACTAGATAAAACTTTTTTTATAAGTTAAATAAATTGTTAAAAGATGGGTATCAATCGAAATGTGTATTAGCTACATGTAGAGAGTTGCCACCGGTTTAAAAAACCAATTCCACTTGAATTAAAGGAATTAGGTAATTGAAATAGATATCACCATCCATACGAAAGTGGTTTAAGAAGGCTTTAGCTTAACAATAAAACGAATAGGGTTGCCACCTGTTTGTAAAGTCGAATTTAGTTAAAATAAAATAATAATTATGTCAAAACATAGGATTAAGCCATCGTATTTGTTGTTTTATTACAAATACATACATTGTCAATCAGTAATTTGATCTGATTACATTCCTTTTAAATTACTGTACTCTTAAATTCACTTAGAAATATTTTTACTCTCCACTTATTTCTTGCTAACTATGTCAGATTTTCCATTTGTCTGATACTCATATTGATATACATATTTCAGTTACCTTATTCCCTTAATTAAGGTGAATTTGATTTTTTAAACATGTGGCAACCCTTCAACGTGCCATTTAGAGGTAAAGTATTTTCAAAACTAGTTAAATTGATACCCATATTGTCATTTCTAACTGATTTAACTTATTTAATAATTTTAATAAAATTTGTAACAGCTGGCAACCCTTTAAAAAAAAAAAACATAATGCACAGCTACAGGCCAAGCGCTGTCATTTGACACCTCACTTTTGAAAATAGAACGAACTATATGTACATACCTATGTAAATGCCACAAGAACCCAAATTTTCAACTTCAAGCCGCATTTACAGTGAAAGCATGAAAATTATCCAAAAACCAATTCCTTTTTTGAATTTAACGTCCTCAATTTTACTAGGAAGCGAATTTTCATTTAAATCCGTTCATAATTCTAATTTTATAATTCACATTTTATATGGAAGGGAAGCACTTTGTAGCATGCTAATAATTCCGCCATATGCTGTATAGTCTTGTGCCACAGTATACCATATGTAATTAAAAAAATCCATTTTTTAGTGCTCCTAAGTACAGTAATGGTATTGAGCTACGTATATCGTACGAGATTGCACCCCCCCGCCTCTTTTTGAGGGTATTTTTAAGAATCTTGTTTTAGGGTTTCTTGCCATCAAACAGAAAAACTGTAGCAGTTTTACCATAGAGATTGCATATTTAGGCAAATAACAAATAGAAAATTTGAAAACTAAAACCTATGAACGGAATCCCGATGATGATCGGTTCTATGCTCACCGGATTGACTCGGAGCACAAAATCCGACCAAGGACCATCACTACAGCAGCAACCCTAACCGGTCTCCGGTCTGCTCCGTACAGTGGCATAGAACAAAACTTCAGACCCGTGTTTGCGGCCGAAACAGACACCGTTCCTTGAACACAGTCCGTTGCAACAGCTGCAATAATCGGTGCCACTTAAAGGCATGTTCTGGCCTCAGGGCATCTTTGTTGCAACAACAAACAACAAATCCGTCACCCCACACAATCGAAAAAATATATTTTTAAAATATTCAAATGTTTCTATGAACTGTCAACTCAAATAAAAAATTGTGAAAAGAGTTTGCTACTTAATCGCTGCAGAACATTGGCTATTTATAGAAAGGTTCGGCTTTGAAACTTGTCTTTCTATCCGTTATAGCAGTATGGCTCTGGCTCTCGTCCATTCAGATCGCCTGCCCATAATGAGTCAAATAGACAGTTTAGGCATGGAAACTAGCCCTTTCTACTCGCCCAGGGGTTGCGGCTAAGGAAATTACACTCGTGGATCGCATGTCCTTCACGTGATATAAGTATGGGGCTTCTTGGAATATCTTCCATTTCAACAGCATCCAAAATATGCTATTCTTGGTTATTTATACATACATAAACCATCTTGTAACTTAGAAGAAAAATTGTAAAAGATTATCTAACATGAAGCTTTAACTTTACTTTTAATGTATACGTGTTAATTATGCAATACATATGTGTGCGTCTAAGCTTTAACCAAAACCGTGTAAATCACAGTTTCAAACTTGATTCAAAATTTAAGAAATTTCAACAAATTTTCATCAAAATTTCAACTTTTTATTCTGAATTTTTAGAAAATTTATGGGTACGCAGTTTTATAGCCCATAGCAAAATTGTATAATGAAGTGCAAGTTTCAAACGGCTAAAAATCGCGATTTTTGAAAATTTTTTTTGAGGCTACTTTTTCGGATTTTTTAATATAACAAGCGCAATTTACAAAAACTTAAACAAAAGTTAAAATTTTAATGAAAATTGTGGGATTTTCCTAATTTGTGTATAAAGTTTGAAACTGTGATTTACACGGTTTTGGTTAAAGCTTAGACGATATATTTATAAAATAATAAAAAAATTTAGCTCGAAAAACATTACGAATATTTGAAGAAAATCAACACATGGTCATTTGTTTGAGTCACTGTATATACGTGTATATATAGGTTATATGACCGCAATAAATAAATAAATAAACACTCGCCAAACCATAAACCAGTGGACAAACTCCTACCAAGCAACGCAGGACATCCACTCAGCAAAGATGGTTCTGCTGCGTTTGCACAGGCCTTACGCACCATCAGGAGTGGAGTACTGATTTCACTACAGTCTGCTGCTCAGCCGCCACACAACACTCAGCTCCGTCGCCAATAGTAGCCTAACAGCAGCCGTCCACGCATCCGACGACGCTCGACGTAACCCTAGCGGCACGCAGTGTGGTAATTAAACTTTTTTCGTGACAAAATCTAATACATATCTCAATAACGAGAACAGCTAGCGAAATAAGTTTAACAGCATTTTAAAACTTTAATGCAGAGACCGAAAATAATTATTACTCTAATATTTAGGATCAAAAACGTCGCCTTGTATGAAGATAAATTGTTTTCGTCTTTGTATAATAACCACCAGAGGGAGTCTCGATTGTCTCTTACGCCGACGATTGCTCGATCATTGCGACTGGGAATGGAGTTCATGACTTGTGTTCGAAAGTAAACGGGTATCTCTTTGAGCTTTCTCGCTTTTTTCTCGGTTTTAAACTACGCAGCAGCAGTGTGGGTGCCGGGGACTAGTAGGACGCAGTGAATGAAGCTACAGACAGACAGAACACCGCACTCAGGACAGCGACCGGATGCCTCCTGATGTCACCTGAGCACCACCTCCATGACGAGGCGAAAATGCTCCCAATTAAGGAGCATAACATAATGCTCTGCAAGCAGTTTCTGGTTGGGAGGAGCCCTCGCCTAGGCACGTCAGGAGGCATGTATATGAACTGACGGACGAAGTCCACAGGTTCGTCAAGCAGCCTCTGGACCCGTCAGCTTTTCGACTGGCCCTGAACGGCATTTACAGGGAGTCAATCTCAAGTTATGTAGACTCTAGACCTGTGAATGCCGTTCTAGGCACACCACCACCGGAGATAGACGAGACGGAGCTTCATCTGCCTCGGGCGACACGAACAACAATAGCCCAACTTCGCTCTGGCTACTGCAGCAGGTTAAACTCATACCTAAGTAGATTGAATGAGGATATGCCAAATGAGTGTCCGGCATGCGGAGAGACCCCACATGACTCGAAACATCTCTTCGCATGCCCGCAAAACCCGACAACCCTAACGGCTTTGTCCTTGTGGACGGACCCGATAGAGGCTGCACGCTTCCTAGGTCTGCCGTTAGCGGAACTTGACGACATCGACTGAGATATCAACCGATCTGGGCAGGGTTGTTGTAGCCGATACAACAACAACAACAACAACAACAATCCGATTTCGCTCATTTTCAACACCAACCTACCTCGGATAAAAGGCAACCTACTTACCATCGTTGAGATATCTCAATTTTGGCTCGAGTTATCGTGTTTTCGGGTGGACGGACGGACGGAAGGACGTACAGACAGACAGACATGCCTTAATGGACTTCTCTTTACAATCTGAGCATTTATGTATGTATACATTTGTCTATATCTATCTCTATTCTTTTAGGCTGTGACAAATAAGCGTTGTGCGTTATAATACCCTTGCACACAAGAGCGCTCGGGTATAAAAATAGGGGGTTTTAAATTTTATCTGATGAAAACCAAGTACCAACAAGCTAAATCTGACAATATATTGCAATACATCATTTTAAAGGTATATACATAAATTCCTTTTCCAAACCAATTTGATTTTGAAGTTAAACTCACACACACATTTCTTTTCCAATCTCAACGAAATATAATTACGAAAGTAAGAAAAAATCAAATTTTTAATCTAGTTGGTGCAACGTGCATGAGTATGTACATGCCTATGTAGATATGACACATGCACATGGCATGATGATCTTGTTTCATTTCCATACAAATTTTCCACCTATAAGTTTATAATTTCAAACGTTTCGTTTTTATAGGAAGATAACACAAGATAAAAGGTGTGCTCTTATAAAATTTCACGTCAACAGTCATATGGTCTTGGTTTTATAAGATTTTGAGTTTTATGTTTGGCGAAAGAAAATAAGAATCAGGTGTCAATTATTATTCCTGAGCGGAAAAAATAAAAATCGCAGATATTCATTATACCTGAGCAAAAAAAAAATAATAAAAATCAAAAGTAGTCCTTATGCTCAAGCGAAAATATAAAACTCAGAAGCTGAGTATTATCCTTGAGTGTAAAAATAAAAATCGCAACATAATCATTATTCCCGATCAAAACCATAGAAATCAAGAAGTTATCATTATTATTGAGCAAACAAATATAAATTATGTAATAATAATTACATTCTAGCAAAAAAGTAAAAATCAATAAATAATTATTATTTGTGATTAAAAAAATAAAAATCGGATAATAATAATTAAATGTTGATTAATATTTTTTAACTTATAATGATTACCATCCCTGTTGAAAATAGATAAGTTAACGGCCCTAAATCTCCGAATTCGATATAAAAGTTTTAATTGAATAAAAGTCCCAAATGATTTTTATGAGAAGACGTAAATCATATTCGTCTTGAAATAAAAGTCCCGAGAGACGAAAAAAATATAATGAGCATATAATTATTATGAGAAGACGTAAATTATATTCATCTTGAAATAAACGTCCCGCGAGACGAAAACAACTTTTCCAGTGTTCAGTAATAATTATAGAGCAATATTAAATTTTATTTCTTATAATCGTTATGGTCTCTTCTTTAAAGATATACATACATATCGTCGTTTAAAGTGCAAAACCGCCTATCAACAAAATGCAAAACCGCGTATGTGAAGTTATAGAAATTATTTTCTAGATCTAAAAACACTCATATTTCAAAATGGTTATCTTTTTTATAAAGCAATCGCATTTCTGGCTAGTATATCTCAGAAGTGGTCCCATACTAATTTGGTTTAAATCCGATCATTCAATCATGAGATATAAAGATATATATATATATATTTTTTAAGTCGGTTTTATTTGCTTAAAATTACTTTTTTATTTTTTCGATCAAAAATACTACTATCTTTGTTACTTATCTGATCTTACTTTTATTTAGTCTAAGTAATTTTTGACGTTTCAGTTATATGTATGTACTAGAGAGCTGCACAAGCACTGCATAAATGGCTTGCAAGCCATCAGCTGTCATTTTATCTCTTTCTTCTTCTTCTTCTTATTTGGCGCTGTAACCGCCTAAGCGATTTTGGCCGAGTCCAAAACAGCACGCCAGTCATTTCTCTTCTGTGCTAACTGACGCCAATTGTAAATGCCAAGTGAAGCCAAGTCCTTCTCCACCTGGTCTTTCCAACGCAGAGGAGGCCTTCCTCTTCCTCTGTTACCAGCATCGCGGCCCGCGTTGAATATTTTCAGAGCAGGAGCGTTTCTGTCCATCCGAACGACATGGCCAAGCCAGCGGAGCCGCTGAATTTTAATTCGCTGCACTATGTCTATATCGTTGTAAAGCTCATACAGCTCATCGTTAAATCGTCTGCGATATTCGCCATCACCAACGCGTAAAGGTCCGTAAATCTTTCGCAGAATCTTTCTCTCGAAAACTCCAAGAGCCGCCTCATCAGATGCTTTCATTGTCCATGCTTCCGCGCCATACACCAGCACAGGCATGATGAGTGACTTATAGAGTGTGATCTTTGTACGACGAGAGAGGACTTTACTTCTCAATTGCCTACTCAGCCCAAAGTAGCACTTGTTGGCAAGAGTGATTCTCCGTTGGATTTCAAGGCTGACATTATTATTGGTGTTAATGCTGGTTCCCAAATAAACGAAGTCGTCTACTTTTTTAAACTTGTAACTGTCAACAGTGACGTGGGTGCCAAGACGCGTATGCTCTGACTGTTTGTGTGCTGACAGGAGATACTTCGTTTTGTCCTCGTTCACCACCAGACCCATTCGCTTTGCTTCTCTATCCAATCCCGAGAAGGCAGAACAGACGTAGCTCTTGTTTTTACCGATAATATCGATGTCGTCGGCATACGCCAGCAATTGTACGCTCTTATAAAGTATTGTGCCTGAGCGGTTCAGTTCTGCGGCTCTTATTATCTTCTCCAACATAAGATTAAAGAAATCACACGAAAGGGAGTCCCCTTGTCTGAAACCTCGTTTGGTATCAAACGGCTCGGAGAGGTACTTCCCTATTCTGACGGAGCTGGTGGTATTGCTCAACGTCATTTTACACAGCCGTATTAGTTTCGCGGGGATACCAAATTCAGACATCGCGGCATAAAGGCAACTTCTCTTCGTGCTGTCGAAAGCGGCTTTGAAATCGACAAATAGATGGTGTGTGTCGATCCTATTCTCGCGGGTCTTTTCCAAGATTTGGCGTATTGTGAATACCTGATCTATGGTGGATTTTCCCGGCCTAAAGCCACACTGATAAGGTCCAATCAGCTCGTTGACGGTGGGCTTCAGTCTTTCGCACAATACGCTCGATAAGACCTTGTAACCTATGCTTAGAAGGCTAATTCCGCGGTAGTTGGCGCGTATGGCGGGGTCGCCTTTCTTGTGGATTGGGCAGAGCACACTTAAATTCCAGTCGTCGGGCATGCGTTCATCTGACCATATTCTGCATACGAGCTGATGCATGCACCTCATCAGCTCCTCGCCGCCGTACTTGAATAGCTCGGCTGGCAGGCCGTCAGCTCCAGCAGCTTTGTTGTTTTTCAGCCGCGTAATCGCTATTCGTACCTCGTCATAGTCAGGCGGTGGGACAGCTACTCCATCATCATCGACTGGGGACTCGGGTTCGTCTTCCTCAATACTTTCAGCGCTGCTACCATTCAGTAGGTTATAAAAGTGTTCCCTCCACAATTTAAGTATATTCTGGACATCGGTCACTAGGTCGCCATTGTTGTTCTTACAGGAGTTCGCCCTGGTCTTGAAACCTTCCGTAAGTCGCCTAACCCTCTGGTAGAATTTTCGGGCGTTCTTCCTGTCGGCCAGCATCTCAAGCTCTTCGCACTCACGTATTTCGGCCTCTCTCTTCTTATTGCGGCAAATACGTCTCGCTTCCTTCTTCAGTTCCCTATAACGGTCCCACATGGCTCGCGTTGCGCCCGATCGCAGCGTGGCCCTGTAGGCGGCATCTTTTTTCTCTGCGGCTTCTTGACATTCCTCATCGTACCAGTTGTTCTTTCGGGCTCGCTGAAATCCAACTACTTCTTCGGCGGCGGTACTTAATGATCGGGAAATGTGGTTCCACTGCTCGCGTACGTCGGATTGTTGAAGAGTGCTCTCAGAGAGCAGGTGTGTGAGTCGAGTGGCGAATAAATTGGCCGTCTGTTGTGATTGCAGCTTTTCGACGTTAAGCTTTCCTTGCATTGTTGGGCGCACATTTTTTGCTGCACAGAGGCGGGTGCGTATCTTGGCTACAACAAGATAGTGATCCGAGTCGATGTTTGGCCCTCGGAGTGTACGTACGTCCAAAACGCTTGAAGCATGCCTTCCGTCTATCACAACATGATCGATTTGGTTTCTCGTTTTTCGATCTGGAGACAGCCATGTAGCTTGGTGGATGTTCTTATGCTGGAACCTAGTACTACATATTACCATATTTCGGGCCCCGGCGAAGTCGATCAGCCTCAGTCCGTTATCGGACGTTTCGTCGTGGACGCTGAATTTTCCGACAGTGGCGCCAAAGATCCCTTCCTTGCCCACCTTGGCATTAAAATCGCCAAGCACGATTTTGACATCGTGTCGGGGGCAGCGCTCATATGTACGTTCCAAGCGCTCATAGAAGAGATCCTTGGACGCCTCATCCTTCTCTTCCGTCGGGGCATGGGCGCAGATGAGCGAGATGTTGAAGAATCTAGCTTTGATGCGGATTGTGGCTAGACGTTCGTCCACCGGGGTGAACGCCAGTACTCGGCGACGGAGTCTCTCTCCTACCACGAATCCAACACCGAATTTGTGCTCCTTTACGTGGCAACTGTAGTAGACGTCGCAAGGCTTCACGCTTACTTTACCTTGCCCCGTCCATCGCATTTCTTGGATGGCGGTGATGTCAGCCTTTGTCTTCCCGAGGACATCAACCAGCCGGGCAGAGGCACCTTCCCCATTAAGGGTCCGGATATTCCAGGTGCATACCCTTAAATCATAGTCCTTTATACGTTTGCCGTGGTCGTCATCAGAAAAAGGGGGTCTCATCCGAGGCTTGTTGGAATTTTTCATTGGGCGGGGTTTTAACGTGGCGGGACCCAAACCCAGCGCACGCGAAGTTTTACGCCTTCTCACTTTAGCTCGCTCCCAAACGGGTGTTTGGTTGCTACCCAGAGGATACGTGGATATAAATATCCGGACGTTGTGAGCTGCGATTTGAACCGTACGCACAAGAATCGCTTCTGGCCACTCCCAGGTGAATGGCAGTCAAAAGTTTTCCACTTCTGCGCACGGAACCATCCTCCCTCTCTCCCCTCCCCTCCCATCTCTTTCACTCGCATAAAAAATCAGCTGCTACACTGAGGAAAGGTTTTGTCATACGAATGAATGTTGCACGATAAGCAAAAAAAAAACATAACAAAACTGAGGTAGAACCAAACTTAAGCAGAACCAAATTGAAGTAGAAGAAAGATGCGCGCATCACACAGTGGAATAAGCGGCGGCAGCTAATCAACGAAATTTATGCGAATTCTTGCTTTATATACATACATAAGGTGCATTCTTTTGCAACCGAGCTACAAAAAAACACTCGCTTAAATGGCGAAATACACGCAAAGCTACAAAACAAACTCGGCTATTTCTCCGGGTTCAACCAGGTCGGTTTAAAAATACGCGACCTGAAGGATAGTGTTGGTGTTTAGTGAAAAAGCTGCTCTATTGTGAATTGTTAATGGGAAAGTGCAGGAAAATTTTTGTTTCCTTATATACGTGACTTATATTACGCAAATACCCTGCATAATTATTCATATAAATTGGTTTTTAAATCTAAATCCTGTTAAACTAATCACATGTTTTTTGTCAGCTACCAACAGAGTTGCTTAAGGAGCTTAAAAGAAATTTTATCCAAGTTGAGCGTTCTTTTGTCGCTCGCTTACAAAAAAATGCACCTAGACATAAGTACATACCCAAATGTACATCCATACATATCGTCGTTTAACGTACAAAAACCGTGTATCAACAAAATGCAAAACCGTGTATGTGAGGTAGCATTAATATTTTTTAGAGAGTAAACACTCTTATTTCAAAATGGTTCTTTTTTTATATAGAAATCGTATTTCTGGCTATAATATTTCAGGACGAATGGATAGGGCTCGAGCTTGTGTGAGCAAACTCAATTTTTAGCAGCAAATGTCAGTTACGCGGTTTAGCAGAATGCCGATACGCGGTTTTGTACTTTAAAGGACGATATGTACCACGGTTGCTGTTTTGGTCCAAACGGACCAAATGTGGCCCATTTCTTTTCGTTTGGTCCATTGGTCCGATTGGCAACACCTGCTTAAAGTGCGACTGATCTTCAAATATATCGTGGCTAATCATCTGTCAAAGCACGCTTCAAAAAATGTCGCGGTTTCTTGCTAATTTCAATTAATCGGTGACCAATATTAAAGTGGCTGGCAAAAATATGGAAAGGTAGCAAAACTTTAATCATAGCGATTAACACATGAAAATAATATTCGATTTCAATCGAAAAGATATTAAACATCTTGAAATTATTACACCACATAAAGTTTTTTCTGATACTAATATATCAATTTTGCCGCTATTCGACACTGCACTGATAAATGATGCAGGCAATTGAATTTCAATTTCGCCTATTGAGGCTGAGTGAAGGTAACTTCAAAAACTGTACAAATGTAGAACGTTTTTGGGATCAAGTAAGTTTGATTAAAAACGGATTGGGTGAAGCGGCATTTGGAGAATTGTGTAATTTAGTTCATAACATGTTTAGTCTGCCTCACAGTTGCGCAGCAGCTGAGCGCAAATTTTTATACCCGAGCGCACCTGTGCACAAGGGTATTATAACTTTGTTCACATAACGGTTGTTTGTAACAGGCAAAACGAATCGAGATAGATATAGACAAATGTATACATAAATGATCAGGATGAAAAGAGAAATCGATTAAGCGGTGACTGTCTGTCCGTCCGTCCGTCCGTCTGTGCACACGATAACTCGAGTAAAAATTAGGATATCTTAACGAAATTTGGTACGTGTACTTCTTTCGGGTGTAGGACGGATGGTATTGAAAATGGGCAAAATCGGACAATAACCACGCCTACCTCCCATATAACGGTAATTTTCAGAAATACGAAAACGGCGATATTTTAGTAACTACCGAAGAATATTCACTCAAAATTGATATTTACAATAAGTTTTAGACAAAAAACAAGAATATTGTAAATTTTTGGAAAACCGCTGCATCAATTTCTTTCAAATTCGGCACAGTTGTTGGCCTTGATATAATATACGAAATGGCCGAATATATTTTAAATCGGAGAATAACGACGCCCACGTCCCATATAACGGTAATTTAGAGGAGGTTATGATAAAGTTTTGGAAAATGGGCGTGGCACCGCCCACTTACATATATGTATATCGGTAACCGTTCTACCAATTTGTACCAAACTGTGCTTGCCACATAAAAGCAAAACGTTGAAAATTATTGAAATCGGACTAAAATTACGACCGCTTTTCATATAACGGTAAATTTCAGAAATGCTTGAAACTGCAATATTCGAAATTTAAGGACGCTAATTTACTCAAAATTGATACACCCCGGCTTACCATCTAGCGGTAGGTTTCGGAAAGGTGAAAAAACATATATTTAATACTTGCGCCGGGTATTTAATGTTCGGCTCCGCCCGAACTCAGACTTTCTTACTTGTTTGATTTAGCATTAACAAAAACGAAATTAAGAAACAAATTATGATTTAAAGCTTTAAATAATATACTGTTAATAATATAAAATTATAATGCACTTTGGATGCAATATAAAAAAATCGTTATAAAAATTGAATTGGCACATTTTCTTGATGAAGAGAAATAAACTCCACTCAATTTCCCGATGTTATAAAAATTGGTAAATTTTTTACATGGTCCATTTTTGCTCCGAAAAATAAATTGCAAATGCCAACCGTGATATGAACATGTGTGAGCGCGCACTTCCTATGCTGGTGTTTGACAAAAACAAAAGTACAGATGTGCTTTTGGCCTGCTTATCTAAATGAAATGTTCCCTTTTTATACCCGAGTATAAGGGTATTATAACTTTGTTCACATAACGGTTGTTTGTAACAGGCAAAACGGTTCGAGATAAGTAGATTTAGACAAATGTATACATAAATGATCAGAATGAAAAAAGAAATCGATTAAGCCGTGACTGTCTGTCCGTCTGTGCACACGATAACTCGAGTAAAAATTGAGATATCTTAACGAAACTTGGTGTGTGTACTTCTTTTCAGCGTAGGACGGTTAGTATTGAAAATGGGCAAAATCGGACGATAACCACGCCTACCTCCAATATAACGGCTGTTTTCAGAAATACGAAAATTGCAATATTTTAGTAACTGCTGAAGCTTATTCACTAAAAATTGATATTTACAGTCATTTTTAGGCGAGAAATAAGTGTATTATAAATTTTTGAAAATGGGCGCAGCCACGCCTACTTATGATTACATGTGTATATTTTGGGAACCGCTCCACCAATTTCTCCCAAACTTGGTGCGGTTGTTGGTCTTGACAAAACGTACCAAACGGGAGAAAATTGAAAAAATCTAACAATAATCACGCCCATATCCCATATAACGGTAATTTGGGGAAATACGAAACTTCGATAAATCAGCAACAACTGAAGCAAATGTTTGCAATAATTATTTAGCAAAAAATATGCTTATAATAAAATTTTGGAAAATGGGCGTGTCCCCGCCCGCTTATGAGCACCGGTAACCGTTCGATCAATTTGTATCAATCTCGGTATGATTATTGTGCTTGCCACATAAAGGCAAAACCTTGAAAATTATTGAAATCTGACTAAAATTACGCGCACTTTTCTATAACGGTAAATTCTTAGCACATGATAATCATATGGGCAAAGGCCATAGGTTTTTTTTTTTTTTAACAAAATATAACAAAAACTTTCTCCAGCTTCTGCTAAAACGTAAATAAAAGCTCTGTGTACGTTTTTAGCGCATAATTTCAAATGTACTAAATTTTGAGTTGTCTTTTGTAGACAGTGTGCGATATGTATGTTTACATATTTTTACATATCTGTCAATTTGCACACCGTGCTTATTAAAAAATTTGATTGAAATTGTTATATTTGTTAGGCTTTTCTGATCTAACCGTTGTGTAAATAAAAATA
>NW_023458564.1:36584363-36618220 GCF_013731165.1 Rhagoletis pomonella | reverse complement strand
TCTTAGAAATAAAGTTACTGGAGAGCATGATTCAATAATACAAGGTTCGATAAACTGACAGTTGTCTCTCTCGCACCGCTCCCTTAGCAGTGGCACCGTGTTGCTTCTTTGCAATTTTACATGGAAACAGTGTAGCTTTGGTGTGAAATAAAAGTATAAGCTTTTGTGCAATATCTTTATTTGTATATGCATATGAAGCATATTTAACTGATGAAAACATATGCATTGGATGTTTACATCAGTCTCATAGTAGTCTTATTTAAATTTTGAGTCATTTTGCAGTTTTTATACGGCTAAATAGCATATAAATTACGTAATTCACGTAGATATATCAATATTACGTTCAACATTTCGTTTAAAATGCCAGATTTCCTGCAAATACATTAGAATTTACGAAAGGAATTTCTCTACTAATTGCCTACTTTGCGTACTTTTCTACTACCATTTTCGAAACAAGGGATTGCATTCTTGCCCTTTCTCTGTCCTCCGTAAATGCAACCTTTTGTAAGGGAGTGTCAAACCGCAGCTGTCAATAATTATCTAACCTTGTATTATTGAATCATGACTGGAGAGTTGCTGGCAAGTTACTGGATAATTTGTAAAAAAAAAAACACAACTAGTGTTTGCATCGCAACTTGCTGCTAAGCTCACAATATATCGGACCGTAATATTTTTTGACAGACTTCCTTTTTCCCAGTCTTTACATTTGCAAATAGCAACCTCCACAATTGTTTGCCATTTTTCCTACGGTCTTGCCTTTCCACAGTAAATCTATTATTTACATTTATGGTGCCTGATTAACCATATTATTTACTGGTGATCACTTCTTCAATAAATTACAATACAGAAAAAAGTCGTCTGACTTCCAACTAAGTAAAAGATAACTGTAAAATGCAAAACTGAGAGTGAGCGCAAAACTGTAACATTTGCATTAATTCACATTTTTGTCCGCTGATTTTTTTATTGTTGTTGTATTGACTTCAAATCGTTATGATAGAGGAAATAGGGGTGTACCAACAAGAATATACAACAAAAGGATGAATGTCGTTACAACTACGAAATGTAGCGGTGGCTGAATAAAAAAGTGTTACACCATGTTACAGTTTTGCTCGTCACTGTATCTGTATTCGTATAGAATAGTAGCTTATGTCGGGAAGCTGGCTTTAGTATAATGCGGCATTCCCTTTATTCTTTAAACGACAAGGAATTTTTTGATGAAACTTAATAGAAATATTGACTTGCTAGTATCGGAAATATTTATTGCACGTTTATTTGCCAAAAGTTCTTTAACGGCTTGGCACCAGTAAGTCATTTGCAATCGTATGCTGCGAATGCCGCATTATACTAAAGCCAGCCTTTCGACATAAGTTACTATTCCATACGAACACAGATATACACATGCTATTGAATAATTTATTAAAACGCAATGACAAAGAATTACTTAACTGCGTACAAATAATATCCCTTCATAGCGTAGGCTTGGCTCCTAATGGTTTGCATTTAATTATCCACGAATTTTACATTTATTCAAAACAAGCTTTATTAGCAATGGCCAAAGTATTTATACATATACATAGTGCAAAGCGAAAAGTTTACGGACTGATAAAAATAAATTAACCAGAGGAAAAATAGAAACAAAAGAAAGCAAATTGCACGCACTTACTTTCTCTCTAGACTAAATTCCAAAAATTAATGCTCGTCCTCCCGTTTTTCTACTTTTCAAAGAACAACCAAACACAATTTTGTATTTGATATAAATCTAGAATTAGAACTTATTATTATATTTGCTAAAGTTTTCAGTCGCCACAGTTGTTTTGATGATATTTCCCATCTATATGCTTATTCTTTTTGTTTGCCTTTTGATGTTCTTGTCCTCTTTGTTAACAAAGAGTTGCCAAAGCAAATTATGTTAGTGGAAGCTCTACACAGTTAACCTAGATTTACACGACTGTAAGATTTTAAAGATTTCAAAAATCTAGACTTAAATTTATAGTGGTATTTACAATACTACCTTACCGACATTAACTTAGCATTTCACTGCCAAAACATAGATTTCTGAAGAACAACACAGAAACATAAAAATGCAGAAATATTGCAAAAATTGCTTATGCAATATGCATCAAAACTTGCGGCTTAAGCTTGATATACAGTTCAATGCGAGCGTGAGCGTGAACGTTCACAAAGGCAAATTAACTGTCTTCGAAAAATCAAAGACAGTGACGAACACAATGAGAGTAGTGTGAATGAATTAGTGAAAAAGTGTGAATGTACTGCTATTGTATTGGCAAAATTGTCCCATGTAAATGCCGTGTAAATGAGCAGCTGACCCCTGTCATTTTCGGGTAGGATCAGTGTAAAATTTATTTATTTATTAATTGACAATCTTTAAGACCTATAAAAAATCTTGTCTAACCTGTGCCCATTTAGAATGAGAATACCATGAACCAAAAATACAAGATCACGCCAGCAAGCCAGTAGCCCGTTATAATCTCATTTAGGAAAAAAGTTCGGCGATTTTGACATTAGCCGTTTGTTTACATTTGTTCGTTGCTTATAATTTGGTGGTGACTTTTTACTGGATTTTCTTCATTTTCGCTTATGACAACGTGTGTACACATAAGGTAAAGAATAATTTAACTCAACGACATGGTTTATAGAAGAATTAGTATAATAAAAATAATAATTCATGCGTTCAAAAATTACGCCGTTTTCTTCGTTCTCTTCGTTCTTTACTTCTTACAACAAAGATGGCGTCGAGATTTCGACAGCTAGAAAATTATTATTTTCTTTCTTTCGTTCGCGCGTGATCTTGTGTTTTTCGTCCGTGGGAGAATACCACAAAATCAGTTTCGTTCCTCAACTTTTCTGGATAAACTTGTAAAACTGTCAAAAACCAAAATTTCTCTGAGATAGTGAAAAACCAAAATGTACGGGAACGTTTTTTCGGGTAAAAACTCGTAATCGTAACATCCGTTCACGGATCGAAAACGATACGAGAGAAAATTACGTGATACGTCAGGCAGTATAAGCTGAATGGGACAAAGAGTACATTCACGTATGTCATAATACGAAAAATGTCTCTTTACGTGACGAGTAGTACGATATCGCATGATAAAACATAATAAAGGTAAAACCGTTCTCTGAATTCGTCCGCCATTTTTTTTGCCAACATTTTAAAATCATATTAAATTGAGAGTAAAAAAAGGAATTGTTCAAAATTGTTGTTTGAGATTGAATATGGGAATGTGTGTATGAGTTTTGTGTGAAATTTTAAAATTAAATTTTTTGCTCTCTATATAGCTTTCGTTTTTCACTTGATAATTACAAATTCGTTTCTCTATCACTTTTTACGTATCTGCGCGTCGGTTGAGATGAGTTTGAGAATGATGTTGGATATCAATTTGAGAACTATGAATTTGTCCAAGGGTGGAGAAATATTTTTTGGTTTTTATTGGGTATGCAGAAAGTGTTTGTGCCCAAGTGGCATATTTATGGAAGAAATCCATTTTGGAGTTATGCTCCTTTTGAAAATGTTGTACGAACGTAAATCTCGTTGAAGTGTAGCCAGCAAATCTAAAAGGTTCTCAGTTAAATTATAATGCTAATCTGTGTGGTAATTAATCTACTTAAGCGTTGCGATCTTTCAAGTGCATAACATGTTTTGTATGTACAGCGTTGAAACTGGATGGAAAAACGCACTTGTACTATGGTTGTGTTTTCGTATTCTCCAGCAAAAAATATCCAGTAACTTGCCAGTAACCAAGAGTAAGCCAATATTTACTCACAATGAATGAAATCTGCAAGAAAGTACGAAAACGCAAAACCAGCAAGAAGTTGCTACTTTTATGAACAGTAGATTAATTTGTTATTTTCCGATGTAATCTTCTTAGAAAACTAGTATTTCCCATCTTATTATATATTATTATATGTTTATTTTGTGAATTGCAACTCTAAAAGCACCACAAGCAATTACTCATGTGAATTACACCATCGCATCATGCCATCAGCTGTTTTTCTTACTAGCAAATAATTGCTAGTAAAAATGTATCCACTAAAACTTGCAAGTTCAGCTGTAATTTTTGCGCTCTCAAGTTTTTGCGCACGAAAACGACTTCCAGAAAATTAGTAAGGTCGGTGTTATGCAGGCAAACTTTTGTTTGCCAAATTAAATGGCGGCTGCTTAAGTTTGACCAAACAAAATAAGTTTGCTGTGAGAGTCGCCAAACTCGCTCTATCCGAGTTTGCTGCAACAACAATTGCACGCAGTTTGCCAAACAACACCACCTAATTGCTCTGGCTTCTGGATATTGCGTACGCGAACACGGCTTATATTGCGATAGTGAAATTGATTTATCGATATTTGGTAAAAAATAAAATAAACCGACAGTAGTGGTACATCTCTGATTGTTGTTTGTTGTTTTTGGTTGTTTGTAAAGTAAAAGATGTTTTAGAGGAGTAAAGTGTTTATTAGTCCTATTTTAAATTATTTTTTATCAAAGATAATATGGAATTACAAAAGCCAAGTAAAACCAGTTTATTGAAGTTGATGATTTTGCGCGCTTGGCGCGAACGCTGGAATGTAGCCCTCTGGGGAATCAACATTAAACGGGTGAGCAACGAAATAACAAATTTAGTAATTTCCAAGAGATAAAATATGTGTTTTAATGTTAGATTTTCGAGAAAACAATTGAAATATTTGTTCTTAACATGATTTTGAAATTTCGAGTTCCTAAAAATTTTAACTCAATGATCCAAGTTCCTGGTGATCCCATGTACTTGCTCTTCGAATTACATATCTTCGCTTTACTAAATAGCTCGTTCGAATGTAGGGTCCTCCGTCTTCGCTAGGGCCATTATCAATTGGCGTTGTTTCATGCTGAGTTGCCGTGGTACACGTATTTTGAAGTTAATGATATGATCTCCCGGGCCATCGCGAGTTCTGATTCCCTTACCTTTTAGGGTTATTGTGGTATGACTCTCAGTTCCTGGCTCAAGTTTAACTTCTAGTTCCTCATAAATGCCGCGTATTTTAAAAATTCCTCCCAGCACAGCCTCTGAAATAGTAATATACTTGTCGGAGAGTACATTGTTACCAACACGTTGGAAGATATCACTGGGTTGCACTTGTACACGATAGTTAATACGTTGTTTCGTTTTAGGGTTGTCTACAGGTATAAGTTCACCGTGTTTTACTCCAGCAGGCACTTGAGCTACTATGCGGACAGTCTCCAGAACTATTCCGCGGTTGTCGCAAGTCTCACATTCATTCCGGTTGATGTATCTCTTGCCATGACATTGGTCACAAGGTTGTATACTGGTATATGTAGCTGTCTTCTTCGTTAGTTTTCCAATACCCTGGCATTTTCTACAAAGTTCCGGTTTGCTTCGATTGATTAGTTGTGGCGATTTACCGTTGCATGCTGGACATTTTTTCAGGAAGCGTAAATCAATGTTCTTTTTTAAGCCGTGCGCAGCTTCCAAAAATGTAAGCTCCAATCGGGGCTCACCCGTCGTCATTTCGATTAGCTCTTAGATATGCAATATTATAAAATTATAATCTTATCTGTTTTACTGCATTTACCTTCTCGAGTTGTAGGCAGAACAACCTCACCCTTGCGATTGGGAACTGCTGTGCCCATGTTGTTGAATTTGTGAAGAAAGTTTTGTTCATCTTTTACCATGCCAAGTTGATCGTACTCCATACGTTTAGTTTCGTCAGTGAGAATGTGATAGGCATTTGAAATATCTTGAAAGCGTTTAGACTCATAGGGGGGTGAATTTCCTGGAAATTAGAGGTATTTCCAAAAAAATTATACAATATAAAATGTTAGTTTAATACTAATTAAGATCGGATAATAAAAATAGGGAAACAGATCGATTGAACAGATCCAAGTTGTTGGTTATTACTTAAAAGCAATACGTTTAGCACAACCAAACAAAGATCGAACTTAAGTTGAGAGACACTACGGACATAATTTTTGAAGGTTGCTACCTGCGTCTGGATGAAAGCGTTTTGCAAGTGCATAATAAGCTGCTTTTATTTGTTGCATTGTTGCGTACCGCTTTACACCAAGTATTTTGTAGTAATAATCTCTAGGAAGTTTCTTCTTTTCCTGTGCTTTGCCGACCAATTGTGATTTTTGCTGCTCGTTAAACCGCTGCATTTCACTTTGTCGGTCCGGGTAATAAACGGGTCGCTCCATTTTAAACTGATACGCCACAGTCGCCACTTGCAATTTATTCAATTTATGAAAATTTTGTAGAAGTGAACGTCGTACGAAATTAAAAATGTTCATAGTTTTGCTTCCGGATTGATATGGTGCGGTTTGGAAGTATTACTTGGCGTCGTTTAGAGAATAGCGATAGCGAATTGTAAAATTTCGTAAAAAATATGTTTGGGTTCTTTTTCGAAGCTTCAGTTTCGCTCATTCAGTTGACAAAAAAAAATCTAAATAAATTAAATGTTTTTGTACTGTAGATTTCTAGGAAATGCGTCAGCTTGCTTTGTCAATCGACCTTACCAGGTGGTGTAGTTTCATTCATATATGACACCGAATTGGGTGAATGCTTCCGTCGAATTTGCGCTGAAACATTTTTTTGTTGTTGTTTTATAGGTACTTCCTCGAGGAGTAAGTGGAGATGCCTATAACCTAGCTGATTGTATCCTGCAGCAATCCTTGGTCGGTTCTAATGCGAATCCGGTAAGTTGAATTATTATTACACATACTTACATATATACAGTGGCAAAGAATAAAAGTAAAAGAAAGCAGCATAGGCGTACGCAAAGCATAATTTAGGGAGGACTGAGATTTTTTGTATGTCAATTTTATTAGAAATGTTAAAATATACCTATTAAAAATTCATAATAATTTATCTCATTAACTATTCTCTTTTTAACCGACTTCAAAAAAAGTAGGAGGTTATCAAATCATATAAATATTTTTTTATGTATGTTAGCGCATAACTTTGGACCACATTGACGGATTTCGATAATGAGGAGGTCCAATACTAATTTGGCTTAGATCCGATCCGAAGTCAGTTGTTTTTTTTTTGCTTAAAAAATTACTTGTTATTATAACAATTGAGTTGTACCGAGCCTTATAAAGGAATTTATATTGCATTAAGTTTGTTACGAACTTATTGAAGAGTTAAAATACAAATTTGTTAGTTACCTTAATTGCAAGCAAATTTTAAAATGCAACTTGTCTTTACACCAAAATCCTAATTTTTTCATTATATTTATTTAAAAAAAAATTGGAGGAGGTTATTATTCGCCGGATTTTTTTTTATGTACCTACTAGCGATGCCAAAATATCAGGAAAATTGGGATCCCGAGATTTCGGTATATTTTTTAAGGTAATCCCGAGGGATTTATGCCGGGATTCAAATTGAGTCATAAATTTTATGATTATGAGTAAAAATTCAATATCTGAAATCATTATGCATACCATGAAATAAAACTATTTAAAATTTACGAAAAACTGATTGTAAAACTCATATATCGCTAGCTTAGGGTGAAAAGTTGCTATCTTCCCTTTTAATGAAAAATCATATTTTGATATAGGCGGCTAGATAAATTAAAATTGCATCGTTTCGAAAAGGGTAAAGGTCCTTGTTTTATGTTTTCTCGTTTATATTCAATGAAAGGAAAATTTGCTTAGGCCAAAAAAAAGCTCCGAAAATTCGATAAGGCCAAAAAAGTTCGAAATCTTTTAGTAAATATCGAATCCCTCCGATTCGTATGGTCTTTTGCTTTGTTTTAAACAGGCAAAATGTTGTATTCAAAGTTTTGCGAAATACTTGAAGAAAATGGCTATGCGAAGTTTTTTCCTCTCCTGTACAATTTTTAAACAGGGACTTAGCAACTTTGCACTCTACGCTAGTGATATTTATTAAATCAGAGAAATATTAAAGTAAAACATTTTTTTAATTGTATTTAAAAAACCATTAGGAACGTATACATCACAAATAATAATGTAAATACCAGGTACTTTTGAAAGTAACGGTTAAGAAAAAACATAAAACAAAAATATACAAAAACAATTTCTCTAAACATGTTTATTCTACTCTATAAAGAAATGGCGAATGGAGAATTTTTTGCCATTTTTTTTTTGCAATTTACTAGAAGTTTTGAGGGTGTCCGAGTCAAATGGTACATGTTGGTAGTTGGGTCTGGTTAAAAACACACACCCCTTTATTGCCGGTGTTTTTATTATTGCACTTAAAATGTTTTCGTAAGAGCAGCTAAGCATTCAAAGCGGAGTCTTCTAAGCTTGACCTGCAGTTTTTACATACAAAACCTACTGATGAAAAACATATTTCGACATCAACACTTTTAGGCTGAACTGTCAAAAGGTAGACATAATCCATTTGAAGATAATGACCCCTATCTCCTCCATTACAAAATATTTGAACTTCTTTTACCAGCACGTCGGCCAAATTATACGTTTTTCGATTTGAGGAAGTTTTGAGTAGATTGATCTAAAAAATTATCTAACTTTTCCTTAAAACCTTCTGTTTCGTTTACATTAGCGACGCTATGAGTAAATTCATTGAAATCTTCTTCAAAAAAGGCTCAGACTGCAATTGCATTCAAAACGGCATTTTACAAAAATCATACTTCAAAATTCATAAACAAATTCTTACTATCAATTCGATATTTCAACATTTTCGGGATCCCGGGATTAATGCAAGCCAATCATCACCAAACGTCAAAAACATATAGGGATTGGCATCCCTAGTACCTACATATGTTACCGCATAACCGATTTTGATAATTCTTTTTTAAAGCAAAGGTGGTACCTCAGCTAAAAAATTACTTCTTTATTTAAACAAATCTTCTGCAAATCGATAAATTGTTTTAGTGATGATTTCATTTTAGGTTTTTTCTACAAATCCTCTGTAAACGCTAAGCATATGTACCTAAATTCAAGTACAAACCAAGAGAAAATATTAAAAGATAATCATTCCCACGACAGCCGGTTCTAAGTACCGGAACGACTCGGGTTTTATCCGACCAAGGGCTGTTGTTTCGGCGACCGAACCCATTTAGGTCGGCGAAGTATCTCAGAAGTTGTTCGTCCATAGGGCTACATTCGCTACGTTTTCTTCTACTCAGGGCTGGCATCGAGTCAAACCCAGGGCCAGAAACCTACAATTGCTGTGTATGCCAGAGACGACTACACCACAACTCCCCCTCAGTCAAGTGCAATGCTTGCGAGGGGTGGAGTCACCTCAGAGTCTGCTCAGGACTACAGACACATCGGCAGTGGACCACGTCGTACGTGGCCCCCTGCTGCTCAAACAGAGCAGCCTCCACGGCTAATCTCAGTCCACCCGAGTAGCCTCACACAGTCACCACAGCACAACAACATAATAACACCACAGACCATGCCACAGCCACGACAGACCACAGAACACACATAATCACAACACTACCCACACGCCGCCGCCAACAACTCCTGGTTCCTCCTACAATCTGGACGGTATGTCAGACCAGGATATTCCGTGATGTGTCATCAGTCGAGTGCAACACCTGCCTTGGCTGGTGCCACTTTAGGGCATGCTCAGGTCTGCGCACCACGCGAGATTGGACGAGGAACTTCGAGGGCCCGTGTTACGCTGCTCGGTCGCAGACCTCAACTGCGACGCCTCCCGCTACCACCACAGGGCGGCAACCACCTCAGCAGCGCACACAGCCAACTGCGGCACGACCACACACATCCCTCACACCCCGCATCACCACACGTCTCCCGAACCACATGAAGCTCCATCAATTTAACTGCAACGGGCTACAGAGCAAGATCGAGGAGATAACCGTCTTAATGGGAAGGCATGGCATATTGATAGCTGCGGTCCAAGAGACGAAGTTGCACAGCAATTCAACACTGTTGAATTGTGCCGGGTACAACGTGCACCGTCGAGATCGCGAGCGGATAATGGTGGTGGCCTAGCGTTCATCACGCACCACACCGTACAGTATCGTCTTATCGAAGCAGACATCGACCGCAGGGATACCACCCTAGAATGTCAGGGCATTGCTATCCGGTCAGGCGATGTTGAGCTCGAAATATTTAACGTTTATATACCCCCTGTCACCTGCTGCCCGGCAGCGTATCACCCTGACATAGGTGCGCTCCTCAGAGGTGAAAACTGTATGGTAGTAGGCGACTTTAATGCGCACCACGATCTTTGGCACTCAAGCCTGTCAAACGATCGTAGGGGAACTGACTTGGCTGAGCAGATTCGACATTCTGCACAATGAACGACGACGCACCCACCAGGATTATGGGCAGCTGCAGCAACTCGCCAGACATAACAATAGTCAGGGCTGGTCTGATAAACAGCATATCATGGCGACCTATGCTGACCTTGGCATCAGACCATCTGCCCATAGTCATCTCGATCGATAAACCAACCGACTTTGCTTCCGCGGAGCACCGAACATATATCAACTTTTCTAAAGTTGATTGGAAAGGCTTCGCGGAATTTACTGAAAACACCTTCGCTGCTCTCCCCACACCAACCGACGTCCCCCTTGGTGAACGTAAGTTCCGCAGGGCTGTCACCGCTGCTGCAGCTCGCTTCGTACCAGCAGGATGTATCACGGATCCACGTCCAAATTTCCCTGCTGAAGCGGCTGTTCTAGCCGATGAGCGTGATAGCCTGCCGATCATGCCGATCCCGGAGATCCCCGTATCAGAGATCTCAACGCGGAGATTCGGCAACCAGTAAACGTGCTTAAGCGGAAGAAGTGGGAAGAGCATCTGAAGACCTGTAACTTCACCTCTGGTGTGAGTAAGCTTTGGTCAACTGTGAGGTCACTGTCCAATCCGACGAAGCACGACGACAGAGTCGAAATTTCTTTCGGCGACCATGCGTCGTCGGACCCGGAGCGATGCGCGAGCTATTTTAGCCGGCAGTTCATACTGCATCCTCCGGTGGACAAAGCCAAGCGTCGAGTGCCCAGAAGGCTGCACAAGCTGCCAACAACTTGTGCCCCCCTTGCTTTCACTTGCGGTGAAGTTCAGGTGGCCATCGGGAAGGCGAAAGCCCCAAAGCCATGGGTCCCGACGGAATATGCATGCTGATGCTGAAAAATTTGGGTCCTGCGGGGGTAGCGTACCTAACGGAGGTCCTCAACCTGTCAATGGCCACTCTCATCATCCCAGACATCTGGGAGGTGGGGAGAGTGGTCCCACTGCTCAAACCGGGGAAACCCGCCAACAAAGGAGATTCGTATCGTCCGATTACACTCCTTTCCCCGGTAGCGAAGACACTCGAGGCCTTGCTACTCCCGTACTTCACAAACCACCTGACCCCAGCGAAGCATCAGCATGGTTTCCGTAAAGTGCACAGTACAACAACAGCACTTAACGCCATAAACACTCAGATAACTCGTGGCCTTAACCGTAACCGTCCCTGTGAGAGAACGATTCTAGTAGCGTTGGACTTGTCAAAGGCGTTTGACACCGTCTGCCATTCCACGCTACTAGAAGATATACAGGCCTCCTCTCTCCCACAGAGGCTCAAACGGTGGTCGGCAAATTATCTGAGTGGTCGACATTCGTCGGTAGTATTTAGAGACAAAACGATTAAGCAGCGAAAAATAAAACAGGGGGTTCCTCAGGGTGGTGTCCTTTCCCCGCTACTGTTTAACTTTTATATTTCAAAGCTCCCTCAACCACCAGAGGGAGTCTCGATTGTCTCCTATGCCGACGATTGCTCGATCATGGCGACTGGGAATGGAATTGATGACCTGTGTTCGAACTTCCTCGCTTCTTCACTGCAAAGTGTCTAGCCCTCTCCCCTACGAAATCCTCCGCGACCCTGTTCATGACCTGGACGAAGGAGGTCAGGCTACCGCTGGGGATTCACATCGATGACACACCAATTCCGACGGTGAATAACCCCAAAATACTCGGAGTAACATTCGACAGCCTGCTCTCCTTCTCTGCGCACTCAACCGCTATTGTCAATAAAGTACAGAGCCGCAACAAGGTCCTCAAGTCGCTAGCCGGCAGTACTTGGGGCAAAGACAAAGAAACGTTGCTGGCAACATACAAGGCAATAGGCCGGCCGGTTTTGAACTACGCGGCGCCAGTGTGGTCGCCAGGGACTAGTAGGACGCAGTGGACGAAGCTACAGACGGTACAAAATACGGCACTTAGGACAGCGACGGGATGCCTCTTGATGTCGCCTGAACACCACTTGCACGGCGAGGCGCAAATGCTCCCAGTTAAGGAGCATAATATAATGCTCTGCAAGCAGTTCCTGATCGGGAGCCACAGAAGTGGCCACCCAAGCAGACAGCTGCTTGCAGAGGAGCCCTCGCCTAGGGACGTCAGGAGGCATCTATATGAACTGACGGACGAAGTCCAGAGGTTCATTAAGCAACCTCTGGACCCGACAGCGTACAGACAGGCCCTGAACGGCATTCACAGGGACTCAGTCTCGAGTTATGTAGACTCTAGACCTGTGAATGCCGTTCTAGGCATACCACCGCCGGACATAGACGAGACAGAGCTTCATCCGCCTCGGGAGACACGCACTACACTCGCACAACTTCGCTCCGGCTACTGCAGCAGGTTGAACTCCTACTTGAGTAGGTTGAATGAGGATGTGCCGAATGAGTGTCCGGCATGCGGAGAGACCCCACATGACTCGAAACATCTCTTCGCATGCCCGGAAAACCCGACAACCCTAACGGCCTTGTCCCTGTGGACAAATCCCACAGAAGCTGCACGCTTCCTAGGGTTGCCGTTAGTGGAACTTGACGACAACGACTGAGATACCAACCGATCTGGGCGGGGTTGTTGTAGCCGCTACAACAACAACAACAACAACAACTAGAAGATATAGAAGCTTCCTCTCTCCCACAGAGGCTCAAACGGTGGTCGGCAAATTATCTGAGTGGTCGACACTCGTCGGTAATGTTTAGAGACAAATCGAGCAAACTTAGAAAAATAAAACAGGGGATTCCACAGGGTGGAGGTGCCAGTCGGCAGTACTTGGGGCAAAGATGAAGAAACCTTGCTGGCAACATACGAGGCAATATGCCGGCCGGTTTTAAACTACGCAGCACCAGTGTGGTAGACTTAATTCTAGTACCACGGGGAGCAGTTGCCCTTGGAGCTTGCTCCAATATGCTCGTGCGGCTTGGCCCTACGGGGAGTATCGTGGTGCCTGTGGTTTAAACCCGAATGCGGGGAGAGTCGTGTAGGCTCGATGTGGAGTTGCATTGCAACCGGGTGCCGGACCCATAGCACGGCAGAGGTTTAGATAGGCCTCGAACCCTACCAAGGTGGTTAGTGTGTCCATTCCGCATTGCCAATTGGTACCGAGATTAGATTGCGGAAGGTACCCACGTTAAACCTAAACTACATCTGTCCAGTTTTACACGGCGATGTCATTGGCGGTGGCAATTGTCACCCAGTGCATTATTTTGCAACCAGTTTTTACCGGTTCCGCTTTGGACAGATTCGATTTTTGGATATTTTTTTTTCGTTTTTTGTTTTCTTTTACAGATTCCACTTCTGTTACATATTTTATAAAAAAAAAATGTTGTAAGCTGCACGCAACAATTTGAATTCATTAAATTTGAAAACTCACAACTGCCTCCATCGCGATTTGAACGCGCGACCAACGATGGTTGAGTCGGAGGTCTTCTGCCTGAGGAACTTTCGTATTGTACGAGTAGTGAGCATTTGCACAGTTGAACGGCAAGTTTCAACAGTCCCGCTCTGCATTCCTTTTGCACTAGTTCAGAGATAGTTCTGAGATATGTAGTTCGGAACTAGCGCTTTGTTAGACTGTCTTTAAATTTTACTGCAGGGTGCTTTGTATACATATACTCTTAATTACGTATGGAAAAGCATCCAAAACAGGGACGTGAACCGGATGAAACATTTGTTTGGTTCGGTTCAGCGGTTCGAACCGTTTTTGCACTTTTGGATTGGTTCGCCAAAGCGGTTTTTTGGTCTTTGAACCGGGGTTTCGGTTCGGTTCAAAAGTTCGAAAAACAAAAAAAATTACGCGCAAGTTTAAGTGTCAAGTGTTAAGTGCAACAACGCGCAAGGTTAAGGGTCAAGTGTCTGTCAAATGAGATGGGTTGCCTTTACATTTGATATTGTCACATGGTAACAAACATGATGGGTATTACCATGTTTACCAAAAAGAAAAAAGTGGGTACATTTATCTATTGAAAATTGGTTGAAACGAACCTTTCAATCTTTATAGAAAGTGGTTCGGTTTTCGGTTCGGATCAAACATTTGTGGAAAATTTCGGTTCGGTTAATGGTTCAGTTAATAAATAGAAAATAGCGGTTTTCCGGTTCAAAACCGGTTCGGTTAAAAACCGGTTCACGTCCCTGATCCAAAATGTGCAAAACGCCATCCGTGCAGTGAAAAATGCTTCATTTTAATACGGGCGTATTTGAATAGAATATTATCCATTACACGTAGTGTATGTATAATGGAAATATTAAATTTTCACTTGATTTTAATACGAACATTTTTAAACGGTAATCAAATAAAAAATTTTTACAACGGGTTTTTTTCTCAGTGTACCCTTTATGTAATTTACAGATGGAGAATAAGCGAGAATGTCCTAACGTATCCGCTGTAACCGTAATGGCGCTTTGTGTATAGGATTTTTGAAAATAGTTTCCAGCGGTTTTTGGTCGGTTTCAATTGTCAGCTGTTTATCATAGACATATACATGAAATTTAGTGCATCCAAATCTTACAGCAAGCGCTTCTTTTACAATTTGTGGCTGATTGATTTGCGATTTATTGAAAGCACGCGTAGCGTATGCAACTGGTTGGCCTTCTTGCATTAGGCAAGCTCCCATTGACTTGGAACTGACAACTTTATGCCTTTGTTCACGTCATAGTATGCCAGCGCCGGCGTACTGGATAATGTTGTTTTAATTTTTTCGAGGGCAAGTTGGTCTTCAGGATTCCAATACCATGCCGTGACTTTACGTAACAAGCTTCGCAAAGGTTCTGTAAGTTGCGAGAGATTATTTATAAATTTTCCCAGGTAATTGACCATGCCTAGTAGATGTTGCAACTCTTTGACATTGTTTGGTGGGTTGAGTAAACTTATCGCTTCAACTTTTTCGTCTTCAGCTTTCTACCCCATTGAAGTAAAGATATGGCCAAGAAATTTAACTGATGGTTTGTTGTACTCACACTTATCTTTGTTTAAAGTAAAGCCAGCTTTAGCTAAACGCTTAGTGACAAGTTGTTTTGACAAGTAGTTTTTTCAAGCGTTTGTTTTGAAGTTCTGTATATAAAAATGTCATCCATGGTTATCTCACAGTTACTGATACCGCCAAGGGTTCGGTTCATAATTTCAGAAACGATTTCTGGTGCAGAGGAAATACCAAATGGTATCTATATCGGCCCTTATTCTTGTTGTTGTTGTTGTTGTTGTAGCGGCTACAACAACCTCGCCCAGGACGGTTGGTATCTCAGTCGTTGTCGTCAAGTTCCACTAACGGCAACCCAAGGAAGCGTGCAGCTTCTGTGGGGTTTGTCCACAGGGACAAGGCCGTTAGGGTTGTCGGGTTTTCCGGGCATGCGAAGAGATGTTTCGAGTCATGTGGGGTCTCTCCGCATGCCGGACACTCATTCGGCACATCCTAATTCAACCTACTCAGGTAGGAGTTCAACCTGCTGCAGTAGCCGGAGCGAAGTTGTGTGTGTCTCCCGAGGCAGTTGAAGCTCCGTCTCGTCTATGTCCGGGGGTGGCGCTGTAACCGCCTAAGAGATTTTGGCCGAATTCAACAAAGCACGCGAGTCGTTTCTTTTCTGTGCCAACTGGCGTCAATTGGAAATGCCAAGTGAAGCCAAGTCCTTCTCCACCTGGTCTTTCCATTTCAGTGGGGGCCTTCATCTTCCTCTGCTACCGCCAGCGGGTTCCGAGTTGAATACTTTCAGAGCTGGAGCGTCGGTGTCCATTCGAACGACATGACCAAGCCAGCGGAGCCGCTGTATTTTAATTCGCTGTACCATGTCCATGTGGTTGTAAGGCTCATACAGCTCATCGCTCCACCGTAAGTCTTACCCAAAATATTTCTCTCGAATACTCCAAGAGCCGCCTCATCGAATGTTGTCATTGTCCATGCTTCTGCGCCATATACCAGCACGGGCATGATGAGTGACTTACAGAGTGTGGTTTTCGTACGTCGAGAGAGGACTTTACTCCTGAATTGCCTACTCAGTCCAAAGTAGCACTTGTTGGCAAGAGTGATTCTGCGTTGGATTACCATACTGACATTATTATCGGTGTTAATGCTGGTTCCCAAGTAAACGAAATTCTCTACTTTCTCGAAATTATAACTGTCAACAGTGACGTGGGTGCCAAGACGGGAATGTGCTGACTGTTTGTTTGATGACAGGAGATACTTCGTCTTGTCCTCGTTTACCACCAGACCCATTCGCTTTGCTTCCTTATCCAACTTGGAAAAGGCAAAACGGACTTCGCGATTTTTATTACCGATGATATCGATGTAATCGGCATAAGCCAGCAATTGCACGCTCTTGTAGTAAATTGTTCCTGGGCGGTTCAGTTCAGCATCTCTTATTATCTTCTCCAACATCAGATTAAAGAAGTCACATGAAAGAGAGTCGCCCTGTCTAACTCCCTGGGCAACTCTTTTTAGTGCTGTCTAAAGCGGCTTTAAAGTCGACAAATAGGTGGTGAGTGTCGATCCTTTTCTCGCGGTCTTTTCCAAGGTTTGGCGTATTGTGAATACCTGGACTATGGTGGATTTGCCAGGTCTAAAGCCACACTGATAAGGCCCAATCAGTTCATTGACGGTGGGTTTCAGTCTTTCACATAATACGCTCGATAAGACCTTGTAGCATATACTTAGAAGGCTGATCCCGCGGTAGTTGGCGCGAATGGCGGGTCACCTTTCTTGTGGATTGGGCAGAGCGTTCGTCGGGCATGCGTTCATCTGACCATATTCTGCACAAGAGTTGATACATGCACCTTATCAACTCCTCGCCGCCGTACTTGAATAGCTCAGCTGGCAAGCTGTCAGCTCCAGCAGCTTTGTTGTTTTTCAGCCGCGTTATAACTATTCGTACCTCGTCATGTTCAGGCGGAGGAATATCGCATCCGTCATCATGGACTGGGGGCTCGGGTTCTTCTTCTCCACAACTTTCCGTGCTGCTACCATTCAGTAGCGTGGAAAGGTGTTCCCTCCATAATTTAAGTACGTTCTGAACATCGGTAACTAGGTCGCCATTGTTGTTCTTGCAGGAGTACCCCCTGGTCTGGAAACCTTCCGTAAGTCGCCTAACTCTCTGGTAAAATTTTCGGGCATTCATCCTGTCGGTCAGCATTTCAAGCTTTCCCACTCACGTATATCGGCCTCTCTCTTATTATTGCGGCAAAAACGTTTCGCTTCCCTCTTCAGATCCCTATAGCGGTTCCACAAAGCGCGCGTTGCGCTCGATCGCAGCGTGTCCCTGTAGGTGGCGTCTTTTTTCTCTGCAGCTTTTTGACATTCCTCATCGTACCAGTTGTTCTTTTGGGCTCGCTAAAATCCGACAACTTGTTTGGCGGCGATACTTAATGAGCGGGAAATGTGGTTCCACTCCTAGCATATGTCGGCCTGTTGAAGAGTGCTCTCCGAGAGCAGGTGTGTGAGTCGAGTAGCGAATGCATTGCCTGTCTGTTGTGATTGCAGCTTTTCGACGTTAAGCTTTCCTTGCACATTTTTTGCTGCACAGAGGCAGCAACAAGATAGTGGTCCGGGTCGATGTTTGGGCCTCGGAGTGTACGTACGTCTAAAACGCTAGAAGCATGCCTTTCGTCTATCACAACATGGTCGATTTCGTTTCTCGTTTTTCGATCCGGAGACATCCACGTAGCTTGATGAATATTTCAATGCTTGAACCTAGTACTGCATACTACCATGTTTCGGGCCCCGGTGAAATCGATCAGCCTCAGTCCGTGGTCGGACGCTTCGTCGTGGAGGCTGAATTTTCCGACGGTGGTTCCAAAGATCCCTTCCTTGCCCACCCTGGAATTGAAGTCGCCAAGCACGATTTTGATATCGTGGCGGGGGCAGCGCTCGTACGTGCGCTCCAAGCGCCATAGAAGCGATCCTTGGATACCTCATCCTTCTCTTCCGTCGGGGCATGGGCGCAGATGAGCGAGATGTTGAAGAATCTCGCTTTGATGCGGATTATGGCTAGACGCTTGTCCACCGGGGTGAACGACAGTACTCGGCGACGGAGTCTCTCTCCCACCACAAATCTAACACCGAATTTGCGCTCCTTTACATGGCAGCTGTAGTATACGTCGCAAGGCCCAAGGCATTGATTGCCTTTCCCCGTCCAACGCATTTCTTAGATAGCGGTGATGACAGCTTTTGTTCTTACTAGGACATCAACCAGCCAGGCAGAGGCACCTTCCCCATTGAGGGTTCGGACATTCCAGGTGCATGCCGTCAAATCGTAGTCCATTAAACATTTGCTGTGGTCATCATAATAAAGGGGGATCTCATCCGAGGCATTGTTTCGCTTCTTCACTGGAAGGGGTTTTACGTGGCGGGTCTCAAACCCAGCGCACAACCCATTGCTGGGATGGGGGTGGTTTCACAACCAAATACACGTTTATATAGCGAGCCGCTTGCTCCAAGCAGACACCCGCTTGCAGCCGCACCTACTGGTGAACAGACGCTGCAGACTTCAGTGAGCCCTTAAACCGAATAAGTCGGAGTGTTCCCAGCGAAGCTCTCTCTTTTTGCGGTGACCCTAGGCTCCATTCGGATTGGAAACCGCATCTCGCACACGGGTTGGTGATGAAAATGTTAGATAATTTTATGTCCTTTCAGACACTTTTATTTGCCAGAAGCCCTTTTGTAAACAGCTTACTGCCTGAAACTTTTGCTGCAATCTCTTCGACGGTCTTCATTGGCAAATGACGGCGCTTTATATTCTTGTTTAACTCCGTAGGGTCCACACATATTCTGATTTTGTTTCCTTCATTTACTAACGGGTGATTTTTTTGAGGTTAGGATTTTCATGCATTAGTATTTGACAGATCACGTGGGATTTCAGACATGGTGTCAAAGAGAAAGATGCTCAGTATGCTTTGAAATTTCATCATGAATAGACTTACTAACGAGCAACGCTTGCAAATCATTGAATTTTATTACCAAAATCAGTGTTCGGTTCGAAATGTGTTTCGCGCTTTACGTCCGATTTATGGTCTACATAATCGACCAAGTGAGCAAACAATTAATGCGATTGTGACCAAGTTTCGCACTCAGTTTACTTTATTGGACATTAAACCAACCACACGAATGCGTACAGTGCGTACAGAAGAGAATATTGCGTCTGTTTCTGAGAGTGTTGCTGAAGACCGTGAAATGTCGATTCGTCGCCGTTCGCAGCAATTGGGTTTGTGTTATTCGACCACATGGAAGATTTTACGCAAAGATCTTGGTGTAAAACCGTATAAAATACAGCTCGTGCAAGAACTGAAGCCGAACGATCTGCCACAACGTCGAATTTTCAGTGAATGGGCCCTAGAAAAGTTGGCAGAAAATCCGCTTTTTTATCGACAAATTTTGTTCTGCGATGAGGCTCATTTCTGGTTGAATGGCTTCGTAAATAAGCAAAATTGCCGCATTTGGAGTGAAGAGCAACCAGAAGCCGTTCAAGAACTGCCCATGCATCCCGAAAAATGCACTGTTTGGTGTGGTTTGTACGCTGGTGGAATCATTGGACCGTATTTTTTCAAAGATGCTGTTAGACGCAACGTTGCGGTGAATGGCGATCGCTATCGTTCGATGCTAACAAACTTTTTGTTGCCAAAAATGGAAGAACTGAACTTGGTTGACATGTGGTTTCAACAAGATGGCGCTACATGCCACACAGCTCGCGATTCTATGGCCATTTTGAGGGAAAACTTCGGAGAACAATTCATCTCAAGAAATGGACCGGTAAGTTGGCCACCAAGATCATGCGATTTGACGCCTTTAGACTATTTTTTGTGGGGCTACGTCAAGTCTAAAGTCTACAGAAATAAGCCAGCAACTATTCCAGCTTTGGAAGACAACATTTCCGAAGAAATTCGGGCTATTCCGGCCGAAATGCTCGAAAAAGTTGCCCAAAATTGGACTTTCCGAATGGACCACCTAAGACGCAGCCGCGGTCAACATTTAAATGAAATTATCTTCAAAAAGTAAATGTCATGGACCAATCTAACGTTTCAAATAAAGAACCGATGAGATTTTGCAAATTTTATGCGTTTTTTTTTAAAAAAAAAGTTATCAAGCTCTTAAAAAATCACCCGTTATAATCATTGGCTTTACTGCAGGGGTAGGTTTGCTAATCGGCTCGATCACTTTTAGTTTTACCATTTTTTTAGCTCTTTTTTCGTTAAACCTAAAAAGCCCAGTTGGTTTTGTGTTGTTTAGTGGACAATTGATTCATATTTTTAGAAAAAAATGTGTACGAATGTAACGAAGCCAGTCAAATAATCGGCCATATATTCGCCATTTTTGGGAAGTTTAGTCATCTGTTACGATCAACTATTCCCTTATCAAGCTTATTAATGATGCAATAATGAAAGGTGTTGTACGTTGTGACAGCTCGAAATCGAACTACCATAGGTCAATATTGTATTTTGGAAGTACAAGAAAAACGGGAAGAAAAAAGCCTTTTAGTTGAAAAAGTACTAAATTGTATGCCTTCTCAACAGCATTCCGATTATCTGAATAGTTATATATATGGCTTGGTAGTCTCATAAAGTTGTAGATAATTAAAATAATAAAATTAGGCGTGTTTTTATTCACAGGAATATGATAATATGCTTAAAATTTTTGAGCTGATGAATACCCAGATAGAACAGTATGGCATATATAATTCCTTATATAAGCCGCATCACTAAGAAAATTATCCCTTATGAATTTGAAATGTTTCCCTTATATTGTACAGGCCAAATAGAGGAATTCATTTATGTGTGATATTTTGTCCCCCTCTTTCAAATGGGCTTCTTGTGCGCATATATCAGGTTTGATAGCTGTTGACCATACCAATAATGCCTCATACTCAGTTTTACTAGATCAATTCGTGTTCTCGAGAAAAAAATTTCACGATTCAAAAATCTAAGTATAGTGGCCAAATTCTTTTCTCAAAATTTTGAAAATTCTTCGTTTTTTGGCCTATATTTGCTTTGCATGGAATTGCCACAAAATATAGGCCAAAAACGATAAATGTTCAAAATTTGGAGAAAAAAGATTTTTCAGATTTTTGGATCGTGAAAATTTTTTTTCTCGGAGAACACGAATTGATCTAGTAAATCTGAGTATGAGGCATTATTGGTATGGCCCACAGCTATCAAACCTGATATATTCGCACTAAGGTTTTTTTGTGTTCCACAGTGTTATATAAGGGATACTTTGAGGAATCATATAAACAATTAATTATACATTACCCAAGTTCACGTACATCCAAGTTCGAGTCATACAGCAAGCTTTTTAATGTTTTAATAACAATATATTTCAAAATTTATAATTAATACGTTGTGTTCATTTTAGTAAATCCACTTCGATTTTTAATTGTACAAAATTTATTATATACATACAGTATCGGTCATATCAATAGCAACCCCATTTCAAAGTAATATTATTTCCCTCTGATGTTAATTTATTTCTAAGAATTTGCAATTAAAATAAAGTTCAATTTCTAACAAAACCCATATAAACCCAATTTTAAAACTTCGTAGAAAACTACAAAAAATACAACAAATTTTCACCCAAAACTCACACTTTTTTCTTAGAAGTGTTAGAATTTGTTTGAGCACTCAGTTTTATAGCCCCCTCAATTTGGTCTTATTATATGCAAGTTTGAAGTGGCTAAAAATTACCGTTGATTTTTTAGAATCGACATAAAAACAAATCGTGTTTAATCGTCTTCCATATGCATCATGGACATATTATTGAACATGCGATATATTGTGTGCATACATTTTTGTGATAATTTTTCAAGTTCGTTTCTCGTTTGTTTTAGACTTTATTAAATGATACTGTCTTTTTATTCTAAAAACAAAATTGTATGTTTTGATTCGTTGCTTTAGAAATGTCCAGATTTTTGCCCACATATATATTGTAAATGTCCGATTTACAATACCCACCGCCTACAGATATAAAAAAAAAACTGGTAGAAACCGGTTTGGAAAAATCGAGTCAATCTCCCTAGATCATAACAAACCCATTATATACCGAGTTTAATAACAGCTATTTCCTATCTTCTTTTACCTCATTCTTGTAGTTGATTTTGAACTATTTAAAACATTGCCTCTGCGCAAACTTGGTCTCGCATGCGGCCGTTTTACGGCGGATATCGAAATATGACCATTTCGATCGTGTCTATTGTATCACAGCATTGCTGGAATTCCTCGAGGGTATTTTGGAGGGTGTAACTTGTAGGTAAGTAATTTCTGTTCTAAGTGTTTCTCATGTTTCTATTTACTTAGCTAATAATCGCATATCTCCAGAAACAAGCCAGAAGAAGCCATACTACCTAATGCAGTGGCTTCATTGATATATTGGATTATGCAAATAGTCGCCATGGTTATGAAAAATTTCGAAATCGGTGGTGAAATTAGCGCTGAGCAATCTTATATGTTTGAACGTACTTGCGTTATTATCGAAAAATTTACCTCCAACCAATTTCTTATGGGCATATATTATATCGGTTGCTATGATGATATTGAATCATATGGAAAAATACGTGACAAATTTAACGGTGTGAAGAATATTTTAAGTACTAGTCATTTATCTTCTCGTAACCATTACATAACACAATGCCTACAACAGCTAGCATATTTGGACGCCACTAAGTTAACAATGCCGCGTTTGCATTCAAAAGGCTTGGACTCGATTAGCTACTGTGTGCAGCCTCTTTTGGCCGTGGAGGTGTTACTAAATCCCTGTAACGACACCTCTTACTTTGTGGCTGAACTGCAAATGATTCAACGTCTCAAGAACTATTCGCTAACGCGTTTGATTTACGAAATAGTAAGAGCTGGATTCATTTCACTTAGCAATGTAGTAGAAGTAAGTCGAGACACTTTATGGGGCGCATTTACATTTTTCAAAGTACCACACATCATAAAGCAGTTGCATGTATTGCAGCGATGTAAGTTTGAATCAAAATGATGTCAGTTCGTAAATAAAATCCGCAATTTTACTGAACAGAACTAAACTCTGTTATTCAACTGTTACGCAACTGTTTACTCTTGCTGAACAGTTCCATAAATTATAGTTTTGAAATAAAACGGAATTGTTTTTGCAGTAATCCCGCAGTATTTCATTTACGAACTGACCCAAACTTCGCTAGTTGAAAAGTCTAACCTGACTTGCTATTTGTTATATTTAAGCGAATGAAGAGCAAACGCCAACAGATCATATCCCCGAAGTTGTTGAGGCCTTCGAATTGCTTTTAGAAGACAACTTGCTGCTCGATTTAATGGATACAAAATGTTCATGCAATATTATTGAGTATCTGTTGAATGATTGGACTAAGCAGCATTTGGTCACTGATGTGCATGTGAAACATTTTGCAACTCAACGGTGAGTAAGAGAAATAATTTACCAGTGGTACGACAACGTTAGGCCCGACAAACGGCGCAATTGATCCGATTAAAATTGTAATACTGCGGATTAAGCAAACTGCAACAGGTAATTTTTTTGTGGTACTGGGTTCGAGGCCCGGTAATGATTAAATAAAAATAAAATATAATAAAAAAGCATAAAAAATTAAATTTAGTAAAAAATAAAATAAAATAAATAGAAACGTTTTAAAATAATTTTTTAACGTTGCCCGGATGTGCGATCGAACCCGCGCGTTACCACTCAGCTACGGCGATCGCCAAATTTGAGTTTTTCGTTTATATTGACAGTGTTGTCGAGGCTTGTCTTTGAAAATGCTTCTATTTCTCTACAATTTTGAAAATTAGTGAAGGAGTTAATCGTGATATGCCGCAGTTAATTCTCGAGATAATACTCGTTACTCTGGACTAACGCTATCTTCCTAAGCTTTTGTTTATTTATTTATTTCTCCTATAGCTTATAAATTAATTTGAAAGCTATTTAAAACATAGGGGACCTGGTTTCAAAGACCAGAACAGGAAACATCTGTTTTCAATTAATATTATTTTGGTATGTAGTATTTTGTAACTTCTATGTGTTATACTTCATAGTAAACTTGTGGATTTTTAACACGTTGCTAATTATACCGATTGCTATCTATTTTACTACAGTCTAATGCGATGTCTATTAGTCCGGCTACTTTCGATGTTGGACATTGTTGCAGCATATGTTGCACCGTTAATGTGGTGCGGCAGTTAGTACACTCCTTCGGGTTGTTTCCGGTGTTGTTTTTGTTGTAGCAGCATACAAATTCCCCAAAGAATTTTTGGGGAGTGTTGCTGGAGTGACAGTCCTTGGCCAGATATAAGTTTGGGCCGTTCCGGTTCCGACTGTCGTGGGAACGTTGTTTCCGGTGTAATCGTGTGCGGTATTGAAGATAGTGGCATTTGTCCTCATTCTAGAAATTGTAATGCATTCTTCCCGACTAAAGTTTTTTCAATATTTGGGATGTTTCGGGAGTTCGTTGTGCATTCGCAGAAATGATTTTGAGTCCTACCAATTTTTCTGGTGGTCTTCTTCTTGCATGTTGTAGCAAAAGTTGGTTATAATGGAACTTAGGCAGGAAACTTCTGTTGTTAATGGAAGCGACAAAGCCTCAGCCGCTTTGCTGTCAGTCATCTCGTTTCCTTTTATTCCAACATTTCCTGTCAGCCACAATAGTTTTATTATAGGGCCTTGATCTTTAAGTATATCGTCGTTTAAAGTACAAAACAGTAAATGTCAGTTACGCGTTGTACTTTAAACGACTATATGCTGAATTAAATTGCTGTTTCTGGTAGATGCAAGATGTTTACCAACGTTTAAGCTATTGGAACATATTAAAGCTTTGAGATTTGTTGATACTGCGTGTTGTTGTTGTTAACGCGGCTACAACAACCCCGCCCAGATCATTGTCGTCAAGTTCCACTAACGGCAGCCCTAAGAAGCGTGCAGCCTCAATGGGGTCAGTCCACAGGGACAAAGGCGTTAAGGTTATTGGGTTTTCCGGGCATACGAAGAGATGCTTCGAGTCATGAGGTGTCTCTTCGCATGCCGGACACTCATTCGGCACATCCGCATTTAGTCTACTCAGGTAGGAGTTTAATCTGCTGTTTCGGCGATCTAACCCCGTTTAGGTCGGCGAGGTATCTCAGAAGTTGATGCTGCGTGTTTGATAGATTGCTGTATTGCACACAATTCTGCATTAAAAATACCTGCATGCTTGAATTAAGGTTTTGAACGAATTCGTAGCCGTTTGTTCAATTACAGCGTATGTAGTTGTTTGAGAACTAAGCATTTATATTTCTTAAATATTGGCTGAAGGCCTCTAGGTACCACATATAATGATTTATAATATTGAACGTAATCCCTATTAATATTATAAAAAGCTTATGTAGATGTTTGGGCTAGTTATCAAACCTTTACATTGTGTTTTTTCTACATATATATTTTTTTTTTTTGAAGAAGCAAGGAATATCTTCCTAAGTTTATAAAAGTTAATACTTCCCTCTTTTCATAAAAAAACATTTCAGTGAGAGTACTTCGCTCATGCTGCAGAAACGAGAATCAGGGAACCAGGCTCTTTCAATCATCAATTTCATAATACGTGCTGAAGTTCCATTGTCAGGTGTTCTCAAAACATTAAGCACCGATTACAACAAAGTTCAGGAGGCGTTGTTAGGTGTACTCTGCCAAGTTTTAGTTGGTACATAAATTAAAATCGGACATATCCCATTATATTTTTAATATATCTTTATTTATAAAAACAGGTAACAGTTTCGACTTGATTTTGTCAGTGGCCACAGTAGAAGGTCGCCTAAAAACTTTCGTTACCCGTTTGATACAATGTAATGAAAATTCAAAGCAAGTTCCAGGCGAAATTGGTAAACCGTCGATCATACGATCAACACTGTTCGATGTATCTTTCTTAATGCTGACCTTTATTGTCCAAACCTATGGATCAGATGTAAGCGTATATGAGTTATTAATTAAAATTAGGCATTAAAAATGCTATAATTTACAGGTGGTATTGTCCGAGCATGGTGACTCTTTCTTCGAGAAATGGGTGCGCGAGTGCATGGCGGAACGTAATAAGCCTAAGAATCCTCGCAACATGATTGCCCTCTGCGATGAACAAATTGTGGATGAGCTATTGTTAAGCCTACGGAGTCCAGAAGCGCAACATAAGAATAGGTAATTTGTAATATATGTATATTTAATTTTTGTGTTAAATAAAAAAATGATTTTGTAACTTTTGTTCAGTAATCTGACTTGGCAAGATATTTGTTTAAATCTGCCCGGCGTTCTTAACCATGTGTTGATCGCATGGGAAAAAGACATACTCACATCGACTGATGTGAAAAGTATTTTGGAGAATATAAAACGCAGAATGTTTGCTTTCTCCGTTTGTGCTACTTCGTTCTTATGCGCTTATATGTATTCAGTGCGTGAAAATGAACTTCTGAAGCCATTGAATATGATTCAACAGTTTTTGACTCCACTCAGCAGTGAAGAGATGGCTTCTCAGGAAAATGTTAAAGAGCGGCTGGGCTTGTCTTTTCAAATTATACGCAAAATGCAGCAAGATGTACATCCATCGGGTAACACAAAATCACGTAGCATAACACTCACACAGAATCTCGTATCGCAGACTCCGCTTTCTGATCAATTTCGAGAAGTGTGGAAAACGGTGACAGATCATGGCTGGTTACCGGTGATGTCTGCCCAAGTGTTGGAATCATTATTGCAGTCTGGTGGTCCATCCTGGTTGACGAGGCAGTTGGTACAAGAAATACTCAATTGCAAGTATTCAAAGGTAAGTTGAATTTTGGTGTGCGACAACTGATGAGTGAAAAATACATTTGTATGTTTAAACCAACCACGAATTAATTTAGAATGCCTCATAGCAATTTTTGTGCAATATCAACAACCTGACAGAGGGCTGTTGTTTCGGCATTTAGACCTGTTTAGATCGGCGAACCCTCTCAATCGTTGTGTACACTTGGAGTAACACCTTGGAACAATGTTAGGTTAGTGTGCACTTTATGTAGCACAAAAAAATAGAGAATGTTCGCTGAGTTCAAGTCGGCTAAAGGCGGTTCAAGTCCTAAATTGCTTATCCAGTTGGATAACCTTGTTGTCGCATATGGTGACAAATTTAATAGCCTTTACAAATACAAAAATAAATTTAAGACTGGCCAACTACATCCAAAAAAAATTGCAATTAAGTGAGTGCACTCTTTTTCTGATCTCAAAAACCCGAAATTTTGGCAATATCTCAAAAAGTTTTATACTTTCTTGCATTCTGATTTCGTATTCGGATTCAGCGAAAAATTCTTCATAAAAATTCATAATGTCGCGGTTGGCCAACTACATCCAAAGAATATTGCGAAGTTTTGATAAATCTCAAAAACTGGTACACCTTTGTCTGCTCTGATTTCGGATTCAACGGAAAATTCTTCATAAAAACTCATACAAAAGTTTTGCAGTTGGCCAACTGCATCCAAAGAAAATTGTAATAAAGTGAATGCACTTTTTAAACTTAGAAAATAAGCTATCGAAATAAGCCATTTGCGAAAAAAGGTACATTGTTTAAAAAACGCAATAAAAATCTTTTGCAAAAAAGAATTTGTAGCAACAAATTATAGTTTCGCCAAAAATCACGGAAAAAGTTTTATTAGGTCAGCAATTTTGGATTGTCTATCATATGTGTGATATGAGATAAGAATTTTAAGAAAACTCGTGACTGAGAAAAAAGGCTGAAATTTGCATGTTTAAACTCGTATAACTCGACAAAAAACCGCGGTAGGAAAAAAATTTATTTACACATTGGTTAATTAGTAAGCATAGCAACAACGTGGTGGAGTAGGAACAAAATGCTGTCATAAAATGTTTTTCCTGGTACACTTGACAAATTTTGCCCCGCATGTATTTGAAAAAAGTAGAGCTCTAGCAGCTGCGAAGTACTCTTAAAAATTGGCGCATTTGCGTTCTGAATATTCTAGTAGAACAAGCTTCCACTTACCGGCAATTCATGCATATGAATATTCTCTGCGAATATTGTTGTTTATAGATTTCCTATTTTTATTTTTTTTTCGAAAGGACATGATGAAAACATTGGATATTGTTTTTGCCGTACTGCATTTGGACATAGACCGCAACACAGAAGCTCTGCTAAAGGATGTAATACCATTATATGCACATAATTTGATTGGGTAAGTGTATTAGGTCAACTTATATTGAGGTTTAAAAAAATAGTTTTACATGGCCAATCATCATTTCCTCTGAGTAAAAAATATATGGGCAATTCGCACAAACTTGGAATTTTTTTTCTTAAATCGTGAGCACATGTCGGAAAATTTTAGTATACGTTCCTTCAGCTGCTAGAATACAAAACCCAGCGAAGTGGAATGTTTTAAAGCAACACAACATACGTTTGTAACGTTTTTTACACGTTTATTTTTGGAAGTGGAAAGTGGGCGTAAACAACAGTTAAAAAAAATTAATATTTTCGGCAAAAAATATTTTTTTTCTTCATACATTTATTTTTACCGGCAAAACTGTTGATTATATAGAAAAACGTTATATGAACAGATTAAAGAAATTGTAATTTTTAATTTTTTTAAATAATAATAGATTGACGCTGACACATATGTTAGTGTTTGACCGAGCTTCTCCCCCGACTTGTGGCGTGCGCCTTGATATTGTCACACAAACCGGAGGGACCTACAGTTTTACGCCGACTCCGAACGGCAATTGTATTTTTATGAGAAGCTATTTTTCATGGCAGAAATACACTCAGAGGTTTGCTATTGCCTGCCGAGGGACGACCGCTGATAAGAAAAAACCTTTTTTTCTATATTTTTTGCGATGCTGCTTTGACCAGGGTTTGAACCCAGGCGTTGCGGAGTGGAAGCGCGCACTGCTTACCATTACACCACAGCGTAAATCATTTACGTCTTGAAATAAAGGTTCCGCGAGATGAAAAAAATAAAAGTCCCATATAATTATTATGAAAAGACGTAAATAATTTCGATCTCAAAATCAATTATCAAGAGAACAATAAAAATTTGATTGAAATAAGACAAATTTGAGATAAGCGATAAGCTAAAGGGCTGCGAGAATTGATATTTGGCTTTATCTGTTGCGTTCACGGATTCATTATCTAATAATGTGCAACAACACTTTTTGCTGAACCCAGAATTTTTAGCAAGAATTGGTTTTATTCGACTAGTGTGCTATGTGTCACTTGACGGTCGATGCGCTCTTCCAATTAAAATGAAATACTAATATTTTGCAGGCTTGTTGTTGACTCCATGATACAATATATTTTCACTATGACCAAGGGATTTGAGAAAAATCCTAATGAACATATTACATACATATATACCAATCGAAAGATAAAGTCTATGGAATGTTCTATATGTGGCATATACCGTGCGTCTGACTCGTGAGTCGGGTTGGATGTGTTTGTGAAAACAAATATGTGTTAGTTACACCGGCATGGCTCCCGGCATGCCTCTGAATGATTCAACTGTTTGTAGTCGAAGGGGAGTCAACACGTACACAAATGACTCGCAAGTCAGACGCACTGTGTATGTCGCCTATAAAACAGATAAGTGAAAATTACTAGTATTACCTACCTGTTTATAGCTGCCAACCCGATAGGTAGGCCAGGAAAAAATAGACAACCCAACGTTTTCACATTCTATAGGTTTAATCATGCTGAAATAAATATAAGGTGATGTCACTTACATAACCTCACTTTTTCTGCATGCCAATTGCGGCCATACATTTTGGGGTAGTAGAAAAAGGGCGAAAAGATTAGGATTATTTTTACTTCTTTTTGGGTACTATTTCCAATACATACATATATCAGTGGACCCCACACCAGTTAAATGAAGCTTGCATCAATAAAATATTTTTTCTGTAAATCAGTATAATAACAGTTTAATTTTTTCGCTCGAAAGAAATTATTATTACTTAGTTTTTCTTTTTTTGATCAAATATATTGATTTTAGTAATTATCATTCAGTTATATTTTTCTACCTTAAAATTATTATTTGTAAAACTTAAAGGCCACACGGTCGTACCACACACATATGATGATGGTTAAAACTTGAAAAATAAGAACTATTTTCCGTCTTTCATTTATTCATATTAAAACAATTAAATTATACCGTTCTCTTTATTTAATTATTCTTAAATTCTACTAAAAATGACATATTAGCCGGTATGGAGTTTTATTTGTATTTTTTCCTGAAGTGATATCTTAACTTTAAAGGGAATTTTATTGTGACCTGTATTTTCGTTAGCATTTTAAAATTACATTTCTGAATTCTATCAGTTATATTATAAAATAATTATGCGTTTAAATTGTTAAACCAAAGTGCATTATCGTAGCCATCCGAGGCGCTGGTCCAATAATCTGTTGGATATGTAAATATATACAATTTTACCAAAAATTTACTTACAAAATCACAATTATTGGAAATTATCGCTCAAATTTTCCAATGAATTTGAAACGAAAAGTCAAAGCAAAAGCGAAACAAAGAAACAGTTACTGCGTTTATACGTAAGCTATTTGCAAAGAAAAATAATTTGCAAACACCTAACTCACTGTTTATTCGATGGTGACAGGTCCAATCAGTTGGTTCGTAAAGGGTTTCAGTCTTTCTCACAGTATCGTCGACAGGTCTTGTTTGCATTGGACAAAGTTTACTGATATTCCAATATTCGGGCAAGTATTCATCATACCAGGCGTCCGCTGTAGTGTAGTGGTTAGAGGTGCGCACTACCATTGCGGGTTCAAGCCCAGTTTACGACCAACATAAAAAAGAAAAAGTTTTCCTAATTGCGGTCGCTCTTCAGCAGGCAATGGAAAACCTCAGCGGACTTTTTAAAAAATGTCAGCCGTTTGCTATGTTGCACCAAGGCCAACACTGTGCCAAGTTTAGGAGAAATTGGTGGGTCCATTACCGAGATATACACAAGTAATCATAAGTGGGCGGGGCTACGCCCATTGTAAACATCAAATTTGAGTAAATGAGCTTCAGTAGTTACTGATTTATCGCAGTTTATGTATTTTTGCAAACTACCGTTACATGGGAGGTAGGTGTGGTAACTGTCGGATTTTGCCTATTTTCAATACCATCCGTCCTTACTGAAAAAAATACACGTATTAAGTTTCATTACGGTATCTAAAGTTTTACTCGAATTATCGTATGCAAAGACGGACAGAACTGTGACAAGAATTTGTCACTGATACAGAATAGAACCGTAAATCCCATTAAACTGAGCACATGTTTCTTGCCACATACCAACAGGGTTGCTTAAGTAGCTAAAAGAAAATTTTACCCGAGTTGAGCGTTCATCTATGATTACGGTGACCATATTAGCCAACGTAAAATATAGGACATTATATTAAAATGATTTGGGAATACGTACATACAACTTCAGTGATACAAGAACCTTAAGCATATCGTAATATAAATCAAATATTTACCAGTTATTTATGTTATTTAATTGTACAAGTTCCCCGATTCCGAAAAATTAAACCAAATCCTTATGAAGGACTTCGCCTTCCTTTGCGGCCAAAATACGTCTATTATAATTTATACTACTAGACGAAGTGGAACTGTAAACTCAACGTGCAACACGATCATGGGAACAACTTTCCCCGAGCTTTTGAGAACAATGAATTTTACTCAAAGTATATTAATTTTTTAGGAAAATGTCTGAATATTATGCCGATTTCGTTTCTACCGAAAAATGCAGCCCACTTTTTGCCCTCTACGCAAAAACGCTAAGAAGAGGGCGATGAGAAGGCAACATTTTTTGTAGAACCGAAATCGCCATTAGGTAATTTTTGTATTCAATTATATAAATTCCCCCTATCAGTATTAGCAATGATCCGTAATTTATAGATTATAAAAAGATTACCGATTAAATAACGATTAAAAATTTACCTCTGCAAATTACAGAGCTCATTTAAAGAACAGTTTAAGAAGAAAAGGCGCCCTTTATTTTGAAAAAGAACAGGAGGTTAAAATAAAAAATATGGTCACCGTAGCTATGGCATCTAAGTAATACTTCTATATTGACAGTAAGCTAACTTGTAAATGTGTAAGCATTCTGAAATCAACCCCGTAGCGAATGTCATGCATTAGTCACTTAAGAGTCTTGTACGGAAAAGTTACGTCTTAAATGACTTTTTCATATAAATGGTAATTTCGTCGTTGATGTCATCTGCATGACTTTGCCATGCAGTGATCATTGATGACATTCAAGCGACAATGTCCTGCAATGAAGTTTTTATAAGTGACCGCTGCAAGACATTGTCTGTTATAAGTCTTTGATAGGAGTACACCTGCATGACATTGTCACCAGTGTCATTGTCAGCTATATGTTGTTTAGGATTCACAGCAAGTGCGACGATGTCACTAAATCCTCATTAATGACGATGTCACCGGTGACCATTTTCGCTGCTGGGAAGCGATACAGCGGTTTTATGGATGTATTGTGTACGTGAGTGCCGTTATTGTGGCCCTTATTATGAGCTGCATTCGATTTTCGATCTTCGCTGGCTATCGAAGATCGAAGATCGAAAATGAAATTCGTATTATGAGCTATGCAAGCGTGTCGAAATTTTCGTTGAGTATCGAATTTTCTGTCGAACAGAATTTTGCTTTCGATGGTGTAGCGAAGTGTTAGAAAATTGTGAAAAATGTATGATTTTGTATATGTTTTCTTACATTTTGGCGGCTAGACACTAATTTTAAACAATTTTTATTAATTTCATGCAGTTCCTACATCGTGAATACTAAACACAAGCTCGAAAGGCTGGTTTTACTTGTGAAAGAAAATCCCAATGCTCTGTTGGCACGATCTCTGAGAACAAAATCGTAGCGCTGTTGATAGTTTTAAAATATTTTAAATAGATTTGGCTCACAAACGCCTCTTTAGATGGTCGGAACTTTTTAATGAATCGGTAGACAAATTTCTTAAATATAATGTATATAAAAATATATTCGAAATACTAATAAACTTAAATGTTTAAGAGAGCATTTGCTACTCCTGGCCAGTTTACTAAGCTCTCATCCTCTGACGAATCGTTGAACCAGAACTCGTTGTACTAATTTTACCACGTTTTTTTAAAATTGCTTTCTTTTTTACTTCATTTTAATTAGAACAAATTTGCATAAATATGTATAAGCACACTATTTAGTTTGCTCGATTTGTAAACAAAGCTTCTCAGCGGTGAAAAATATACTATTGTGAACAACCTAAACGAGCGAAATTCACAATAGCGCTATTCTTCATCGAATGAGCGCCATAATACCAAACGAAAATTCGTTCGCTCAGCACTTTCGACCACAGTCGAAAATCGAATGCAACTCATAATAGGGGCCTGTGTATGTATTGTGTACATGTTTATTTATAAACGAATGTATTGCTTTCCGACTGGGAAAATAGGTAAGCACCTTACGAGGTAAGCCATGTTTTCTTTCAGTTTTTAGCACCAAAATTGTCATCATGGCCAATGTCATCTACTAGTAAAGCGCCAAATGAACACCTCCGACGAATGATGTGCAGCCGAAGTTATTTCCAAGCGCCGAACTACTCCGAGCGACTGCTCTGCATTACACGTAACTTACTTTGTAAAGCGGCTCAGAGGTATGTCTGATACCAAATG
>NW_023458564.1:36568586-36583963 GCF_013731165.1 Rhagoletis pomonella | reverse complement strand
CATTTGGTATCAGACATACCTCTGAGCCGCTTTACAAAGTAAGTTACAAAAAATGCAGAGCAGTCGCTCGGAGTAGTTCGGCGCTTGGAAATAACTTCGGCTGCACGTTATTTTGCAACTGACAAAGTAAAGTAAAGGATATGATTAATTCCACAAATTATTTAAAAAACTCAATGCATTGTGGAATAAAAATATGAATACCAAATAAAAAGAAGGAAAGAAAGATGGAAATTTCTTTAGAAATTAAAAAAAATTAAAATTTTTTGAATACACAAGGACGAATAGGTAATTTTTTAAGCTGATAAAGTTAGAAGGACGAAATTTGAGGATGTTATCGAGTTTATACAAGTCCTTAACATATAATTTTTTCAAAAACAAATATTACGAAATTTCAAGGAAAAAATTTTAATTTTAAGACATTTTCAATACTTACCATATGCACAAAAAATTAAATCTGATTAAATTCTAGAGAATTTCCTCTTTAACTTGATACCCATACTTCTTCTCTAAGCAGATTTCACAGAATTGTTTAAATCATTTTGGTATTACTTACGTCAGAGTAAAAAACTAAAAATGCAATTTTACAATATTTGGCCCATGGTTTCAAGAAGAACCATGTCACTTTTTCGTCGCCATATTAACAACCTGACAATTAAGTAGATTGTGACTTTTCGTGCTACCGTATCCAATATCTAAAATCATTCAAATTTTGTTGTTAATTTCTTGTTTATTTACAAATATTTTGTTCCTATAATCGAAATTTGAACAAGCAAAAGGTACATATTTTATTGGGTACGGCTCGGTTATTTGTACAAAAACCAAAACCATAGCACAAATAACCGAACATTTCCCCTTTTATTTTTGAAAGAGGTCTAATGCTCAATAAGTTGATAATTTTGTTTCTAGTTTCCATACTAACAATAAATCATCAATTTTGTTTCACGCCCCCTCTAATATTGAACAGTAAAATATACTTATTTTTACCCTAAGAAACAACGATATTGATATTATGATATCATGAGGCCTATGGGTTCCAAAGTAAATTCCGTTTTCAAGTTACTTGAAAGAGATGGAAAAAGACAATATCGAAATGTGTAATTTCAGTGTCTCAATTATATCAAAAACAATCGTATCCGATATAGAAAACTGTAATAGTCCTGGCTAGCTACATTGTGTAATAATCAGATGACATTATGGCACTAAAAAAAATTTTAAAATATGTTCACTAAAGTTTTATTAATTTTAAAATAGAGATTATGGCAAGTAGTTATCGAATTTAATGTAAAATTTTAACGTTTTTAAATAAGATAAGATATTAATTATTTTTAAAAGGTAAATGTTGATACAACTATTTTATTTATACTCCCAAATTTAGGATATAAAGAGGAAGAAAAAATTATGACAAGACGTAAATAATATTCGGCTTGAAATAAACTTCCCGAGAGACGAGAAAAATAAAAATCATATATGTATCGTCACTACACAGAATAAAGGCGCGCTAGTGTTTTGACGGCGAAAAAAGGTGTTTAAAAATATTTTGCGAAAAAAAAAAATGCTTATAAAATCTTTGGCGAAGTATGTTAAGAGTATTTGACGCTGAAATTTTTTTATGCGTCTTTTTTCGCCGTCAACTTTTGAGCTCGCGCCTTTATTCGTGTCTAGTGACGGTATATTAATTATGAAAAGACGTAAATAATTTCCATTCGAAAATAATCATCCCACGAGACGAAAAAAGATATTTGTCGTGAATAATTACTATACAAAGATGAAAAAAATTCTCTTATAACAAGGCGACGTTTTTGATCTCAAATATTAGGATAGTAATTATTTTGGGTCTCTGGTTAAATGTTGTCTATAACAACATTGCAAGATACGTGTTTGGGTTGAAGACTTGACCACGTAACATCATATGCTGAAAATTTGCTTAGCATCTCCTTCGAAAACCTGTTAAAAGTTAGAACACTACTGAACTTACATAAAGTTATATACACAAAGGAGTCTCAGTATCTATCACAGCGCACGGCAGTGCGCGCGAGTGACGAAAGCAGCCACAGTAGCATGCTGAAATGACTCGCTTATATATACACGTGATTTGGAAGTTTTTATCCAGACGTCCAATCGACATGTTTGAGGTATCGTTGCAGAATGTGTTCAGAAAATGGATTCCAGCTTCATAAACGATTAACCGGATTCTTAAAAATTAGGCTATAGTGTTGCGAAACAAAAAACATTTTTTTACTTTTGCCCGTTTAAGGGGGTAAGTGGGTACACCCGAGATATTTAGTGTTATACTATAGCTGAATACCTTTCCAACGATACCTTATATATTGAGTTCCGGCTAAAAACAAGCAATTTTTTAAACTATCGTTGAGGCCGCACTACTCATTCCATACCATTGATGTGTATATCAGTAGAAGGACCTTAAAACAAGCTATCTAACGCTGACTTTTGGGTTTATGAAATATAAATATGTCATAGCGTTATCGCCTGAAAACTAAAAATCGGGCTGCTGAAAATATAGATTTCGCAAAATTTCTCAAAAACTGGTCAGTCGATTTCATTCTAAGTTTCCTCAAGTTTATCCCAAAACCTTAGATTTCATTTGGTATATACCTTATGTCTGGGAATACTCTTGTTGTGGAGATATTTCGATTCAAATTGAAAAAAGTCGCTCCAAATAGCGACAAATGGTTAAAAATTAACATATTCGTCTATTTGGTTTCATTATGTTCTCAACATAACATATACCCAATTAGCTGCAAAAAACTGTCCAATCCCCGATTGTCACCTAAACCGAAATTCCCTGCAATTCGGGAGAATTTCCCTCGAGTTGACCTCCCTGCACGCGATACATAATTTGTAGGCTGTGTAATTCTTAAAGATTTTTTTTTTATTTTTGCTGGTTTCTTTGTTCTCATATAAATAAGTATATACATATTTTTCATATACATAAGTATTTATCATGTAGGTACGCATTCAGTGTGATATTTGGTGAACCGAGCTAGCGTTAAGCCTAAGTCACGATTTTTTTTATTTTGTGTTTCTAGGAATAGACAGAACTTTGCAACGTTCTGAATAAATAAAACTATTTTCCGTCAGTTTCCAGGGCAGTTAAAAAAATTAGTCCAACTTTCGTCCCGAAATTGATATCATAAATTTTGTGTTTCTAGATTAGCTTTCGTCACTCGAAAAATTTACCTCAAAGAGGTGTTTTATTTGATATCAAGGACTTAAATTTCTTTATTCTTCGAGGTCAGTACTTACATATAGTACATACTAAATATCGTTTTCTTCTATGAGTAGTCCACTTGCAAACAGCGTTATATGATTTTATAATAAAAAGCCATAAAATTGAAAAAACGACTACGACAACAAGTAACATTTAAATTGAATCTTTTTTATTATTACCTGAAAATTTGGATAAATAAGAGCCTGATAAAATTGTAACATAACATAACATGACATAAGATAACATTAACAGTCTATACGACCTAAAGCACTTTTTTAAGTTCATCAGAAGAGTGTATAGTTTTGAAAGTTTATAAATGAGAGTGATAGCGACTTTTGGGACAAGAGTTAACATTTGATGCTATTTTTTCAGAATATAAAAAGATTTTGCACTGTGTTGTTAGTGGAGATGCTACTACTATGAATACTGGTACGTAATTCTCCAAAAACTAAAAATCTAAAAAAATTTACATAGCGCACTTTGCAAGTGGATTACTCATATCTGAACGCCAATTCTTCATAAATTCGATTCGTCTTTGGAACTCATTCCCCATTTGACTTGGGCTGTTAAATAACGCACCGCGCTTTAAAAACGAATAAACCAGTTTTTATAATAACGTATGAACATAAATTAATGTTCTTTAAACTAAACAATTACTTACTTCATATAATATATATATATTTTTTTGTATTAAACTTGTATGCAACCTATCTGTAAAATGTCGTTGCTTTTATTGTATTACAAATCAATTCCATCTAGACATTAACTACAATTTAAAACTAATTTTGTTCTTAGATTTAGTTATTTATGTATGGGGACTAGCGCTATAAAATAATTTGTTTAATTGTTGTGCTAGAATTAAAATTGAAATAAATACAAATACACATATGTACATATGTACTTATATATTTTTTTATTTCCAGTGGGGAAATAAACGAACCGCAATCACATGTGCTAGCTCTTCTTTCCGTATACTGCATAATTTCAGCATTGGAACACCGCCAAGGTACCATTGATAGCCTACAACATAAGCGCACTCGCACACACAGCGACGCCGATTGCAGCAGTGGCGATTTGGACATAAATAATGCACCCAAATTGCGTAAACTCAACCAAGAAGGTGGTTCAGACAACTCATGCTCAAATGATTTTCTCAGCGATAATCATCCACTTTTATCCGCTGCTGGGGTTAACACAGATGCCGCTGGCACAACAACTGCCCGTGATGGCATTCGAACGGCAACTCTAAAGGAACCGCTTCATTCTAGTGTTCAGCATATTTTTAAAGTATTACAACAATTCGTTACGTCGGATGAGCTCACACCAAAAGTTTATTTTGCATATCGTTTTATATCCTTGCTGGTTGAGTGTGGTGGTGACCGTGTGCGGCCGGTTCTCAAATTACTGCCTCCACAACTCATACAAAATTTGCTAAAAATAATGGTGACTGACGATATAAGCGTTGGTTTTATTTGTCGGTTAGTTTTGATAAATCAGTTCAATACAAAGCAGCTATTTATTTATTTGTTAATACATTTCAGGCTTTATGATCTCCGCATACCGACGGGACGACAATCTGCTGTTTCTGATCTATGTGTTTGGCGAAATATTCTCTTAAAAGATAATAGTGTAAAACTGTAAAATTTTATAATAAACAAGATTGAGTAGAAATACTTTTTAGTTATTTATCAGGGCTATCAATGAATCCATCGTAGTCCGATTTTACATGAAATCTACGAAGTTGCCATCACTGAATTCGAATAGCTACGAACTTAGCATATACAGTATCGGCAATATCAATCACCCTCATTGCGAGAGTCGTGTCGAATGCCAGTCGTTTTTCGAGAGTCGAATCGCATCGAAAATTGCACGTCATTGCCTAAAATTTCCACTCGACTAGTGTATTAAAACGGCAAAACTTGGCAGCACTGTTTAGTTTTCGACGATTTTGGTCGTTTACTTATTTCATTACGACAATAGACAATGCTACTGTTGTCGAGTCGTACAATTTAGCCTAATTTACGACCTACGCAATGAGGCTGAATAGCACCTCCATTTCAAAGTGATTTTGTTGCCACTTATGTTGAATTATTTATTTTTAAGAAAAATACAGTTTATTCTATAAAAAACCCATTTAAACCTAATAGCGCAGTAAAGCTAGCTCAATAAATAGAGGTAAGCTTACAACAATTCGCAAAAAGCTGAAAATTGGTACGAGTTTTGCGAACACCATTAAAATTGAAATGTCAAAATTCAAACTCGCCTGGTAGTATGGCAGGTGGTTTCCACAGCACACCCGGTATTTACCTCCCCGATGAGTTCCGCCTTTAATCCGTTTGCAGGAGGTTAGAGATATGTCCGCGTTCTGAGCAGAATTGACTTCCGTCCCCCTCCTTGCCAGCTCATCGGCTAGCCAGTTGCCAGGAATGTCCAGGGTCACATACAACAGTCAAGGAGTATTTTGATGCGAGCAGGTTGAGTCTTCCTGCATTCTATGGCTACTTTGGACGTTGTACCGTTAGATTGAGTCCTGGCGAGATGGAGGTTATGAGCCACCATGCCGCCTCCATTATGGCGTTTAGCTCTGCTTGAAAAACGCTACAATACTCCGGTATGCGAAAACTGAGGTTTAGAGCGAATTCGTCAGGGTAAATCCCACACTTTTGTTAAGCCTGGAGTCATCTGTATATATGGCCGTAGACCCTGCGTTTAAGTCTGTGGCCGCTTCCCATTCGCTCCTCTCTGGGATTCTTATGCAGAACTTGTTGTCTAAACAGAGTAGAGATATAATCTATTTATGGTAGATTGTCCGGTAGAGTTTCAATTATTTTTGCGTATCCGAATCTTACGCCTCTCCTTGGCTGGATCGTATTTAACCTAGGGAAAGATTTAACAATATTTCTGGGGATTTTGTGGGTGTTGTTGTTGCTGTTGTTGTTGTAGCGGCTACTAAGCCCCGCTCGGGTCGGTTAATCCGTCAACATTGTCGTCAATTTCAGCTTGGGGGAGGCCCAGGAAGTGCGACTTCCACAGGCTCTGTCCATAGGAACAGTGGCGTCAGCTGAGTGGGGTTCTTAGGGCATGTGAAGAGGTGCCGGGAGTCATGTGGCGACTATCCACATGCCGGGCATTGGTTGGGCTTATCCTCATTGATTCTACTCAGGTAAGAGTTTAGCCTGCTGCAATAGCCAGAGCGAAGTTGGGCTATTGTAGTGCGGGTCTCCCGGGCAGACAAAGTTCTGTCCCGTCCACGTTCAGTGGTTGTGTCCCTAGAACGGCATTCACAGGGCGGGAGTCTACATAACTCGAGACTGATTCCCTGTGAATACCGTTCAGGGCCTGTCGGTAGGTTGACGGGTCCAGAGGTTGTTTAATAAACCTCTGGACTTCGTCCGTCAGTTCGTAAAGATGCCTCCTGACGTGCCTTGGCGAGGTTTCTGCCGCGAGCAGCTGTCCGCTGGGATGGCCACGCCTGTGGCTCCCAGCAAGGAACTGCTTGAAGAGCATTATGTTATGCTCCTTGACTGGGAGTATCTGGGCCTCGTCATATAGGTGGTGTTGGGGCGTCATCAGGAGGCATCCGGTCGCTGGTCGTAATGCCGTGTTTGGTAGGTCTGTAGCTTCATCCACTGCGTCCTGCGTCCCCGGCGACCACACGGGCGCTGCATAGTTTATAACCGGCCGGCCAATTGCCTTGTATGTTGCCAACAATGTTTTTTTTATCTTTGCCCCAAGTGCTGCCGGCCAGCGACTTGAGGACATTGTTGCGGCTCTCTACTTTGTCGACAATTGCGGTTGTATGCGCCGAGAAGGAGAGCAGACTGTCCAAGGTAATTCCGAGGATTTTCGGGTTATTCACCGTCGGTATTTTTACGCCATCGACGTGAATACCCAGTTGCAGTCTGACCTCCTCCGTCCAGGTGGTGAATAGGGTTGCCGAGTATTTCGCAGTTGATAGGGCAATGCTCCTTGAAGTGAAGAAGCGGGAAAGTTCGGCGAGATAACCGTTTACTTTCGAGCACAAGTCATCAATTCCATTCCCAGACGCCATTATCGAACAATCAACAGCGTAAGAGACAATTGAGACTCCTTCTGGTAGTTAAGGAAGCTTTGAAATGTAATAAGTAAACAGTAGTGGGGACAGGACACCACCATGTGGTACCCCCTGTTTAATTTAACGTGGCTAGCTAGTTTTGTCTCTTAAAATTACTGACGAGTGTCGACGACTCAGGTAATTCGCCCGACATCCATTTGAGTCCCTGTGGGAGTGAGGAGGCCCTATATATCTTCTAGTAGCGTTGAATGACTGACAGTGTCGAACGCCTCGGACAGGTCCAACACTACTAGAATAGTTCTCTCACAGGGGCGATTTCGGTTTAGGCCACGAGTTATCTGAGTGTTTATGGCGTTAAGTGTTGTTGTTGGGCTATGCACTTTACGGAACCCATGCTGATGCTTCGCTGGGGTCAGGCGGTTCGTAAAATACGGGAGAAGCAGGGCCTCCAGTGTCTTCGCTACCAGGGAAAGGAGGGTTATCGGGTGATAAGACTCTCCTTTGCTGGCTGGTTTCCCCGGTTTGAGCAGTGGGACCACTCTCCCCATTTTCCAGAAGTCTGGAATGACGAGAGTGGCCATAGGCAGGTTGAGGACTTCCGTTAGGTATGCTACTCCCGCAGGACCCAAATTTTTCAGCATCAACATGCATATTCCGTCGGGTCCAATGGCTCTGGAGGCTTTCTCCTTCCCGATGGCTACCCTTACCTCACCACTAGTGAAAACAAGAGGCGCACTGGGTTTTGGCATTTTGTGCAGCCTTCTGGTTACTCGACGTTTGGCTTTATCCACCGGAGGATGCAAAATGAACTGTCGGCTAAAATAGCTCGCGACCAAGCGTGGTCACCAAAGTCCATCTCGATTCTGTCGTAACGCTTCGTCGGGTTGGACAACGACCTCACGGTTGACCAAAGCTTACTCACACCAGAGGCGAAGTTGCAGGTCTTCAAATGCTCTTCCCATTTCTTCCGCTTATGTACGTTCAGAAGTTGCCAAATCTCCGAATTGAGATCCCTGATACGGCTTCAGCAGGAAAGTTCGGACGTGGATCCTTAAAACATCCTGCTGGGATGAAGCGAGCAGCAGCAGCGGTGACAACCCTTTGGAGCTTACGTTCACCTACATGAACGTCGGTTGGTATGGGCAGTGCAGTGAAGGCGCCCTCAGTAACATCCGTGAAGCCTTTCCAGTCAGCTTTGGAAAAGTTGACATAAGCCCGGTGATCCACGGAAGCAAAGTCAGCAGGTTAATCAATCGAGATGACTATGGGCAGATGGTCTGATGCTAGAGTCAGCATAGGTCGCCATGATACACTGTTTATCAGACCAGCGCTGACAATTGTTAGATCTGGCGAGCTGCAGCAGCTGCCCATAATCCTGGTGGGAGCGTCGTCGTTCATTGTGCAGAACGTCGAATCGTCTATCTGCTCAGCCAGAGGTATTCCCCTACGATCATTTGACAGGCTTGAGTGCCAAAGATCGTGGTGCGCGTTAAAGTCACCAACTACCATACGGTTTTTACCTCTGAGTAGCGCACCTATTTCAGGGTGATATCCTGCCGGGCAGCTGGTGACAGCGAGTATGTATACGTTAAATATTTCGAGCTCAACATCGCCTGACCGGATAGCAATACCCTGACATTCTAGGATGGTATCCCTGCGGTCGATGTCTGCTTCAATAAGACGGTACTGCACGGTGTGGTGCGTGATGAACGTTAAACCTCCACCATTTTCTCGCTCGCGATCTCGACGGTGCACGTTGTATCCGGCGCAATTCAACAGGGTTGAATTGCCGTGCAGCTTCGTCTCTTGGACCGCAGCTATTAATATTCCATGCCTTCCCATAAAGACAGTTATCTCCTCGATCTTGTTCTGGAGTCCGTTACAGTTAAATTGCAGCACCTTTATGTGCCTTGGGAGACCGATCGTGATGTGTGGTGTTAAAGAGTTGTGTAGCCTGCCGGCTCCCTGCTGTACGTGCTGCAAAAGGGGGTGCTGCCTTGTGGTGGTGGTTGGCGGCGTCGCGGGGGAGGGATGCGACTGGGCAGCACAGCAGAGGCCCACATAGTCACTCGTCCAATCTCGCTTGTTGCGAAGTCCTGAGCACGCCCTAAAGTGGCATCAGCCGAGGCAGGAGTTGCACTTGACTGATGTCACGTTACGGTATATTCAAACAGAGCAGATCGTCGGAGGGACTAGGAGTTGCCGGCGGTAGTGTGTGGGTGCTATTGTGTTTGTTTGTGTGTCTATTGTTGTGTTGTGTTGGGGTGTGGGTGTGTTGATTATGTGCTGCCCGGGCGGGTGGTGGTTTGCCGTGGAGGCGGTCCGGTTCTCGCAGCATGGGGCCACGAACGACGTGGTCCATTGCTGTTGCGTACGTAGGCCCGAGCAGTTACGGAGGTGACTCCACCCGTCACAGGCATTGCACCTGACCGAGGTGGAGTTTGTATACAGTCGTCTCTGGCATACGCAGCAGGTGTAAATTTTTGGGTCTGGGTTAGACTCTATACCAGCCCTGAGCAGAGGCGTACAGAGAAGATCTAGCCCTAGAATCGAGCAACGTTTGATGGATTTCGCCGACCTAAACGGGGTTAGATCGCCGAAACAACAGCCCTTGGTCGGGTAAAACCCGAGTCATTCCGGTACGTAGAACCGGCTGGTGTGGGTGTAATTGGCAGCGCTTCCGTGACGGGTATGGCAGCTGTCCTCTGCAGTCATTCCATCTTGGCTATGGACAAGGTGGTTTAGCGCAGGCCACCATACGGTGACCCCATAGAAAAGGATGGTCTTATCACAGCTGGGTACATCCAGTGTACTATATGTGATTTTTTATTCCAAATTGTTTTGCTTATAGCCGTCTTAGAGCGGTATTGACCTTCCTGGAGCAGTCTTTAATACTTCACTTCCAGTCCAGTTCCTTGTCTAGAATAACTCCAATGTATTTGACCGCAGTTACGAGAGTAAATGCCACCCCATTTAGGATGGGAGGTTTAAATATAGAAGTTTTATACTTCCTTGTGAAAAGTACCATTTCCGTCTTGAAGGGGATTGACACTAATTCTACATTCCTTGAACCAGATGTTAACCAGACTGAGTTCGTTTTGCAATATTCACTCAGGACCTGCAGATGTTTTCCCTTTACCACGATTACTGTCATCAGCATATGCTGTGACTTGACAATCCGTCCCTACGAAATCCTCCGCGACCCTGTTCACAACCTGGACGAAGGAGTTCAGGCTACCGCTGGGGATTCACGTCGATGACACACCAATTCCGACGGTGAATAACCCCAAAATACTCGGAGTAACATTCGACAGCCTGCTCTCCTTCTCTGCGCACGCAACCGCTATTGTCAATAAAGTACAGAGCCGCAAAAAGGTCCTCAAGTCGCTAGCCGGCAGTACTTGGGGCAAAGACAAAGAAACGTTGCTGGCAACATACAAGGCAATAGGCCGGCCGGTTTTGAACTACGCAGCGCCAGTGTGGTCGCCGGGGACTAGTAGGACGCAGTGGACGAAGCTACAGACTGCACAGAACACCGCAATCAGGACAGCGACAGGATGCCTCCTGATGTCGCCCGAACACCATCTTCACGGCGAGGCGCAAATGCTCCCCGTAAAGGAGCACAATATAATGCTCTGCAAGCAGTTCCTGATCGGGAGCCACAGAAGTGGCCACCCACACAGACAGCTGCTTGCAGAGGAGCCCTCGCCTAGGCACGTCAGGAGGCGTCTATATGAACTGACGGACGAAGTCCAGAGGTTCATCATGCAACCTCTGGACCCGACAGCTTACCGACGGGCCCTGAACGGCATTCACAGGGAGTCAGTCTCGAGTTATGTAGACTCCAGACCTGTGAATGCCGTTCTAGGCATACCACCCCCGGACACAGACGAGACGGAGCATCATCTGCCTCGGGAGACTCGCACAACACTAGCACAACTTCGCTCCGGCTACTGCAGCAGGTTAAACTCCTACCTGAGTAGATTGAATGAGGATGCGCCGAATGAGTGTCCGGCATGCGGAGAGACCCCACATGACTCGAAACATCTCTTCGCATGCCCGGAAAACCCGACAACCCTAACGGCCTTGTCCCTGTGGACCAACCCCACAGAAGCTGCACGCTTCCTAGGGTTGCCGTTAGTGGAACTTGACGACAACGACTGAGATACCAACCGTCCTGGGCGGGGTTGTTGTAGCCGCTACAACAACAACAACTTGACAATCCGTTCTCTTTAGGTTTAGAAGTAGGCCGTTAACGCTTAGATTCCAGAGTAGAGGGGAGAAAACGCCACCTTGGGGAGTGCATTTTTACATACTTTGTTATGGAACCATCCCCCAGTTCTGATAGAATAGTTCTCTTTTCGAGAAGGACCCCAACAAAATCCACCAAACCCCGCAGCACCCCCCACTATAAGGAGGGAGTTAGTAACAGACGGATAGACATTTTTGAAAGCATTTTTGAAATCCGAGCGTGCATTCCTTTTTCAATCGTCGCTATGATTTCGTGAATTGCGGTCTCCACGGATTTTCCCTGGGAATATGAATACTGATTCGAGAAGTATTTTTTAATATTCCGTCGAATATATTCGTCGATGCGCACCTCTAGAGTTTTAGGAAAGAATGAAGTGAGGCTTATAGTCCTGAAATCATTCGGTTTCAGATGATCGGACTTGCCTCCTTTGGTAGAAATAAAACTTTCGCCTTTGTGCACTCGTATGGTATGTAAGTTAAGGTTAGGCAGGGTGTAAAAATCTGAGAAAGCAGAGGGCTCAGTATGTCCTTAGCTTCCTGTAGTTGAGCGGGACAGATTCCTTCAAGTCCCGGAGACTAGTAGGACTGAAAGGACATTAAAGCCCATTCCACCCTCTCACCAACAACGACGTCCCTAACGGTATCGCCCAGGGGGCGAATAGGTCCTAGTACCGGGCGAATTGCCGAAGGTGTCGACCGAACAGCCCGAGAAGTGACTGCTTATAATGACCTCCAGAATTTTGTTGCATGATGACGTCCAGTCACCGTTATGCTTCTGGACAGAGTTCATAATTGAAGAAGATTTCGACAGAACTTTCCTCGGCCTGTTGGCTTCAGAGTTCTCTTCTATGTTGTTGCAGAAGTTTTGTTTTTTTTTAGTTCAAACTCATTTTACATGTTTAAATCGTCACTTTGGACGTAGTTTAAGACTTCCGGTGTCAGGGTCATCCGGTGGAGGTACATGTGGAGAGGTATTGAGTGTGGTTTGAACTTTGCCCGCATGCTGGGCGGGTGTTTGCCACTTCTGAGTTGCTGTTGAGTCTGTGACTCCACCCTGGTCTCTCTCGGCAGTTCAATTTGTTCCGACTGCGTCGAACGGATGGGCTATGTACGGCTCGATGTGAGATTTCCAGGCGTGCAGGTGCCGTCGTATGGGGGCATGGATTGTGCCATCACCATCATCTGGCTTTCTTCACGGAGATGATGCTCGGACGGCGAGATGGCAACCTGTGGCCCTACATAGAGCTATATACTTAGTTGGCCACCGACCGGTCGATCGTCGGGTCCCCTTCCTGGCTCACAGTTTTTTAGAAGTGGGCTCTGTGGATTACCCTGATGAGAATGTGCTGTCAAACGTCACTCCAGGGTTTTATTTATTTATTTATTTATTTTTATTTATTTATTTATTTATTTATTTTTATATTTATTCGACGTAGACGTCTAATTTTAGCCTAATCGCCTTGGTGCAGGTGGTGAAAAGTATGGAGGTTGATTTTGCGGCAGAGATCTCTAGGTTTCTGGCCGTGTAGACATCGGTGAGATGATCAGCGATTTGTAGTTGTTGTTGGTGCCCGTTATCATGCTCGTGCAATCATTAGCGTCCCTCATGAAGTTAATTCCATCTGGCGGTAGAGGCACCTACTACTTCACCAAACTACCAAATTTGATATATCCATCACGATTGCACTCCTTAAGCACCAGCTTGAAAATTTTTTAAATCAGTCGAAAACCGCTCCTTGCCAATAGAGATTAGTGAATCAAATACGAAAATAGCTGTTTTTTTACCAAACACTTTTAGAGTTCTGGGACTTTACAAAACATATTTTCGTGTATTCGACCCTACCTACAACCTTCACTATGCTTTGTTTCGGATGTATTCCGCTTTTTTGTAACACTGTGTTATTAGACCGTGTTTAAAAAACAGCAATAAGTTGTTTAGCTTTTGCAAGCGGGCAGCAACGGCAGTCAATTAATATTTTAGGAATAGTAGCTTATGTCCGAAGGCTGGCTTTAGTATAATGCGGCATTGCCTTTATTCTTTAAACGGCAAGGAATTTTTTGATGAGACTTAATAAGAATATTGACTTGCTAATATCGGAACTATTTTTCGTACGTTTATTTGCCAAAAGTGCTTCGAAGGGTCGGCGCCAGTAAGTCATTCGCAATCGTATGCTGCGAATGCCGTATTATACTAAAGCCAGCCTTTAGACATAAGCTACCCAGAAGATAATTTAGTTAGGCCTTCTTAAGTGAAGCCATTCTAAGAGGCCTACCCAAGAAGGTCTGAAAATGTACTTCCTTGCATGCCTTCTAGAAGGGCTTATCCATTTACAATTTACGCGAATGCATAAATTTATATTATTTAGCATTACAAATGAATTTTAATAAACATTTTAAGTTGCAATAACACAAATTTGATATAAACCTTAAGCAAATACTTCAAAGATGTATGAATTTTATAAAGGGCTTCTGAAGCACGTCCTGTAAAAGCCCTTCTGGAAGGCCTTCAATTTGTGCCACTCCATACAAAAAAGGAAGGAGAAAGGAATGTAGAGTGGAAGGCCTCTTGATTCTCAGGAAGGACTTTCGGAAGGACTTTTAACTCCTGAAATTATCTACTGAGTACTATTCCAAACGAACAAAGATATGCTTATACATATTGTACATACCTATGTACAGTGCCGAACAGAAGTATTGGCACAGTGAATTTTTCGCAATATATGCAAAGTTATTTATTCTAATTTATCTTCGATAATTTTTTATAAAAATATTGTTCATTCTACACCAGAAAACATAATAATAAAATCTCTAAACTTTGTGCAAAACTCAGGAAAATGCATTAAATTTGCACACTAATTTGCAACTATTTATTCAGATTTTTTAGAAAATCGCTAGAAAATCGCATTGATTTTTGGCAATTTTTTTAGTGGAATGTGTTGCTCATTTTCTCCATACAAAAAACAATTGTCGAATTACTTTGTATGGAAGAACTTGCGTGAAAAAAATTACCAAAAATCAACGCGATTTTCTAGCAACTTTAAACTTGCACTTTGTTATACTAAATTTGAATGGGCTATAAAACTGCATACTTAGGATTTTTCTAGAAAATCTGAATAAAAAGTTGCAAATTAGTGTGCAAATTTAATGAATTTTCCTGAGCTTTGCACAAAGTTTAGAGTTTTTATTATTACGTTTTCTGGTGTAGAATGAACTATATTTTTATAAAAAATTATCGAAAATAAATTAGAATAAAAACCTTTGCATATATGGCGAAAAATTCACTGTGCCAATACTTTTGTTCGTCACTGTAGATCACAATTATCCATTTAGTTTCATTTGGTCAACACAGAATATCAATTGACTGCCGTAGCTGCCCTCTTGCAAAAGCTAAAAAAAATATCTCATTTTTCGACGTCGACTGGAGACTGGCGACAATTTGCAATAGCATAGCTGATGCTTTTACTCCGACTTGTGCAAATCAAAATCAAATTAAATGTAGCCACATACATTTCCTGCTTTTCTTCTTTAATTATTGTTGAAAATTAAATTATTATAAAAACGCCCACCAAAACGTAAATGTAAATTTAAGTCGAGAAGGCAGACGCTAATCCTAAAATTAAAGAGTTGATTCTCGATATCACTTGAGACATGCCTCAAACTGGGTATCGCCCACAGTATGGCCCTGCATCGCTCTTAAAACATTGCGTTCGAATAGCGCGCGATTTGATTGCAATTGGTCGGCTGCTTCTTTATTCAATGGATCTTCGGGATTAGGCTCCTGAAAAATACAGAGATTTGTAAAAGAATTCTTTTGAAAATATTACCTATAAATTAACGTACCAA
>NW_023458564.1:36526563-36558586 GCF_013731165.1 Rhagoletis pomonella | reverse complement strand
AAAAACTTCCCCAACCCGCGCCCTTCTAGAGCAGAAGGCACTTCTGTGTGAAGAATTCGCATGCGCCTTCCTTCTTTTTGATAATCAAGATATGCGCGGAGGGATCCAACATCCACAAAAAATTGATTTTCATCCAGGCTATGCTGAACATGCAATTTCGTAGAACCATTTACGCAAAACATTCGCATTGGTGGGTGTATCTTTGTTATGGCCAAACCGTAAAATCTCAAGAGCATTCTTTTTCGTGTTACAGTACTCCTAAACTGTTTGCACAGGATGGAGAATTAGTTGGCCCGGCTTATACCTGCAGCGGTATTAACAAAATTACATATACAAAAACTACAAATTTGCAATACCAATGTACTTAAGAATTCACATGAAAGAATGAATGCATTAGATGAATTCGCTCTGATATGGTTTACGAAAATTTATTTAATTTAGAACTAGGAATGTCAGAAAAACATCGTGCTTCCATGCATTGAAAATTATCTCGTCGATCTATAAATAGTCGATGTATCGATGTATTTTTCGATGTATCGAATAAAAGAAACAAATAGCTGTTAGTCTGTTCCAATAGCAGTCCGGTTTACAGGATTTAGTCAGAACTTGCAGGAAGTCGTTCCTATTGACATAAAACCTGTAAGTGGGAACACATTTGAGAGAGTAACTAAGCAACTGTTCCTAGTCAGAAGTTACAGGATTTAGTCCGGAGTATTTTTTCCTGTAAGTTCATGAAAAGTGTCAAACGATCAGCTGATTTACATGTGCAAACAAAAACTGAAAGCGGTGAAAGCTAAGAATCTTTTATTTGTTAAAAAATGGAAGTAAACAACGAAATATTTGAATATGTATAGATTTTAATAATTAATTAGTGATATTTCAGCCAAATCAGTGTAACTAACTGCTTGCTTCGTGTGCAGATCTTAAGGCGTAGAGGAATCGTTGCTGCATAAAAAAATGTATACGCGCCTAAAGCTATTCGAACTGTGTGCAGACTGTTCAACCCTGGCATTCAGTAAGCCACTAATAGTGACTTTTGGTGGTGAACTTGGATTTTGAGACTATTTGGTATTCAGTACGCTGTCTCACGTCTCTAGTCTCAAAAAAAGTCACTAATTTGTCAGCTGGCTAAGAGCAGGTCTCGAAAATTAAAATATGGAGAAAAAGTTAATTGCTTTCCATTTTATTAACAAAAAAACGCATATACGAAGCGAGGAAACTTGTTCAATCAGAATTTCGTTTTGAAATAAACCAAAATACTTTACAAATCCATTGAAAAAAAAAAATTTTTTTTAACATTAAAATCTAAAGATTATTTAAAAAAAATAAAACTAATAAAAAAATATATAAAATATCCCCTACGCCCGAGGATTACTCGAACCCGGACCCTCTCGACCGGCAGCCTAATGCTTTGACCACTCGGCCATTCAGATTCTTCGGGCGGCGCGGCAAAAGGCATACATAAACGCTATCAGTTGACTGTCTATGTTTGTTTTCACCACACATTTTTGGTGAACTTTTTGTGACTCTCTCCTACTGAATAGCCAAATCATCTCAAGTCACAAAAATAGTCACTAATTGCTAATCTCAAATTTAGTGATTTGAGATGAGACTGACCCTGGCATTCTGTAAGCGGTCTCTAGTCACTAATAGTAACTTTTTGGTGGTGAACTTGGATTTTGAGACTATTTGGTATTCAGTACGCCGTCTCGCGACTCTAGTCTAAAAAAAAGTCACTAATTTGTCAGCTGGCTAAGAGCAGGTCTCAAAAATAAAAATATGGAAAAAAATTTAATTGCTTTCCATTTTATTAAAAAAAGCGAATATGAAGCGGGGAAATTTGGTCAATAAGAATTTCGTTAGGAAATAAACCAAAATGCTTTAATATATGAATCCATTGAAAAAAAAATGTTTTTTTTTTACATTAAAATCTAAAGATTATTAAAAAAATAAAACAAGTAAGAAAATGAAAAAAATACCAAAAAAATAAAAAATCCTCTACACCCGAGGAGTACTCGAATCCGGACCATCTCGACCGGCAGCCTAATGTTTTGACCACTCGGCCATTGCGACTCTTCGGGCGGCGCGGCAAAAGGCATACGTAAACGCTATAGCTGAAAAGCATAGAAACGGGAAACAGCAACAGAGACCCGTGCCGGCGCATTGCGGAGAAGCGGGGAACCCAAAGGTACTCTAACAGCTACTTCCACAGGTCCAGCTAAACGAACCAGCTTACAGGTCACACCACCTGAGCCACCGTCCCCAAACAGAGTCTGGGGCCTGGATGGGACTGCCGGCCAGGGTCGGCCTCAGGCGGGAACCACTCAGCAGCCCAGCTATTCTGATGCTCTTAAAGACATCTGGGTGGTTGTGCTGCCCTGCAGCTGCCCTATGTCCTGAGGACCTAACCGGACTCCAAGATGCTATTATGGAATTGGTCCTAAAATGGTGGAAACACCCACTGGTGTACTGTGGGGTTTATTTCAGGTCAGGCATGCTCCTTGCGGACTGCAAGGATGAGCGGATTGCAGCCTGGCTGGCAGAGGAGGCACCGGTTATTGAGAAGCGGAAGGGACCCGGGCTATGCACCAAAAGGGGGGAGGACATCCCGCTGGTGCACACTATCTCGGTGTTCCTCCCAAGATGCTGAGTATGTGCAGGGGCTCTTCCAGGCCCAGAACGAGGGTGTTCACACACAGTGTTGAATTGCTGTGCAACTTCGTCTCTTGGACCGCAGCTATCAATATGCCATGTCTTCCCATGAAGACGATCTTGCTCTGAAGCCCGTTACAGTTAAACTGAAGGAGCTTCATGTGGTTCGGGAGACGTGTGGTGATGCGGGGTGTGAGGGATGTGTGTGGTCGTGACGCCGTTGGCTGTGTGCGCTGCTGAGGTGGTTGCCGCCCTGTGGTGGTGGCGGGAGGCGTCGCAGTTGAGGTCTGCGACCGAGCAGCGCAACACGGGCCCTCGAAGTTCCTCGTCCAATCTCGCGTGGTACGCAGACCTGAGCATGCCCTAAAGTGGCACCAGCCAAGGCAGGTGTTGCACTTGACTGATGTCACATTACGGAATATCCTGGTCTGACATACCGTGCAGATTGTAGGAGGAACCAGGAGTTGTTGGCGGCGGCGTGTGGGTAGTGGTGCGATTATTTGTGTTCTGTGGTCTGTCGTGGCTGTGGTATGGTCTGTGGTGTTATTATGTTGTTGTGCTGTGGTGACTGTGTGAGGCTGCTCAGGTGGACTGAGGTTAGCCGTGGAGGCTGCTCTGTTGGCGTACGACGTGGTCCACTGCTGATGTGTCCGTAGTCCTGAGCAGACTCTAAGGTAACTCCACCCCTCGCAGGCATTACACTTGACTGAGGTGGAGTTGTGGTGTAGTCGTCTCTGGCATACACAGCAGGTGTAGATTTCTGCCGGCCAAGAGTAGAAGAATACGTATGCGAATGTAGCCCTATGGACGAGCAACTTCTGAGATACTTCGCCGACCTAAACGGGGTTAGTTTGTCGGTGGTTTATTGCAGTGATTTTTAAGCGATTTGCAATAAATTTTTTGTGCAAATGTAATTGAAAGGAAGTGCGCGGTGATTGGTGGCAAAAACATGTACAAAATAATAATTTGGTTAGCACAAACATGTGCGGCAAAATTGCTTGCTTTTCTTTATGCTTCGTCGTCATATTCTTTGTTTACTTTTCAAATAAAATAACATGGCACCGAAATTACAAACGTCAGCCAGAAAATTACTTTTTTCTTTTGCTTCATCTTGTCAGATCTTGTGTAGTTGGATCATGATCGTGATCCATATTGATCGTGAGACAATACCCGTAGCGCCTTCACTTTTACAAGTGGTGAAGGAACTTTCGTCGATTTTAATCGATTCCACCCAACGGGCATCGATGTTGTGTAAAAAATTAAAAAAATCGATGTACCGATGCCAGAATCGATTTTTTTGTACCTCTGCCCGGAAAGAAAAGTCATAAATCAGAGAAGTCCAATAAGAAAAAAGCTTGTAAAAATAGCACCAAGTCAATATTTATTCGAGTGAAATAAAATAAAATTAAACGAGGTCCAATAACTATACACGACAAACAAAAGCTGGTAGTAGTTTTATTGCTTACGCATTAAAAATAGGTATCGAAGGTGGACAAGCAAGTAGAGACAGAGTCGCAGTTGAGATTTTAGAAACGACAAAGAAAGAAGTGAACTACGATTGAAAGTTATCAAAAAAAATATTTGCAATAAATTGAGCTGCTGAACGAATTTAAACTCGTAAAAATGGTGTTGAAGGTGTACGTTAGCGGAATGTCCGGTAACAAGGAAGTAAGTATGTAATATTGTGCTCATGATAGTTGCGGCTATTGAAAAAATAAGTGGGATATGTAGATGTATGCGGGTGGGGCCAGTTGCCCAGAATGTGCGAATAAAAGGTAGTTGTCCATCGTTTCACAATGCGTTGTTTGAAGAAGATTTTTTGGTTAGTGCATAAGGGCAATCGGTCGACATGCCCGAATATTTTTAAGAACGAGCTATAAGATGTACTAAGCGGAGAGAATGGTATGCAATATGCAACAAAATTAATCGTTATAAGCGTTGCGGTCGAGTTTCAGTGGGCGGGCAGTGAGGTAGTGTAGTACACACATATGTATGTATTGGCGCTAGCGTTTGCTAAATACAAAATATATTTTGTCTTGGATCGTAAAAGTATTGGTAGAGGTTTCTCAACACTCAAAGATATGCTAATGTCCGCATCTTTGTGGTTATTTTGTTTAAAGCCACCTGTTACTTGATTAATAAAAGCATAATGCCATAAGAAGTTGAGTTTGAGTATATCTGAAGCGCAGCATTATACGTATTTTAATTAAAAGATCGTCCATATTACCATTTTAGTTTAGGTCTTGATGGAAGTACGTATGTACATAGATATCTACATGAGTATACATATATGGATGTTCATATGCACATACCTATGCATTTAGGTACTTATGTACATACATATGTGTGTATTTTTGTATGTGCACCCATTGTTTTACAATCACAGTAAATCGCCATGAATCACAACTTTCTGCCTACGTGCCACCATTTCGAGATTCATGAAGTATGGAGCAGACCGAAGTGATATCCTAATACGTGTGTAATTAGTAGATATGTATGTTCAACAAAGAGGCTATGTCTATAAGCTTAACATTTGAAATTACCTTTTCGATTGTTTTTTTTAGTTCGAGGCTGGTTCCAGCCTGAAAGAGCAAATACCAAGAAATTTAATGAAATTATTTCCTTTCTCCTCCGACCCCAGGACTCCTCAGGCGAGCATCTCCAAAATAGGGAAAAAATCGTTGATTTTGCTTACAAAATGGCACGCCCCCATATCTTTTTTGAACCAGCCTCGACCTAACAGATACATTTTGGGACCCTAGCCTTCAATAAATGGGAATGGATAAAAGTATTTATTTATTTATTTATTTAATGTCTAAAGTTGTAAATGGTAGACATTATGAAAAATTACAAGCTATGTAGTTAAATTTTTGGTACAATTTGAAGCGTTAAAAGAAACTAAGAGTAAATACAATAAAGGCTATTCTAAACTTTTGCACAATAAATAGTTTTTCAATTTAGTATAGATAATTGATTTTGATTCCCACAAGCCAAGATCCAAAAATTTTGAGAAACAGTTGTACTCAGTCAAAGGCCTGACAATGGGTTCATTTGCATTGTAAACTGTTTTATTTAAACCAATACGAAAAGTATCAAAGCGACGAAGGTTTCTACTCGGAAATCTATCAACCCAAGAAGGGAGGAGCAGTCGACTTTACTCAAGACAATGCCAAGAAGAAATGACACGGACAGTACTGAGCGTCTATTGTTTAATGTTAATAAACCATTCAATTGGCAACGCGACTCGTAAGGTGGAATCGGTTCAGAAAAATGTAAAGTGTGCAGAGCAAAGCGTAGGAATATTTTTTCACTCTCTCCAAACGATTGATGTGAATAGCGTGATACGGTCTCCAGATAAACGCGGCGTATTCCAGTTTAGACCGTACAAAGGCAGTGAACAAAGTCTTAAGTGTGTACAGGTCAGAAAATTGAGTAGAATGTCGTCTAACAAAAGCTAGCATTGCGAGAGAGTTTGAGATGGTGTAATTTATAAGCGCATTAAAACTAAACTTGGAATCAAAAAACACTCCCAAGTCTTTAAACACATCAACTGATTTGAGAACGGTATTAGCTAAATGGTCAGAAGTGGACAGAGGTTTAGGCAGTTTAGGGAACGTGGCTTTGTGGCATTTATTGATGTTAAGGAGGAGATGATTCATGGCACACCAATTATAGAGCTTATTGAGTTCTGACTGAAGACTGCTTTGGAGAAATCGGTGTAAATCACATCAACCTGATACCCCCGTTGGAAAGTCGCAAAGTAATCCTCTGTAAAAACTGAGAGATTAGTTAATGTGGATCTGGCCACCCCGAACCCATTTTGTTTAGGACTAATCAAATGCTTCACAATAAAATGCAGTTTATTTTTTATAATGCATTCGAATAGTTTGGAGATTGACGATAGCTTTGAAATTGGCCTATAATTCTTAATATCGCTTTTACTGCCACTTTTAAATACTGGGGTGATAGTAGGAATTTATTATAGGCGCTGAGCCAACTAATCTTGCTGTGTTTGTTTCCCGTCTTTTTGAAAAAAAAAACGGAACGGACAGAAGGTCACCTTAGCCAGCCATAACTCAGGCTTCAGCACTTTCTTGTAGTCATCACCACTAACACAAAGCTTGAAGTTGACATAATTCAACGAATCCATATCGGAATCCTACCTTACTAATTTATAGCATGCTACTAGTATCACGTCTATGTTAGCGTGTTTCACAATATAATCAATAATGTTAGCAGCAGAGACTGTATTCCGATAGGAAGACACATGCAGCCACTTAAAGCGGCGTCTTACAGGTGCTACATCAGCAACGTCAAGTTCACCACATTTACATCAACTTGGTAATACGGATACTCTATAATCAAAATATTCTTTAATACGAGTAGTTAATTTCGTACCGAAATGACTCGGGTTGTACCCAACCAAGGGCTGTTCTTTCGGCGATCTAACCCCGTTTAGGTCGGCGAAATCCCTCAAAAGTTGTACGTCCATAGTGCTACTTCTTCTTAGCATACTTCTGCTCATGGCTGGCATTGAGTCAAACCCTGTACCAGAAACATATACCTGCTGCGTGTGCCAGAGGCGATTACACTACAACTGCACCTCCGTCAGATGCAATACATGCAATGGGTGGAGCCATCGCCTAGTTTGCTCAGGCCTCACGACTCTCAGGCAATGTACCACTGCGTACGTAGCCCCTTGCTGCGACAATCGTGCTGCCTCCACGACACAACAGAGTCCGCCTGAGCAACTCAACACACACACAACCACACCACAACACAATATTACAGACACAACAGATCACACCACAGATACAACTGCACCACCATCCACACGCCACCGCCAACAACTCCTAGTTCCTCCGACAATCTGCACGGTATGCCAGTCCAGGATACTCCGTAATGTGACATCAGACAAGTGCAACACCTGCCTTGGATGGTGTCAGTTTAGGGCATGCTCAAGACTGCGAGATTAGACGAGGGAATATGTTGTTGTTGTTGTAGCGGCTGCTCGGTCGCAACACCAACTGCGACGCTGACCACTAACACCACAGGGCAACAGCCTCAGCAGCAGCAAGCACAGCATGTGGCGGCACGGTAACACATCACTAACACCCCACATTCCAATAAGTCTCCATAGGCAGATTTTACAATTCATCTGTAACGGACTTCAGAGCAAGATCGACGAGATAACGGTCTTCATGGGTCGGCACGGAATATTAATAGCTGCGGTCCAAAAGACGAAGCTGCACGGCAATTCAACACTGTTGAACTTTGCTTCCGCGGATCACCGGACCTATGTCAACTTTTCTAAAGCTGATTGGAAGGTTTCGCGGATGTCACTGAAAGCGCCTTCGCTGAACTACCCATAAACCGACGTTCACGTAGGTGAACGTAAGTTCCGCAGGGTTGTCACTGCTGCTGCAGCCCGCTTCATCCCAGCGGGATGCATCTCGGACTCTCGTGCGAGTTTTCCTGCAGAAGCGGCTGTCCTAGCCGACGAGCGCGACAACCTTCGTCAGGCCGATCCCGGAAATCTCCGAATTAGGGATCTCAACACGGAGATTCGGCAACTTGTGAACGTACATAAGCGGAAGAAATGGGAAGAGCATCAGAAGACCTGCAACTTCGCCTATGGTGTGAGTAAGCTTTGGTCGACCGTGAGGTCATTGTCCAACCCGACGAAGCGTGACGACAGAGATGAAATAGACTTTGATGAACTCGCTTCGTCGGACCCAGAGCGATGCGCGAGCTATTTTATCCGGCAGTTCATCCTGCATCCCCTGGTGGATAAAGCCAAACGTCGAGTGACCAGAAGGCTGCACAAACTTCCAAAACCAAGTGCGCCTCTTGTTTTCACCAGCGGTGAGGTAAGGGTAGCCATCGGGATGGCAAAAGCCTCCAAAGCCATTGGACCCGACGGAATATGCATGACTTTTATAGCCAAATCGAGCTAACGGAGGAAAATAAAACAGGGGGTTCCACAGGGTGGTGTCCTTTCCCCCATAACGGTTTAACTTTTACATTTCAAAGCTCCCTCAACCACCAGAGGGAGTCTCGATTGTCTCTTATGCTGACGATTGCTCGATCATGTCGTCCTGGAATGGAATTGATGACTTGTGCTCGAAAGTAAATGGTTATCTCGCCGAGCTTTCTCGCTTCTTCACTGCACGGAGCCTAACCCTCTCGCCTACAAAATCCTCAGCCACACTTTTTACCACCTGTACGAAGGAGGTCAGACTCCAACTGGGAGTTCTCGTCGATGATACACCAATTCCGACGGTGAACAACCCGAAGATAGTCGGAGTAACATTTGATAGTCTGCTCTCCTTCTCGGCACATACAACCGCAATTGTCAACGAAGTACAAAGCCGCAAAAAGGTCCTCAAGTCGCTAGCCGGCAGCACCTGGGGCAAAGACAAAGAAACGTTGCTGGCAACGTACAAGGCCTGAGCCTATACCTCCTTATACTTCTCGTTGTCAACTTCTTAATTTAAGTTCGTTAAATACTAGACTTTCTTTCCTGGCAGCCTCTTTTGTGAACACAATATTGGAGGGCACAGTCGATTGTCCTAATATTTTGGATAAGTTAGAGTTAAACGTTCCGTCTCATATTCTGCGTCGTGTTTGTTTATTCTACCTGGAATTTCCAAAAACTAACTATGTAAAGTTCTCGCCTTTGTTCAGAACCCTTTCTGAGCTAAATGAGCTCTCTGAATATTATCCGTCTCTCTCATTTGGAACAGTTCGCTTTGTCCTACTTAATTATTTTAGGTAGTGTATAAGCTCTCTTGTTTTATAGTCAGTAAGGATTTTATTCCATTTGATTAAATAGATAAATAAATAAATAAAATTGGCCGGCCGGTTCAGAACTACGCTGCGCCAGTGTGGTCACCGGGGAATAGTAGGACGCAGTGGATGAAGCGGCAGACTTGCCAGAACACGGCACTTAGGACAGCGACAGGATGCCTCCTGATGTCGCCGCAACACCACTTGCACGAGGTGCTCTGCAGGCAGTTCCTGGTTGGGAGCCACAGATGTGGCCATCCAAACAGGAAACTCCTTGCAGAAGAGCCTTTGCACAGGCACGTCAGGAGAGATCTCTACGAACTGACGGCCGAAGTCCAGAGGTTCATCAAACAACCTCTGGACCCGCTGCCTATCGACAGGCATTGAACGGCATTCACAGAGAGGCAGTCTCGAGTTATGTAGACTTCCGACCTGTGAATGCCGTTCTGGGCACACAACCACCAGACGTGGACGAGACAGATTTTCGTCTGCCTCGCGAGAGTCTCGTACCCCAATAGCCCAACTACGGTCTGGTTACTGCAGCAGGTTGAACTCATACCTGAGCAAATTAAGCGAAGGTATTCCAAATGAATGCCCGGCATGCGGAGAGTCACCATGACTCACAGCATCTCTTCGCATGCCCTCTAAACCCCACCACGCTAACGCCCCTGTCCCTATGGACAGACCCCGTCGAGGCTGCACGCTTCCTAGGGCTGCCGTTAGTGGAGCTTGCCGACAACGATTGAGGGACTAACCAATCTGTGCGGGGTTGTTGTAGCCGCTACAACAACAACAACAACAACAACATACATAACAGAGCCTTAAGACTTTTTGTATAAAAGTTTTTGTAGTAATATTGGAAATGAATAAATAAGCAACAAGAGTTTACGGGATGTACATAGCTCAGTGGTTAACACTTCTGTCTTTGAACATCGATTACGCAGGTTCGATCTCTGCTGAAGTCTAGAAAAAAGAAGTCTGATAAGGAGATGTGGTGATCTCCGAAATAGCTGCTATAACTTCTACCGCTTAGACCAAGGCACATTAAACAGGTAGTATCAGTAGAGCAAAAACAACATTTGCGTGTATTTTGTTGTTGCTTCTGGTATCGAAAGTGTCAAAAACTGTTCTGAATTTTTTCTTCTAAATCAAAGCGTGCCATGTGAAATACAAAAAATTATAAAAAATAAAAAATTGAAATTGGAAAAAATAAAAATTGTTGCAACTTTCTTTCCTAGTAAATTTGCTTGCTTCCCGAAGCATTGATCCATCCTTTACAAGGGCCAGTAATCAGCGGTTGTGCTGCTGAGTTGGGCGAACGTTCCAAAAGCTGCTATTCAATCGCTTGTTTTGTATGGAAAAAGGTTTCACATGCAAATGGATTTTAACAATTCAGAATTTTTGTGAGAAAAAATTAAAAATATTTGACATTTTCGAGACCAAATAATTTGAAAATAAATCAAATCAGCTGCTCTACTGATACTACCTGTTCAATGTACCTTGGCTTAGACTTTGTTGCTTTTTCAATTTTTCCTAATAAGCAATCGTGTTACAAAGCTCAATAAAAATATTTAAAAAAAAAACGATTTATTCGATAAAAAGAATCCGGTTTATTTGATATTCGAAAAATCAGTATTAAAAAAATCGCCTATAGACATCCAAAAATCCGGTGGAAACCGGTTTGGAAAATCCGAGTCAATCACCCTAGTAATTATATTTTCCTGTTTTCTTTGATAGGTGAAGAAACGCCAACAGCGTGTTTTGATGATCCTTGACAGTAAAAATATCAAGTACGACGTAGTGGACATCACTGAGCCAGGAAAAGAAAGCGAGAAGGAATTAATGCAGACTAAATCGACGAGCAATGGAGCGACAGTTAGCGACACTGATCCGCGCCACCCACTGCCACCGCAAATATTCAACGAAGAAGAATACTGTGGTGACTATGATGCATTTGACTTGGCCAATGAGATAGATACGTTGGAACAGTTCTTGAAATTGGCACCAGCCGACACGACAGCTGTTTCTAGTGCACAGCTAGAGCTAAAACAGGAAAACGGTGAAGTCAAAGTAGCAACAAAAGCAGAAGATGATGAGAACAAGGAAAATAAAGAGACTGTTGAGGAGAAAAAGGATGGCGCAGAGGCTGAGAAAGCTGCTGATGACAACGAAGCAACTGCCAGCACTGGGGAGGCAGCAAACGGCGATAACGCGAAAGCTGAGGTTTGAGCTGCCAGTTTTTATGTTAACAGCCATTCGAGAAATTTTATATGCAAAATAGCGCTAGATATTGGTAACACGCAAATTATTTGCTCTTATGCAGCATATTAACATTAACATGAAAGTCTTTTTACTTATTCTTATTTTTTTTTTGTTTTGCCATTATTTTAAATGATCGATTTCAATACTTTCGTTTAACTCAAAATTTTTATACTGCGTAAAAAATAGCAATCGAATCGATTATTAAAACTAACAACCAGTGTGCAAAATATTATTATATAACATGACATTTACATATTGTGTGCAACTAATTAACAAACATTTTTACCAGTTTTGGCTAATTTTCTTTTAATGCTTATTATTTTTAGTTAAAGTCTAGCTCGTTACATAACAAGCACCATATAAATCCATAATTCAAACTTTGTACAAAAATTATAAAAATTCAAAAAAATTTGACCCAAATTTCAAACTTTAGAAACATTTTATGTATGCAGATTTATTCCTCAATGAATTTTAGAGCAAGTTTCAGTTGACTAAGAATTCGTGTTGATTTTTATAAATTTTTTTTGCTAATGGACAACACATTTCCTTCCAATATAAAGTAGAATCGAAATTTCTTTTATGACTTTTATAAGAAATAATAAACATTAACAAAAGAAAAATAGCCAAAGCTGGTCAAAAGTCACTAACGTAATTAGTTGACCAAAAGTATGCGTTTGCATATTTATTATTTACTTAAATATTTTAGTTCTGGTTTAGTATTCATGCTTTGATCATTTAAGTTTTGACAAATATTTGTACGTGAGCCCACAAAAAAGACATACTTGGTAAGAATCCGTTTATAGGAAGCATAAAGTGCAGACAGTTTTTTGATAAAATATGCATAGGTAACAAATATTTACAAAATTATGTAAATTCAATGAGGTTTTAACTTGGATTGAATATTGACTTGATGCTTTTTCTTATGTGGATCCTAAATACGTAAAAGGAAAGATTTTGATAGCTACTTTCTCAAGTCATAGCGATAAAGGGCAATATATTTTAGTTTCAAGTTTTATCATGTTAAAATGGAAACTTTAAGATTTTCAATCTTCCAATTTTTTCATTATCCATATATGCTAATAAATTAAAAAAAATACAAACTTAATTTTTTCGGCTCCCGCATCCTACGAAAGAAAGTATACTTTACATTTTAAATACATTGTGAGAAGTACTATATACTGAAATATACAGATGAACGTAAATAGTTATCAATAATAGGCATCAATATAACAGGAATAACAAACGTATATATGTCTAGACGAAGAATATATCGAACTTTTTAAGGCTTCGAAAAATATAATACATTTACTACAAACACATTCATAAATAAAATGGATTTAAAAGCTTTATAAAAAAGTTCAGTTTGTAAATCATTCAAATTCATTTTATTTTTGATGAATTTCGGGTTTAATGCGTATAGAAATCCGTATGTCACAAAAGCCAGAACAAAATTCATATGAACAAAAAGCAGAAATACTTATTTAAATATGTATTTCTTACTTTGAACTTACATTTAGTGGTAGCAACGAAAGTATTCCCACTTTAAATTACTTTAAGTCATATTTTTCAAATGAAAGAAATAAATCATCATCAACGTGTATTTTGGACCATTTTTTTAAACCAACAATTTTTATTGGGACGATTATAAAAAACACAACACAGATGTATTAATGAAAGCAATAATAAAAGACATAAGAAGATAACTTTGAGTGTGTGTAACTACATAATGTATGTATGTATATGCTTTAAATTCGATAAAATACATTCTTGTAATTCTAAAAAACGTATGTTCGCTTTATGTTGTCTTAACTGTTGTCTGTATACATATCAACATTAGGGTGACCCTTAATTATATGGAGACAAATAAATGTGAATGTTCAGTCTCACTCCCTAGAAATGTGCGAATAGCCTGAATAGGTCAATCAAAAAAGATTTAAAGGTGGCTCACAGCGCTCAAAGTTTTCCATATATGCAGTTCCATAGTTACCATTAAAAAATGGTTGAACAAATAATTGGGTGTTATTATTGGAAGTCTCCTGAAGAGAAATAGAGTATTCCGATCGAAAAATATTGAGATTTAAGAATTCCATACCATTTCTGGGCCATTCCATTGTGACTAAAGGGATATTTTACTCCAGAATCAGATCAATTGTGAATTTTAACTATGTCGTCGAAAGATATTTTTTAACATAGAACGAAAACTAATGTATAAAATTGCTTTAACAAAAATACCAAACGATTTCTAGTTTTATGTTACTATCATTTGAATGGATGTGACTGGTGGGAGACTGAAAAGAACTCTATTTTACCTTTGTACACTCAAAGACGAATTTTAGCCAAAACACTTAATATTCACGAACGATGTATTTGTGTTGTAAAATATGAATTATACGCTTTCGTTTTCAATAAAAATTAGGCTTATACATATAATCTTCATAGAAATATTAAAAATTATTTAAAGTTGTGACTGGTGGGATATCTCCTTGTGACTGCTGCAAAGTAATTATGCATGAAATAAAAGCTTCTATAGAGAAAAATTACAACTTCTTTTGATTTGCTAATAAGGGTATTCAGACTATACTCGTTAAGGTCTTAATTAATTCCCACCATTGTTTTCTTTTTGTAAATTACCGACTTAACGAGGTGACAAGTCTGATGATGTGGTAACACACGCGTTAAAATGTCGGCTGATTTCTTTCTGTCGCTTATTTACGAAAAGAGCATACAGTTTATCAATAGTTCAATAAACCTTTCTGCCATGGAATTAATAAATGTTTATAATTAAAAGAACTTTACGTCAGCTGATTCGAAAGTAATTTTAACCAGAAAAAGAATAATGTTCTTTCGAAGTTGAAAGTGTTGCCGAGTTACAAGATAACGAATTAATACATTAACGAGAATAGTCTGAATACCCTTAATATTTTCCCACAGTTTAATGAAATGTAGTCATTTAAAAAAAGGTTACTACTTAAATAGAGATAACTAGTGAACCCGCATGGCGTTAAAACGCGCAAAATTGAATTTCAAAAATCTAAAAAATTTCCAAATATTAGTCATAGTAAAAAGCGATAAAAGTGCGATTTTTAGTGGAAACGTACTTTTTGCCGAAAGTGCAGTTTTCGTGCATTTTTCGTTTCCAGAAATGTTCAGAAAACGATTTTCAATTTGTTCATTTTTCGTATCCTAAAAATGTCATCATCTTATTTCAAAACAATAATTTTAAAATATTTGTTCAAACTAAGCATTTGAAAACATGTATACATATTCGCCAGTAGCTGGGTGTGCAGAGAAGTGTGCTACTATTTGTTAGCTTTCAGAAGGTCCCAGGTTCGAATTCCGTCAGTGCAACATATTAAAATTAGTTATTCAAATTGAAATAATTGCTGAATCTTAAATTTGTTTTTTGTTTGGTTTCCTGTAACTATGAAAAAGTTTCTGTGAAGTTCATAATGAAATCGTTTATATATCTCCATTTCAATAGAAACCTCGTTTTAGGTGACTACATTTCATTTATCTGTTAAAAAATATTGAACAAATAAAAATAAGGTGTAATTTTTGTCTACGGAAACTTTATTCATGTATAATCCCACCAGTCACAAGGACAAGTCCCACAAATATAAATATTTTTTTTTAATATTCTATCAGCCAGTAATTTAAATGTAAAATGATTTTTTATTTTCTGTCAATTTCCACATACAATTCAAAAAACTAAAATCAATTTTCACTTAAATGACTTTCTTGAAATTGGCTGTATGCAGATTATTTAAGTTTAATTTTTATTGAAAATACAAAAATATCGTTATTGAAAATTAAGCGTTTCGGCTAAAATTAATCTTTGAGTGCACAAAGGTAAAATAGAGTTATTTTCAGTGTCCCTCAGGCACATTCCTTCAAATGATAGTTACATAAAATTAAGAAATCGTTTGGTATTTTTGCTAAAGCAATTGTACATTAGTTATCGTTCTATGTCAAAAAATATCGTTTGTTTTTGTATAGGTCCAATTACAACTATAATTCAAAATTGATCACATTCTGGAGTAGAATATTCCATCAGTCACAATGCAATGGCCCTTATACAACAAGCGCCATATAAACTTTTACCCAAAATTTCAAACTTTTTATTCAGAATCTTGAGAAAAAGTCTTGGTATGCAGCTCTTTGTAGCCCATTTATTTCCAGGATAATGAAGTGGAAGTTTCAAGTTCGTAACAAATCCCGTTGATTTTTGAGAATTTTTCCATACAAAGTATGTTCGACAATTTTCCTTTATATAGAGGACATTGTCAGAAAAAAAAGCCAAAAGTCAACAGGATTTTGTAGCATCTTCAAATTTGTAATCCATTATACTAGGCTAAAAATTTTTTCTAAAGGTTCTGATTAAAAATTTTGAAATTTTGGTGAAAATTTGCAGAATTTTTATAATTTTTGTATAATGTTTGGTGTTTGTTGTACAACAAGCTAGACTTTTATAAAAAAAAAAAATAAACATTAAATAAACAAAAGCCAAATAGCCAAAACTGGACAAAATATCGCACTCCTATTATTTTGTGGACTATTAAATGTATAAATATTTATGATGAGCCCAGGGCTCGCATCGTCACGTAGGATATCGTATTACTCGTCACGTAGAAACACTTTTCGGATTATGACATACGTGAACGTGCTCTTCATCCTATTCAGGGCCCACATCGTAACGCCCGTTCACGGATCGCAAACCATACGAAAGAAAATTATGTGATACCCCAGTCGTTAGTCAGCCCACGGCTCGAATCGTATCAGTTATGAAGGATCAACTCGTCACGTAAAAATGCCTATTTCGGATTATAACAGTCGTGAACGTACTGCTCGTCTCGTAATTCGAAATATGTAAGTATTTTTACGTGACGATTTGATAGTTCACGACTGTAACGATTCGAGCCCAGATTTATCAACTTCGATAAGTCCCCACCACCACCTCATCTTTTACGTACGTAAAATAGACGTAGCCATTATTGTGATAATTGTTTTTTGTGCGCTTTCAATGGCTGCATTTATTTCATTCGTTATTACTAGCGCTCGCGGTCATTTCTGCATATTTGGCTCAATTTTTGGATTTTTTGGATTATGAAACTATTGAAGTAAATGAGCGATATGTTCATACATATGTACATATATATTTTTAGCAGTAATATCAAATAACAGTAATTTTATTATGAAACTGTCCACCTACGTCTGCATTTTTCTGCTATTTAAAATCGAAGTTTAAGATCCTTCAGAAGTGGTTTCAAGCAGAAATGTCTAACGTCTAGTTGTAAGGAGAATCGATGCGCGATTAATTAAAAATCTGTGCCTCCGTCCACCCTTTAATTTGGTAAAAAAAAACCGAAGCAAATGATTTTTCTTAAAATTTCAGAACTTTTACTCGATTTGTTCAAATTTGAGTGAAAGGTAGGAAATTTTAAGAAAAAAAAACAACTGCTTAGTTTTTATGCATACGGCCCAAAATATATATGTACGTATGTACAAATCGTATATTTTCCCCTACTTTTTTCTTCATCTGTAAAAAAATAAATTGAAAATATAGAAATGCCTTGGTAGGAGCAGTGAACCGAGGTTTACCGAATTATATGTCGTCAAAGTTCAGACTCCTCGGAAGGTCCTTTGAAAAACTATGAAACTGGACAGTAACGCTTAGCACATTGTACCGCATTCTTTTTCTTGTAATTGAAAAAGCATCAATATTTCAGCAACTGAAAATTCTGAAAAATTCGCAATTATTCGTAAACTAGAACCAAACTGAAAAAGGACATAAAACCTTTTTTGTGGTATCTGATGTATAAATACATAATAACATATGTATGTATGTCAGAAAAGTTATTCTAAGATAAGGGTTTTTAGCTTTTTTCTTATATAAACCCCTAATTATCATTAAGTTCCGTGTTTCATTTTATCACTTAATAGAAAAACAAATCAAATAAGTTTGACCGGTTGTACTATGTGCGATGTTTAATTTTTTTTTTCAATGCTAGCGGTTAGGATTTCGATAGTTTGTGTATTTGTTTTCGTTTGCAACGACAAGGTTATAAATATAAGTTGTATAGATAATAGGGGTACTATTTGAGTGTTGCCAAGCCCTTGCACAGTGCACGGATTGCACGGGTTGTAAAGCTGTCCCATACGGAAACATGTTTTTACCGTGCATTCCGTGCAATCTGTGCAACGTTCAAGGGCTTTGAAAGACTCAGAGAATACCCCTAATATTAAAAACAAAACTGCTGAAGTGCTTGCGCCAGCTTTTTTATGTGAACATACATATTTGCTTTAATATTAATAATAATTTAAGGCAGATTGTGCTAAGCATATTTTATTATAGGCAAACTAATTGACTACCAATGTTAACTATACTAAACTTTTCCTTGGGTGCCATTTCTCTAAAGTCCCTAAAATTAAAGCAATTAGGGTATTCACAGTTTACTTCTAAAGTTAAAAGGTGGCAACTTTAACAAGATAACACACTCGAACTGTGAGCAACCCTTATGTTTAAATAAAGTATTAAGTTGATCAACAATACCACGCATTGCTAGACCGTTTGCCTTTCACGCGTTTGTGTTTAGAGAGCATCAACAAACCTCATACATATTTCTCTCTATTCTCTCTTCTCTTTTTTATACTCAGCTAGCACAACGCAAAAATAAAAAAAAAATAACCTTTGCCAGCTCCAGGCAGGCGCAAAGAGAAACTTATGTACAAGCAGCGCTGCGCCCAAAGCGAAATTCATGTATGTACATATGTACAAGCAGCGATAGATGCCAGTTTAACACAGAACATAAACATGAGATTAGTCTAGTAATTTTGCCCAAAAGTGTTATCTCTAATTAGTATGGGAACCAACAACAAACAAAGTTACCACATGGTAAAATGTTTTAAAGTTACCAGGTGGCAAAATTAACACAGTAGATAATATAGAACTGTGAGTACCCTAAATGTAAAGGTTATTTCAACCAAAACTTCTTAACCTGAAAATCGGTAAAATTAGAACTTTTTATCAAGTTTAATTTTTTTGCACTCAAGAAATGTGTTGAATGGAAACGAGGAAGATGAGAGATATGCTCTTCAACTACCCAACAAGCAAAATATAATTCGGTAAATCAAATTAATTAAAGTTTTCACAAATAAACATTATGCTGTAAAACTTAGGATTCTGTATCATCAAAGAATGCGTTGGATTGGCTCATATTCGTAAAAGTATACTTTAGCCGTTAGTGATTAAGCCAACCTTTTCTCAAAAAATACTAAAATGATGAGGCTGTGTTTATTTGCATAAGAAGCCTTTATTTGCATTAACGTGTGAATTATCCCCTTTCAAATGAGCATTAGCTCCATTTTCACAGTGCTTTTTAATTATCGTTCTGCAGTTAATTTCAGTTTTGGCACTGTAAATCAAAAATTAAAAAAACACAAAGTAAAAGCATGTTCACATTATCGCAATTTACGGTTCATTTGTAATTTAAAGCTCAGTTATGCAAGACTTAGACATGACTTGCCTTGAAAATTTTATATCTGGCAAATGAGCTTCGCGTGTATGTAGTTACCCAAAAAAACAACTTCACTTAGAAACTTGGAGAAATATATATTTTTGATATCTAAGTTAAATTTCTAAGTGCAGAGAGAGCCGTAAGAGAATCATGCTGCCATTTAATTTTTTAATAAAATCCCTACAAATATGCCACGGACATATAATTTCGTGTATAAATGTAATTCATCTGGCAATCGCAAAACAAACTTTCAAATAAAGACAGAAATTTAAATAAAAACAATCACAATTTGATGCGCGTAAATGCATTCACTTTAATTGTCATTTTTTTTTTTTTATCTATTTTGGCGTAAAACGAAATTAAACGTTTGCAATTTTTATTTTTGAACCTTAAATTCACAACTTCAAATCGATATAAAAAGGAAATGCGAACCAACTTTTACAAATGATTTGGTATTGATTCATATTTTGACATCTTTTAATGAATGCACTTGGTCTCATTCCCATCACTTTTGAGTGTTGCAAAATAAAAATCGTGCGATAACCTGTCAAGAAATAAATAGAAATGTTTTTTGTTTTTCTGAAATGAGATACCACCCCATTGTAAACATCAAATAGTGACGAAGTAGTACATCGTCATCATTATTCAATAATTAAAGGTTTGCTCATTATTGACATTCGAGTTTTGCGTCGTCAAGATTATTGAATCATGGTACATGGTATCGTAGCGACAGGCGATAAAATTCTCTTCAAATTGCTGGCAGGGATAAGTTGTTAATGAGCTGCTCTAGGTTACGCCAGGTTAAGATATCTCACAAAATTGTGTTTCATGAGGATTTTTCTTGCTCTACCTTACTCTAGTTTTTGTTTCAGGATCTTGCGCTAAGTGGAACTAGAGCAACATAGAGCACGATTTTCTGCACTAGTTTTTTTGAAGGAGTAACTTAGAGCAAGCAACCGTTTTGAGAATTTCCGCCTGAAAAGTGTTTCATGAGATTTGCGAACTGAGTTGCTCTAACTTGCTCTATTGTTTTTTGACATATGCCCGATTCTGCTCTAACTTGAGCTGCTCTGAACTTTTTTCCGGTCTCATTAAACACAACTATGTTGCGTGCATAAATATTCAAATGTATTGGGCTTATTGACGAATGCATGAAAAACTTATAAGCTGCCGCGATCTCTGCAATGATAACAAAACCACGCCGCTTGCAGCATTTGCATTTGTTATAACAAAAAAAAACTTATCAACTTATCATAATTTATTGTGGTCCAACGACAGAAAGAGCAAAACGAAGAAGATAAGAGAGATGACGAAACAGGCGAAAACGACTCGGAGAGCAGAAAGGATGAAGGTAAACGCAAAACTTTTTAAATAATGGATGTTTATAGTTGGCTAACTAATACATATGTATATTTCATAAAGGCGAAGCGAAGGAAAACGATGATGAACAGGCGGAGACCAGTGATGAGCCCTCAAAGCGGAAAGAAGACGAAGAAGTCTCGAATGAGGTTTGTATTTTACTATTTGATCATACTTTTAGACCGTTAATTTGGCGTTTTTATTTGCCAGTGTGCATAGTGAATTAAAATGTTGCTCTAGATCATGATTGAGAGAAATAGAGGTTGCGCCCATCACGGTACCGCTATTCCTCTCTCAGTGAATTTGACAGAATCGTTGTTTGTATGACGTCACACTTGTGCAACTTGTTTACGTTTTCCTTGCAACATTTTTACTTCTTCCATTCTTGCTCACGTTTTGGCATTTCTCTCTCGCACTTGCACCAGTGTGACGTCACACAAAAGGTATTCTCAAAAATCCTCCCTGATGGGCGCAATCTTGTATTCTATCATTCTTGGCTCTAGATATTAGTATGACAAATCAAATTTATTCATCCGTTGCACAGTGTTTCGACTATATGGAGGTAGGTAGCAAAAAGTCATGGTGCTACCATTTGGTCGCCTTTATAATTTGAGTGACCATATTTAGAAAAACTAAACCATATTTACAAATGAGGAAATGATAACAAATATAAATGTAAAACAAAGAGAGCTTATTGTAAATTATTTTATTTCAATCCAGATTTAATGAGTCCACAACTATATTTTTCAAACAACAAAAATAGTTCGTGTTTATGTTGTTTTCTTATAAAACTGTGAAAGCGAAAAAGAAATACCTTTGGCACGTACAGTTGTCATCGTCCAGCAGGGCGATAGAAATAAATCTATCGCCATGAAACGCCGCCGAGCGAGCTTCGCATTTCGTTTTGGCTGTGTTCAATTTCATATGCTTGCGGGTGTTCTAATTTTGACAGCGCGAATATCGCTGTGGTGAGTTCGCCGGCAATCTATTTCAGCTAAAAGAGTGTGTGTGGAAATGCAAACAAAATTTTTCAATGTGACATTAGAAGCCGTGAGGCAAAACATACACAAAATCAGGTGATCTAGTAACACCACCTTAGATAAATTCGCTTTGAGTTGGGCTTAAAGAGGGGAAAGTAAAAGTCATAAATACAAAATTTCACATAATTTACTTACCCCCCTCTCCACGAACGGCGCGGTACCGACAGTTTAGTTGTCTTTGGCGCTTAACCCATCAAATCTGCTAATTTAATTTTTTGGTATTAAAACATTTTTCCGCATTGTTAACATTTTTTCCTTCGTCCTCTCGCAATCGCACAAAAATTACGTGACGCAAAATTACGCTCAAAAATCCTCTCTTATACTCCCCATATTTTATATTTACCGTTTTCTAATAAAAGAGAAAGTACAACCTAGAGATGGGCAAAACTCGTGATTTTCTACGTCACACGTTGTGTCATGCTTTTTCACACGTGAGCGTTGCTGACGTAATTTTTACATACATAAACATATCGTTGATGTTTTTGCAAAACCGCCCATCGAAAAGTTGCGACGAGTTGCAAAACCGCTCGCTCACGTTGATGGTCTTATAAATAATTGTGCGTTATTTTGTTTTACAAATTTCAGGTATATACATATATGTTATCATAACTTTAAAATACTCACATTTGGAAAAGATTTTTAGTTCGATTTTTTAGAAATATTTTGAGTAAGTTGAAAGTAGCTCCGACTTACCGTTGATTTTTAGCAATTTTTTTGTTGCCGATGTCAGTCATTTTCTTCCATGCAAAGTATGTTCGTCGTTTTTTTATATAGAGAAAATGAGCAATACCTTCAACAAAAAAAAAATCCCAAAAATCAATCCAAATGTGAGTATTTTAAAGTTATGATAACATATATATACCTGAAATTTGTAAAAAAAAATAACGCACAATTATTTATAAAACCATCAACGTGAGCGAGCGGAAACGTGAGTTAAAATCACCCACGCGCCCATCTCTAGTACAAACTAAATTTCATCGAAATCGGATGATAAATTTCCGCCCACGAGAGGGGAGGACGTGGCAATTATTACCTATACAAAATTTCGTAAAAAGGAGGTTTTTGCGTTTTTTCGAAAAGTCCGAGCGTGAAAAGGAAGTAACGTGTTCCATATGTGAACAACCATTCTCTTATAATAACCATTTAACCAAACTCTATTAGAAAAATCGCGAAAAGAGGAGGTAGGCATTGCTTTAGCCAGTGTCTCTAAAATGATTTGCAATCAAATTTCAAAAATAAGCAGTAAGTTTGCCACAATTAAAGTTCAAAGTTAGGCCTATTACAAGGTCAAGAAGAAGCGGCTAGAAGGTGATGCAGCCGTCGCTACTTAAAAAAAAATGTGTCTTTTAATATAGCCTTTAGCATTGATAATAAAGATTTAGTAATTTAATGTAGGATAGAATTTAATTTTATTCCCTACATACCCTTATTTCTTGCAAAAAAGTTTGCTTAAATTTTGCACATGCAATCAGTGATGCCAGACATTCTCTGTTAAAAATCCCACGAAAATGGGGAAAAAATCCCTCAATTACCCACATCTTGAAAATTTATCCCACAAAATTCCCAACGAATTTAAACATATACATGTTTCAGTAGTAAAGAAATAAAATTCATATAAAATAATAATAATAGTTTGGCGCTTACACATATGTGCTTTTCCTCCAATTTGTGGCGGTCCCCTTGATGTTGTCACACAAAGGGGAGGGACCTACAGTTTTACGCCGACTCCGAATGGCGAGTGTATTTTTATGAGAAGGTGTTTTTCATGGCAGGAATACACTCGGAGGTTTGCCATTGCCTGCCGAGGGCCGACCGCTGTTAAGAAAAAACCCCTTTTTCTGCATTTTTTTCACTCATTCAATTTTTCACTTTCATTTTTTTGCTCACTAACTGCTATTTAACCAGAGCTGGGTAAATGCAATTACATTACAATTACAATTACATTCCTCAGTAATTGTAATTAGGAATCAATTCCTCCAGTTTACAGCAAAGGAATCGATTACTTTTTCAATTACTTGAAGTAATTTCAAATGGAATTGTTTTTTTCTTTAATTCCATTACAAGGAATTTCATATTGTAATTGGAATAAATTACGTGCTAGTAATGTAATTTTTTTTTTCAATTCCTTTGAAAGGAATTGAAAATGTAATTTTTTTTTCCAATTCCTTTGAAAGGAATTGAAAGTGTAATTGATTTTTTTTGAATTCCATTCCTCAAAGTAATTTAAAAAGTAATTGAAAAATTTCTAAAAAAAAAAATTTTTTTTACTGTTGAATTGCAATAGCTTTGATAAATTTCTTGGTTGCTAACTGCCTTGAATAAATAACTTATACCTAAGTAGTTTTACTAATTGAACTTTAAGAAAACTGAATAACTTAAACTGTATCTGTTCAGTCAGTAACGGATAAATTTTCCAGATCATACCGCGAACGCGCTTCGCGGCAGATGAGACCCGTAAATGTCGAAGCACGCATAACCAGCAGTTATCTTTCTTAACCGTCTTTAATTTGATACCAATATTGTAATATTTAATTTATTTTATCAGTGTAATTTAGTTAAACTTTGAAACAGGTGGCAACCTTAATCATACATATTTTCGGCTGTAAGCATTCTTAAAACTCTTTAATTTGATACCCACATTGCAATATTTCATTTACTTAATCAACTTAACTGAGTTAAAATTTTAAATTAGGTGGCAATCCTCCCCAAAAATATTTCGATCAGTCATCTTTCTTAAACCTCTTTAATTTGATACCCATACTGTAATAATTCATTTATTTTATCAATATAATTGGGTTTAAAAATTTTCAAATATGTGGCAACCCTCAAATTTTTTGCGATATCATTGGTTCTGTATAAAACAAAAAAAAAAAAAAATATTCAAATCGGTTCATCCGTTCTCGAGTTTTGACGACCGTGACATACGAACACAACATTTTTATATATATAGATATAGAAGATATACATACATAGAAGATGTCCAATGTGTGCTTTCGATTTTAATCTTTGACCACAACAAAAATTCCGTATTGTACATTCGTGAATGAACTTTCAGTTTCTCGATTACTTTTACAATTCCTTTGAGGAATTGAAAAACTAAAGTACTCTTGCAATTCCAGGTAATGGAATTGAAAAAAAAATCAATTACATTTTCAATTCCTTTCAAAGGAATTGAAAAAAAAAATTACATTACTAGCACGTAATTGATTTCAATTACAATATGAAATTCCTTGTAATGGAATTAAAGAAAAAAACCAATTACATTTGAAATTACTTCAGGGAATTGAAAAAGTAATCGATTCCTTTGCTGTGAACTGAAGGAATTGATTCCTAATTACAATTCCTTGTAATCTGTAATTGGGAGTAATTTAATTCCTAAAGGAATCATTACGACCCAGCTCTGTATTTAACATTTCATCAGATAATTTGTTCCGCTTTTTACATGAAATACCAGTTACAACTGAAAAGATTCTTTCTTACTCAGCGCTTGAATTGGTTTACGTAAGAAAATTTTCGAAATTGTCCTTATACTTTTTAACAGTTATATACCATTTCACTCCACATCACATCTTCAGAACGATTAATTACGTAAGAATGTCGAATATTCTTGAATTTTGATCAATTATGCAACAATAACTGCGTCAAAAGAAAATCCCTTATTAATATGAAATGTCCCTTTTGTCCCTTTTAATAATTTTTGATGGAAAATATCCCTCAAATAGGGAAATTACCCACAATCTGGCATCACTGCATGCAATCCTAAATATTTCGAATGTAACAAGACTATTCAAATACTAGCTGCATTTTTTTGTAAACGCGCGACAAATGAACCCTCAACTCGGGTAAAATTTCCTTTTACCTAGTTAAGCAACCCTGTTGGTCTCTGGCGAGAAGCATGTGATTAGTTTAACGGGATTTAGACACAAATGCAATAGAAATGAGTAATTATGCGTAATATATATATATTTATTTAAAATATTAGTCGTGTATATGCGTAAACAAAAATTTCCCTCTCCACTTTCCCATTAACAATACACAGGGAACGGTTGTTTAGACCTAAAAACCTATTTAAAAGGCAAAATAAAATAGCGAAATAGGCAGGAAAAGACACTAGAAATCGCAGAAAAGGAAAAAAGGCACTAAAAAGACAAAAATGAAAAATAATAAAAAAATACATTTATTTTAGAAACTTTATATTACAAGTAAAAAGAGAAAAACGGTGAACGCGTTTCATTATATTAAAAATTTGTACTTAGAATCTTTGACTATTTTCTGCTTTCGAGTTCTTAACTCACATATGTAACTTTAATCTCTATAGTTGTTGTAACATTGAACCACAAGATGCATTTTGAAATTTTCTGGCAGCATTTTCATTCGATTTTCGCAAAAAATCCTTGAATGTACTAAACGTGCGCTCGGCGTGAGTTGATACAAGTGGCACCCAATTTAAATATGGTACGTTTGAAACTTTCATATTATCAGGAATAAGGGCTTTTTCCTCGCTATAATCTTTTTTTTTTAAGTTAGATAAGGCAAAAAAGGCAAATATCTTAAAGAAGGCAAAAAAAGGAACAGTCCAGCGCCTTCGTCTTGGTCTGCAGGCTGTATCGGAGATACAGCCGCTATATTTAAACGTAGAATACGTGGTATGGTTAAGAGCATATCCAAGTCAAAAACGAAATCACACACTAAGAATAGAAACAGATCCACATTAACTGCAATCAACATATGTACGTATGTATGTATTTACATATGTACAAACGCTGCGATTAGGTTATAAATAGCGCGCCTCTGTTTATCAAAAGCCGCATTACATACGCATACATACTTTTTGTCTCCTTCCCACACTTCCAACATATGCACGTGTTTGCAAAATGATGACGAGGTGATTTTGTATGGAAAATCATTTATGCCCATATATTTGAATAAAATAAACATATATAGAAGATATCAACCAATACTTCCCATATACCAAACGCAAGGAAAACTCTTGAATTTTTGATTAAAGAAAACAAAAACAAAATCATTCGAGCGGTTTTCGAGCATTTTGGTAATGAAAAAAATTTGCAAATTTTTTCTACAATTTTTTGCCTTAAAATGCTCAATATTTGTTAAATTTATATAAAATTTGTACCCGATAATATTTCTACTGCTCCAAAGAACCTATATCCCGAAAATGAAAGTTATATATGCCAACAATAAGTTGCTAGAGCAGTTTAAAGGCTCAAAATTGACCCCAAAATAAGGCAATGTTTACCGTTGTTTTTACGACAGAAACCGAATTGGTTATTTACAAAAATGAATCTGTCGACAGGTTTGGAATTTTATCTTTGAAACGCCACACTTTTCTTTGATATCGCTTTATTAGTTCTCGTGCAATAAGCGTTTTTGTGAAGCTCTAAAAATTACAACTACAACATTTGAACATAGCCCCCATACCTTAAGGTAAGACGTATTCTACGTCAAAAGGCAACATCAAATGTGTATATGGGGCGTTCCATATCAAAACATACGGGGTTCACACTTCAGGTGTTTGATTTGTTTCAAATTCTTAGGGTTGATGCATAAATATAAATAATAAATAAATATGAAATTTGAGCTTGATAAATACATTTTTAAAAACTTAACAGCACAAAAACCAATCGATTTAATAGTTTTCCAAATATCTCGATAACGGGGCGAGGAAAAAAAAATTTTAAAAAATCACACATACACACATAAAAATTCTCTATGCAAAGAAATATTTTTATTTTTCTTTTCTTGAAAAATTTTGCACATGCCAATTTTTTTGATAAAAAAAATTGTTCTTGAAAATATCCCACCTAAAAAAAATCCGCTGTGGTGTAGTGGTAAGCAGAGCTCGCTTTCACTCATCAGCACCTGGGTTCAAGCCCTGGTCAAAGCAACATCGCAAAAAATATAGAAATAGGTTTTTTATTAACAGCGGTGGTCCCTCGGCAGGCAATGGCAAACCTCCGAGTGTATTTCGGCCATGAAAAACAGCTTCTCATAAAAATACAATCGCCGTTCGGAGTCGGCGTAAAACTATAGGTGCCTCCCCTTTGTGTGACAACATCAAGGTGCACACCACAAATCGGAGGAGAAGCTCGGCCAAACACTAACATATGTGTAAGCGCCAATGTATTATTATTATTATTAAAGAAATTTCCTCTTGCATTTGGTACCCAAATTTTTATATTCATTGCATTGAATTTTTTAAATAATTTTTTGAATCAATCATATCTTTAAAATTACAAATTCCTTTAAAATAAATCCTGAAGGCAGAGAGAAAAAATAAAGACGCCGCTGTAAATAAAAAAGTAGGTTTCAAACCCAACCCATTGATTTATTATTTATTTTATGAAAGGACAGCTTCTCAAACAATATAGAAGCAATTTTTTCGATTTAAGTTGTTGAAATGTAATGAATATCTAAATTCCGGGATCTTGGGATTGTGATAACGACATCCCGAATATCCCGGGATCGGAAAAAGCTGAAAAATTAACACCCTTAGTCCAGGCACTTGCAATGTTGTGTCCAGACCACCATTTATACTATAAATGTAGCAAAGCTATTTATGGCAAATTGTAGATATCAACCTCGTTGTAGGCATCATATCAAAGAGATACAAATAGAAGACTCTAGATGTCGCCCCGCCACAAGAAGTTAAATATTGGACCTAAATATATGCACTATTTAAATACGCTACAGCGGAAATGGGCGACACGCCATTTCTTTAAATGAAATTAACTGCTGCTATATGTATGTTTATACTAAACGTGAGCAAACAACATGTTGTTTGCATAGTCTTCTGTTCTCTTTTCGCTGCAAGTTGGATTATTTTAATATCTATTGCAAAATTTTATACAGACAAGACTAAAAAGTAGAAAATAAATAAAATAAAATAAAACTTTTTAGTATACAACGCTTTTATAAATGGACTAAAAAATAGAAAATAATGATAGATTTTGTTTTGATAACTTTTGATTTTGAATTTTTAGCAAAAGTCATTATAAACCGTTTATGATATTGAAAATGAAAAGTGTGGGGCGCATATAGTAGACCTGAGTTGATATGAAGGGTAATATATGTATGAATGTGGATATATGAATAACGGCCGCTTAAACTCGATCTCAAATTTGTACTTTTTCTGTATAAATTTTAGGTCTATGTTATGTAATTTGACTATTGTCAATTAAATATAATGCTTTGTATTGCATGCGCACTACGTTCTTCGTTTTCAATCTCATAAATGGTTTATAATGACTTTGGCTAATATTTCAAAACCAAAAGTTATCAAAACAAATTCCATGATAAAAACATAGTAAGGTAAAACCGTTCTCTCAATTCGTCGGCCCTGATTTTTTTTTGAAGTTTGCCAACATTTTAAAATCATATAAAAGTGAAAATAAAAAATTGAAATTTTTCGAAATTGTTGTTGCTTGAGATTAAAAATGAAAATGTGTGTGTGAGTTTGTGAGTAAATTTAAAAATTAAATTGTTTGGAAACGTCAAGAATTTTAAAAGTGACTCTCAGCGATTCTACCTTACTATATTTTTATCATGACAAATTCTATGGGACTGAGAAATATTATTTTCTAATTTTTAAAGCGTTGTATGCAAACTTCAGTTTATGCCGCCAAAGCAAAAACAAAATACATGTAAATTTTTGTTTTTATACTCCTGCTATCACCTTATATTAATTCGCCTTGGACGTCACGAAATGGACAATAATTTCAGTTTCAATAACCCCCAAAAAAATAGCCTGGTAAACATTGTCTCGTACCCGGGCCATAACAAATTTTCTTTGTCTGTTTACATATATACAGTTACTCATAGAAGCATTCATTCATAACAAAAACCGTATAAATCAATGTAGCAAGCTTACTACAAAATTTGCAAAAATGCAGCGAGTTTCAAAAAATGGCCATCGAAATTTCAGACATTTTAATCGGAATTTTGGAGTATGCAATTTTGTAGCTCATTAAATTTTAGCATAATAAAGTGCAATTTTTGAGTGGCTAGGACTTACTGCTTACTATGCAAAGCATAAAAAAAAATATTTTTATATGGAAGAAAACGGGGGACACTGTCAGCGAAAAAAAAACCAACGATAATGCCTAGGCACTTAAAACTTAACCTTTATTAATTTAAAATTTGATAGACTACAAAACTGCAAACTTAAAAAATTCTAAAAATCTGACTCGCTGAATTTTTGCGACTTTTGCAGAAAGCTTGCAATTTGATTTATATGGTTTTTGTTATAGAATGGCAGCAATTTAAATAAAAATAAAGGAAAATATTTGCAATGGAAGACATTTTGAATACCGTGAAAAAACTAAACAACGAATACTTCTGTGAGTAACTGTAAGTGCAAGAGCATTTCTTAAAGAATTGATACCGCAATACTTTGGAAAGGGCCCGCTGAACATTCATTGCCACATTTTTCGTTACTAAATTTGTACATATCTTTCCTTTCATTGCAATTTTTACCTACCTCTACCTCCACATTAAACCTGGCCATGTAACAAATTCATTAAAAGTTAGACGGAAGAAACAGAAAAGAAATCTGATGGAGAAGAAAATGTAAATGAAGAAACAGAAAGTGAAGATGTGAAACCTGAAACGGAAGAAATTAAAGGTAAAAGACAATGGTATTCAGAATTGGTATTTAAAAACCTGCCTCCACATTACAATACTGCAATACTAAACAGATAAATCTGATGAAAAGCCTGAAGAAAAAGTCGCTAAAGAAAGTGATAAAGGCGATGCGGCGAAGAGCGAAAATGATCCGGAAGAGAACCAAACGGAAGGAAATGCGAAAACTGCAGAAATTGCGGTTGAAGAGGGAAATAGTGCCGATAAGGAAGAAAATGATGAAGATGAGTCCAATACTTCAGAAGTAGACAACAATGAAACTGAAACAGATAAAGAAGAAGTGAAAGACGAGCCAAATAAAGTAGAAAACAGCGAGAACTCGAAACATGTTAACAATGGAACAGAAAGGCAAGCCCCTGTTGCGGAAAACGATGCGAGTACAGATGAAAAGGATACAAACGAAGAAAATTTAAAGGAAGCTACAGAAGATCGAGGAAAGGAAACCAAAGCGGTTGAAGACTGCGAAGTGGAAGACAAAGGGAAAAAGCATGAAGAAATAGGGAATGTAGATAATATTGAAGAAGATGAAAATGAGAGTGGAGAAGATGAAGATAGTAAAAGTGAAAACGAAAAAGATAAGAAAGCAGAAAATTTAGATCTAGCGAAAGAAGATGAAAAGGAAGTTGAAACAACAGACACAATGGAAGCTGATAAAACCGCAGAAAAGAAATCGGAATCTACCCTTGATGACGAAAAGGAAACTGAAACGAGCGAAGAAGACCCAGATAAAGAATAAGTCGAATGATTAATATGTATTTACAATAGAATTCGTCAAGCGGCAGACTGTTAGCACATCGTTAACTTAATTTAATGCTTCATTTCCATTCACAGTATATCACAGTAATCCTTCCTTTTTTACAGAATTTGTAACAGCTTGAATTTTTTCCAGGTTTCTTCCGAGTACCGCATCCAAACCCTCACTGCTTATCGTAATATAAATATTAATTTCTATTTTCACTTCAAAATGCGTATGAAGGTATTTGTATATTTTTGTTTTGCCTATCGTTAGCTCGTTCAGCAGCAAAATGTGTAGATCCCAACAAGAGGTTGCAGTATTCTTCTAGAGGATGTCTTAATTGAGAGCAAAAACACGTGCACCTGCTCATTCTGAAGCGGTGGTTCATCTATTAACCAGTGCTCAACATGGTTTTGGAGAAAAACAATTGCTTTAGTTTTATTTCTTTTTTATTTTTGTTTCTGTGAATTTATTTTTACGTTTATGTTTTTACACTAATGACGACCATCATCATCGGCAAAAGTCGAATATTAAACAAGAATGTAATTGCCTCCATTTGTTATAAATTTTAATCATTAAACACCTTCAATATTTGCTTTTACTGTGTTGATTTCAAATTGTAAAATTGGATTTTATAAGTAATACAAAACTAGCATAAATGCTACCATTTAAAAAAAAACTTGTAGTCTGTTTTACAATTTCATTAAATTTTCTTGACAAATGCTCAAATAGATGTATCTACATGTAAGTATTTTTTACTAAAACCATGTCAATTATATGTTCCTAAAATTTATTCTTAATCTTAGTTAATGTGTGTTAGGTCGATGGATCATATCGACAGTACTCCTATTATCATATTTCCAATCAATTCAAAACGCATAAGGATGTGCGAATTTGTAAACCAAGAATATAAAAAAACATGAACTAAAGCATTGTGAAAATATGATAAAATTATAAAATAAAATGCTAGCATTCTAATATATCTAGTCGGTACCCTCGTCCTCGGAACTATC
>NW_023458564.1:36365725-36526163 GCF_013731165.1 Rhagoletis pomonella | reverse complement strand
TTTTTTTTTTCCAGTTGCGTTGCCGGCTGGCAACCCAACCGTGGTTGCGTTGCTATCCGTAATCGACCCATTAATGTCTGGTGAAAATCCGGCATTATTTTTTAAAGAAGTGCAAGTTTTGCAAAAACATCGACGATATATATTTCTTGCAAAAACGGAAAATAAACACTTGTTTAGTAAATAAATTCAAAATTTGTCCCTATGAACAGATCCTGTTGAAGTTGCGCACTTCCTGGGCCTCCCCTTAGCTGAAACAGTAGCCGCTACAACAACAACATTTTTATTTAGTGTTGGGAAATATCGAGTACTTTTGAGGATCGAGTTCTTTGGTGTCCATACTTTTAAGGATCGGGTATTTTTCAGAGTACTGAGTTCTTTCTTTAAATATACAGTTGTTGGTAACATTTCAATGATTAGTGTAAAAATCTCATAAGCTGGTAGCACTTTATTCAAATTAATATATTAATCCCAAATTACGTTAAATGAATGGCTTCTTTAAAACTATTGAAACTTCAAATTGAGTGCAATCATTTCTACTTAGTACTTTCGAGTTCTTTTAGGTTCTGAGTACTTTCGAGCTCTTTTGTGAGTACTGGGTACTTTGGAGTACTCAGTATCGATACTTTTAAAAATTGGATGCTGTCGATCCTTTCGCGAATCGAGTTTCGAGTACTTTTGGTATCGATAAAGCCCAAACCTAATTTTTATTGCTACCTACAAATTTTTTTTATTCTTTTTTTGTTTTGGATGAAAGTTTCGCTCCTTTGTATTTATTATTAAAATGGCGCGTTCAAATTATTAAACACAAAAAACAACAAAGTTATAAAAATCAGTTTAAGCGAAAACAAAAAGCAACGCCCAAATAAAAGTGAAATGAAAGTAACGGAGCACGAATTACTGAAAATTTGCCTGCAGAGGTTAATTTTTGATCAAGATAAGAGTTCTATAAATGAAAATTTTAATCATGCAACATGCCTCTATATTTAATGATTCCTTTTATGTCGGTTATACATACATAATATAATGTTCGTTAAAGGCGGATTCATCGTTATAGTTAGATCTTTTCTTCCATGTGGTTGTTGTTGTGTTTTTCTCTCTGGGATAGCAAATGAGAAAAGTTCTGAATGCTTTTGATTTGTGAACTCAACTTCGACTTTAATTCAGAACTAGAACGATGCATCCGCCTTAACGTCTACGCTCCTGATTTGGATTGATGGCTGGTAATAACTAATTTAGTTATCGAACGCAGCTAATGTCAGAGTTAAAATGCACTTACTTTATACCCTGCTTTTCTGGTACTTTAGCATCTCCAAATAACGTCTTCATATCTTTACGTACCAACGTTACGGTAACAGTTACTATAGCTCCTGCTGTTACTACGTTAGTATTCTCATCATCAATAACTGCAAATTATGTACATATATGAAATTCAGCTGAGTTGTGCCTTCCTTATTTATAATTAATTTACCTTCGCAACGAATGGAAAAGTCAATCAATGGCAATTTTCCCAGCACTTTCATTACATTTTCGTACTCAAAATCTGAAAGACTTTTTAACAACTGTCTGCATTCATCGGGTTTCAACTGTGCGAATTGTTGCAAATTCTTGATGTGCCGCTTTTTATTTATATAGTAAAGATGTTGGTCTTCTGTGAGGTGAGGTAACTGAAGTAAGGGGGATTTGTACTCCCATAGACCTTGTATAATCATAGGTGACAGTTTCATACAATTTTCTATTGTTTCAATGCTCGGAAGACGTGGAACTCGTCTCGCGTATGCCAACATTACCAACTGATGTACACAGGAAACCATTTCTTGAATAAGATATGGACATTTTTTTACAATAAACTGCCGATCTTTCTCTAGAGTTTCTGGATTCAGTGGCATGCGTGATAGGTGAGCATGTAAAATTGCTCGTGCTTTAATGGAATACATTCGGCATAGAGGGTGTTCCTTGCACTTCTCATTCAAATTAGGCAGTTGCCTAATGAGCTGATTAAAAAAAAAAAATAATGCTTAAGTAATAAAAGTATAACTATTTTACATAGCTACTTGTACTCACTGCTGGTACTTCTTCATTGTCAGATTGCCGCTCGACTACTTGCGAGTTGTGCCGTTTATCGAATTCCAAGCTAGCTGCTAAAATCATGAGCGCACGCTTCAGCAACATATGTGGCGTTTTATGTATGAAAAAGAAATACATTTGCGAGGTATCTAAAAGAACTTTGTCACCAGAAAAACGAATGGAACGATACCACCACATGCCCACAACAGATGGTAAAGCCACCATGAAGATCAAACCATAAAGTCCCAACACCCAAACCGAGTTTTCTTTTTCCACAATCCATGAAGGCAACGCTATGCCAAACGACATAGCACCTGGCCCATCTGGATTACCATATTTCTCATAATTCTGTTTGGCTGTTTCATCGGTGAGAGCCTGATAGGCTTTGCGCAGCATCATAAAGGATTTCTCATCTCCAGTTGGCTTATCCGGATGTAAGACTCGTGACAATTCGCGGTAAGTTTTTTTTATTTCTTCCATAGTTGCAGTTGGTGGCAGCTGCAGGATCTCAAATGGATCAAAGCTGGCCATTTCATAATCGAATTGCGAAACGCGATAAGCCAGTAATATGAGTAGTGCCCAACCAAAAACTATACATAGCTTTATAAGGAATGACTTCAGCATACGGTATGGCTCCGCTTGTGCCAAGATGGCTTTCTTTCTTATACAGTCCGGACATTGGCATTCCTCTTTAAGTTTATTAGGATCTGTAATTAAAAATAAAACATATATACATAGATACATACAACTTAAATAAAAAATGTTTTTAAGTGAACTGCTTAAACGCTGTAATATATTAGATACTTTAAGAAATTCTAAACAGACAATTTATGTGTGACAAAATGCAAGTTAATAATCATTGGCAAAGTTTCTTTCAAACCCTAACCGCATAGTTTATGTAAAAACTTGCTATGAATAATAATTGTAAAATGCACTTCCGTCCCCGCGGGTCTTCAATCTAGTTATTACAATTGAAGCAAGCTCGTCACTTGAAGTCGTGTTTTCTTATTGGATTATTCCGACAAGCTTTTCATTGACTGATGTCGTCGCATCGTGATATTTAGTGCTGCTAATTTAAGCCGCTTTCACCACAACACGACTTTTTGTGCTTCTTAATAGAACGTGTCATTTATAGCCCCGTTGAGTTGCTACCTTTCCTATCTGATCTACTTGCCCAACTTATTAACCGCAAACTGCAAGGGGAGCAGCTCAATCGAAACTGCTACTCGGTATTACTCACCTTCCTTCTTTTTACGTGGCCAATAATAAATAGTCGTTGGTACAAGTATTAATGCCAAGAAGGATAATAGAAAATAATAAAATGTGCCACCGCTTTCATCGTATTGAAATTTTTGCCCCGCCATGTTGACTCAAAACGTTTTCCGTCTGCCCGTATTTGACAAATATTTACTAATGCGTCTTCAGGTTACTCCGCGCGAATACAGTATCCTTTGTGGAGACGGAGTACTTAGTTTAGTTTAAAATTTGTTGAAATTTTTACTCAAATTAAAAAAAAAGTAAAAATATTCTGCGCCGCGAACAAAACACCAATCTTCATTTCGATGTCAATTGACACGTCTGTCTATTTGTTGTATGTCAAGCAGCTGTCATTTTTGTGGAAAAACGACGACATCTCTCGGTTAAAAATGAACCACAATTGAGAAATTTCTCAGAAAAGATTCATGAAACAGCGACATCTAGTGACTAGCTAAAAGTAAAATAACCAAGTATATTTACGTTCTTTGGATCGAGGAAACGTTCTCTATAGGCTGCATTTCTTTATTCATTCTGAACGTTTGGAATAAACTTTTTTGTTTACTTATTCTTTAGAACGTTCCTGATGATATGTTAACGTATATTTCAAAGGCATTCTGTTTATTCCGGCTGTGAAATGGGATTATCCGGAATGTGTAAAGAAACGCAGCCATAGATTTCGTACAGTCAATCAATAAAGTTAGGGTACAGCGATTTTTTTGCAATACGAGCAACTGCTCTTAATTATTTTATTTTTCGCAGCTTGTTTAAAAATTTGGTTAATTCTACCCCAAAAATTCGAGCTCCAAACCTTGTGCAAAATTAAAGAAAATTCTGAAAATTTTCATCAAAATATAACCATTTTTAAGTACAATCTTGAGAAAAAATCTAAGTATGTTTTTAGCCCATTAAATTTTAGTATAATAATGTGCAAGTCTGAGGTAATCGAAAATTTTTTTATATAGAGATAATGAGCAACACCTTCAACAAACAAATTTGTCAAAAATCTTTTTTAAGTCCTATACTAAAATTGAATGGGATCAAAGACGGCATACTAAACTTTTTTCAAAAGACTGCAATTAAAAAGTGCAACATTTGAATGAAAATTTGCATTTTCTTTAATTTTGTACAAGGTTTGGAGCTCTGATTTTTGGGGTTTATGCTGTAGAATTAAACATATTTTTATAAAAATTTGAGAAAAATAAAATGTACCTAAACTTTATTGATTGACTATACGTTCTCTGCCAATATCGCCCTTTTAGACCAATAGGCATTTTGGTTTGCTGCATTTCACGTACATATATAAATAAAAATAACAAAAATGATGACCCACATTTTTGTTGTAAGAAAAGTGAATTATCTATTTTGTTTTTTAATAAGGCTTACACTTTTTTAAGTAAAGTAAATACATATGAGCTCATTTAAATTAATATTTACTTCTGAAATTATTTACAATTTGAATTATTCCATTGTTACATCCTCAGGGTTTTCCCCGTCCTTTTCACAGCGTATTAAGCATTCCTCATAGGTCCATTTAGGATAAACTCGTTTGTAGAGATACATAAAAACTGTGTCATACGATCGAAGCTGCCCGTCAAATACGCATTTCATATGTCCGTGTGTTCCTAGGGATTCCTTTATATGCCCCAAGCGTCCACATTTTGTGCGTAGCTTAACCGGCTTAAAGTAATCCACATCTTCCTTATTGAAGAACATATAACGTACAGTGGCCGATTTGCGGTTGATACGCATTGGATGTCCGCTCAAAACGATGCGCTTAAGCACAACACGATCAGGATTACAAGATAACAGACAACCGCGTGCAACCAACGCTAAAGTTGAATCAGGATTTAATTTAAATGCTAACACAGGTGCAGGAGGGAACTGTATTGGCGCAAAAAATGTAGCACATACAGTTGTATGTGGCCGAAAGTAGCGTTCGTACTATAAAAAAAAAAATAAAATTATGCAAACGATTTAGTACTTTCGTTTTAATAATTTTGGTATTTTGGCTTACTTTGTGCTTATCGCCATTGGTGTGTTGACTGAAGATGGGATTAACAATAAAACGGCGGTAACCACACTGTATGATTAAGGTCTCTTTCGATTTTATTGGGGCCTCTGAGTCGGGTAACCGTTTGAGTACAACGTTCACCACAGACATTTGATGTTCATGAGGGAGTAGCCCATATATCACCAAGATATTGCACTTACGAGCCGATATATAAGCTCGCCACTTTTCGCCTGGTACATTTATGATGTATATTGTTACGTAAGCGCCGTGCTAAATAAGTACATCCGTAATTTACAACCTTTTTCAGTTGGGAATCAGACATTTTACCTTAAATCCATCAACGTCTTTGGCCTCCGAAACGATTCGCCGTTTTGTCCGATCAAAGTTCTGAAACTGATAGATGCGAGCATAGTCATAAGGCAGATTTTCTTTTGGATCCCATGGCGATGTTCTAATAAGAAAAAATACTTAGAAATTTTTAAGCTGCTACTTTAGTATTTTTATTACCTAAACGATTCTAGCCCACGATATTTTTGAAACCTGTCCCTCGCTTCGACATCTAGAGGTGTATCAATTTCATCAGGCCATAGCTCATCAACGCGAGCATCTTTAATTTTTTTCATTGTTTCCCGCTCTTCGTGGAAGTCCATTTGGAGATCATATTTTTCGTCGTTTATCGCAGCGTCAGATACTGAAGCAGTTTCTACGTACTCCTCTGTATCAGAATCGGGTTTTTGCACTTCTTCATCAAAGGACTGATTTTCACACGACATAAATTCATCGTCCCCTGCATTTTCTTCGTCATCAGATTCGTTCATGTCTTCTTCACTTGCATCTTCTGTGGCTTCTACTGCTTCGATGTCAGGTATCCATGCGGCCTGGTACGAACTCCACCCTTTGGGTACACGTTTAATCAATTTCGTTTTTTTGGTTTCTTGTTGTGCTGCTTTGATTTCGTCCTCAGTTGGCCACGTTTGTTCTGCATCCATAGCGTCTGGTACATTTTCGCATTGTAAAGATGTTTGATTTTCGTGGTCCGATACCCGAATAACAGGAACTAGCTGCGACTCGGGCCGTTTATCTAACTTGTAGTCATCAAATGCAGTTTTAATTTGTTGCATCTGAAAATCTCCCAAACCAGGAATGTGAACAAGTGAGTTTTCACTAAGAGGTGCACCGCGTAAGAAGCCTGTTACTTTTAAAGTAATTTTGTCATCTAATTGGTTCGGATCAGATTCATATTCAACTTTATCGCTACATAAATGCGGCCGGTTCGCTTTATTTGGAATTACAATTTTTTTTTGTCCACCAATGCGACGCATAACGTTCAGACCTTCAGCATTGGTATCTAGCTGCATTACTTTTTCTTTTGGTAGTAGTTTGGATATAAATTTTTGCACAGAGGCTTTCACTTCGCTCCGTTTTTTGGGGTTGATCGACTCTAAATCCATTAGTGCCACAATAGGAGTAGGTAGACCTTGAGCAGATATCATGTTAAAAATACGGTGTCCCCAACGATCGAATACATCGTTCTCTCCCATGGCCGCAGAAGTTAAAAGTAGAGTGGTATCACAAACTTTTAAGTAATCTAATACCTCCACTTCATTGCCTCGTCCAATGGGGGGAATTAAGAAGGAAAAGCGCTGCTTAAAGCGTGGTAGATTTATATACGTAACACCCGTTTCTGTGCGTTGGACCACAGCTTCCTCATCACAACTTTCTAGTATAGCTAATGCAGATCTTGCATCGATTTGTTGATGCATTGGCAATATACAAACCAAAAACGGCGGAGAGGTTTGAGTTCCCAACTGTTGTTTTTCCAATCTCGCTTCTTCACGCTTCTTTTTTCGAATCTGTATACAACAACTACTTTTAAAAGTGTAAAGATCAATTTTAATATACGCACTTGGTTCATTTGGTTGCGACGCTGCTCTCTGCGTTGTTCCTGTTTGTGCTTGTGTGACACCGCTTTAAGCGAAACACGTCCCTTTAATGCACTTTCAATAGCTCCTTTCGACCGATGTCGCCCGGTTTTATGGGCTTTATTGGTTTGTTTCAACGGACCCGGCCGATGGAAAACCTCCGCCATAGTGTGCTAATTATTTTATAATCTGAAGATTAACTCGGAAATTTGCCCAAAACACCATGTGTTCCAACGAAAGCACGTTCGTAAGAAAAGATAAACGTCAAAGTAAAAGTTGTCAAAATGACGTTTTTACGTAGAGCTGCCGTTCATACTTAAAATACTGGTTCGAAATAGACTGCCGACCAAGAACGTAAATAACGTAAAGATTTACGTTCTTGGTTTTTTGCCACCTATTTGGTCGAGCTTCTTCGATTTGTGTGGCGTACGCCTTAGGGCCAATTTAGGCAGAAGTGCAGCATACGACGCGTTAAAGTCCAGTATGTAGCTATCAAGAAAAGCAAAAACTCCATATAAAATGACGTACAAGAAATGGCTCAGAAATTTTCTCGAGTCAAATTTCCTTAAAGCAGTACGCAAGAATGATAGAATACAAGATTGCGCCGTCCTGGCCGTTGACATTTGTGTACCACAAGTGCACTGCACAAGTACGCTGCACCGTGAGCAGTAAGCAGTTTTTAAGGAATTTGCTACGCTTTCTACTACGGTTTTCTAAAGTTTTTTGTGAAAAAGAGCACAAGGCAACCCAGGTTTTGCAACAGAAATATATGCCCGTTCCATTATTTCTTGAGGAAAGAGTGAGGCAACAGGTTATGAAGTATCAAAAATGTCAAAATTCCTCATGATGCAATAATACAAGGTGGTATCAGTTGTGACAGCTCGATTTTGACACTGCCTCAGTAGAATAAGAAGAAAAACGGGAAGAAATTAATCCCCGTTCGGGGGAAATGTATAAAATTTCCTATTATCTTCTAAACAAAATTTGCTTTTTTATAGTATATTCGTAATGAAATTTTTCATTTTCATTTACTTTTGCGTTTTGCGTTGTCGTAAAAATCGTACGTTTTTATTTTTGGGTGCTCTTGAATTCGCCACTTTTTGTTATCGATAAGTTCCATTTTCAACATCGTTTCCAGCATTATGCGCGTTCCTTATCTCCCAGAAATAGTCAGAAAAAGCCCGAAGTAGTCAGATTTAGTCCAAAAAGCGTTCCTTAACTCGGAAATGACAGCAAAAATGAGAGAGCAACAGTCAGTGAGAGCGACTCTCATCAGTCCGAAGTAGTCAGATTTAGTCAGAAGAATTTTTTCTGGCAAAATCCTGAAAAGTGTCAAACTCAACTGAATTTAAATTAACGGAAATTAAAGAATACGCAAAAAGTGAGAATAATCTAAAAAGTAAAAGAAATGAATTGAAATTGGAAGGAGGCAAAAAATAATTGATATAGCAAGTGTTTATTGTGCTTGTGCTTGTGTGAATGTGTTTTGTACATACATTTCTGTTCTTATTTGACGTTAGTTTTGTTGTTGCCATTCTTTGGACTAAAATCTGAAAAGTGTCAAAATGCCAGAGCGTAAGCAAAATGCGCTCACTAAAAGAGAGTAACAGGAAAAGTAAAGGAACGCAAAAAACCAAATTTTTAGTCCAAAAAGATAAGGAATGAACCTATTATAAAAAGCCAATCCTTGAAGGTATGCAACAATTATCGCACATGTATCGTCCGCACCAAATCGTAAATCTTCGTTGCTTCGATAAACTTTCGTTGCCCAAAACGGAGATGTGTATAATAAATAGTGAATTAAACAAATAAAATCAACATATAAAGTTAATTTTAGGACGCCAAAAATATCGCAAGATATAATGGGCATAATCAAAAATAAATTTAAACTAAGCTAGCTTGTTATTTATGTTAATTTGCCGTTTACTTTTCATTCCACCGTCTCATCGGCAACCGATTTGAAACCGCAAAAATTTTCCGATTTGCGAATTTTGGAGCACGTTGTTTTGCGATTTGAAAACTAATGCAGCGTTTTTGCTGCATTTAAAATGCAACATTTAGCACTTTCGAACATATGTTTTCGAAGAGCGTTCATGCTATAGCATTTAGCAAATGTACATTTACGCGAGTTCGAAATCGTATGCTTTTGTTAAACAGCCGTGTTCCAGTCTCTTATTTAGATCCGTATATATTACGATCAATTCTCACGCAGAAGAAAATGTGCAAAAACCATACTGAAAAGGAAAAAATAAATTTTAAACCAAAAATTCAATACAAAAACTTGAATGATTATAACCATAACCAAACATTTGTTTGTGTATATATTCATTTGTCGGTGCTGTCAATTAAAATTTCCTCACCTAATTAGGAAACAAACCAAACAGAGTTGATCACAAATTGATCCAGATTTCTATCAGCATCACATCGATGTTGAATTTGCTTAACTTTTCTTTATCCAAATATGTAATGTAAAATAAAAGAAATCTCAATCGGCGATCACTGAAACGCAGCTAGCAACTGTATACTCGTAAAAGCAATGTTACCACTTTTTCTCTTTAAACCATGTTCGAATCGTGGAAATTTTGGAAGATCACAGGGTTGCTTTGGCATTTAGATTCTTAATGCAAAAATGGAGTTGCATTTAGTTGCATTTAGGTGACGAATTTTGTATGGATAAATGTACATTTAGAGTAGCATTTAGAGCTAAATGCGCTAAATGTGCTTTTACGCGTAAGCAAAAACAGCCCATAAAACGCAAAATTTTTGCGAATACGGAAACGGGAGCCCAGCTGAAAATAACATTTTAAGAAAACAAAATGTGTATACTGAGAAAAAAATATAAAAATTCAACTATATTATTAGGCAAAGAAGTGTTAAAGAAGTAACACCGTTTCAACTAAGGGTCAAAACATAGTGGAGGGTCGAGCAAAGCGAAGAGCTAGCATCGAGTAAAGCTTCAATTACAAACGTGTATGTATGCTTTGCTCTCCACTATGCGCTTTCCCATTGAAACATATGCCTTTGAAATCGACGCTTTTGCTTAATGCTCTTTGCTCGCCGCTCCACTATTTCTTACCCTAACAGTAGCTACACACGACGAGCATATCCGCGCATATGCGCGGCTTGCGGGTCATGCTCGTCGTTTGTAGGGCGGTTTGCGAGCATGCGCGTCAAAAATCAAACAATTTTGATTTTCAGCGAGCATGCTCGTCGTTTGTAGCGTGGTTTGCGAGCATCGCATTGGAAACAAAAACAACAACCTCATTTTGTGTTGATGCTTGAAGTGTGCACATCGGTATTGTTTTCGCGAAGTCGATAAATTAGCAAGTGCGTTAAAGGCAGAGTTTTTTGGCTTATACAAAGTGGAATTTCGTTACTAAATATATATATATAAAAAAAACCTTTAAAATAACAGAATAGTGCGAAGTGTTTAAAAATGCCTAATGCTAAAATAAACTTGTCAAGACAAACGAGAGCCGAAAGCAAACGAAATCTTACGATTATTTTACGGAACACACTGGTAAAGCACTGAACAAATCTCTACGAATAATTTGTATATTGTATTCGTAATATTCACGTATGGTTTTAAAATTTACGAAATCTACATCTCTGTATTCGGAACCTATTCGTATGCATATAAATAAAAGACTTAAGTCTTATTATAGGTAAAATATCATTTTTTATTAATTCTAAACTAAAGTGTAATCAGAAAATTCTTCTTTCGTAGAACGTATGATTGCTTTTAACACTATAAAAAACATGACTAAAATTATTGCACAACACTTTCATTATATTTCAATCAATAATGTTAAGCGGGGAAAATTTTAGTAGACGGACGGCAAATTCTAGAAAAAGGGGGGATGAGGGGGGGTGGAATAGGACCCCCTGATTTCAAAACTACCCCCCTTTTTTCTAGCAACCCTATAGTTCTTATATAATTTATTGTTAAAGTTTTCATATAAACGATGAATAAGATAGCAAAATAACATACAACTTAGTGCTACCAGACTGGAATTTTGAATAATAAAAGCGGATTTTTAATTCGGAATTTTTACTTAGTAGAATTATTATTTCTGTGTTGCCGAAGAAGGGGGGGGCTGAACACATTTTGCAGAGAACACTTTTTTGCGTAGGCGGCCTTCGGCCGCACTTAGGGATTATAACCTTCAGGCAGTAGAATTCTCCCTTCTGTTTTGCGAAGAAAAGGAGCTGAACACCTTTTGCAGAGAACACCTTTCTGCGTAGGCGGCCTTCGGCCGCACTTAGGGATTATAACCCTCAGGCAGTAGAATTCTCCTTTCTGTTTTGCGAAGAAAAGGAGCTGAACACCTTTTGCAGAGAACACCTTTCTGCGTAGGCGGCCTTCGGCCGCACTTAGGGATTATAACCCTCAGGTAATAGAATTCTCCTTTCTGTTTTGCGAAGAAAAGGAGCTGAACATTTTCTTTTGTATTGATTTCCCCTGTATTCCTTTTTAATCATTGCCTTCTTTGTATGTATTGTTTTGTACAATATGGCAACACATGTTATGTGTCAGTTTGAAACCATGTCTTATTGTAAATATGCGTGAAATTCAATGTAATTTACAAGTCGATAAAAGTTTAATTAAAGTGATTTATATACAAGATAAAATAAAAGAAAAGTGTGTAAAGTATTAAGTACAGTGTTATGTGCATTTATACACAAATGCTTTTTTGTTAAGGAACCAAGTTTAACGACTTAAGAAATTTTAACAACAAATAACTTATAAACAATGATATTATTTATATTTTTTAGTTATACATGTTTTAGAGGATACCTCCCTTAACATCCTGACCAAGTTTCATTTGTTAATTCCACCTGGTTTTCTTAAAACACAAGGTGCGGCTGACTACTAAAGCCCACCCGTTAAGCGTTTTTGCAAAACGTTTTGATAAACAAAAAGTTTTAAAATTAACGAAAAAAACAAAATAAAAGTGTTGTGTTATAATTCGTAATATGTTTTTTACAGTGTGCAGAATGAAAGCAAAATAGCACATTCTACGAAACAAGAGCAGATTTTACGAAAGTTATTTCGTTAAATATACGAATTATTTCTGTGCATTTTACAAAAGTTCGTAACAAAATAAAGAAATAGTACGTATTTTTTTAGTAAATAGTACGAAATTCTTTAGTAAATAGTACTAAATTCTTTAGTAAATAGTACGAATACATTCGTAAAATGCTCATATTTTCGTAGTATATACGAAAACGGTTTTGTACAATCAACGAAAACTTTCGTGGCTCAAAATGACGAAAAATTTCGTAAGATTTACGCAAGTTTTCGTTATAATTACGCAGATTTTATTTTCAGTGTAGGAACGATGCCTGCATTCGGAATTAGATCTGCGTTTATTTATCGACCTCAATGAATTTTATGAAAACGGTGTCTAAATTAAGAGAAGAAACTGGTAACCTCTCTTAAAATGCGTTACTTTAAACAAAAAACTTTTAGAGCAAATTTTAAACATTTTATGTGCAAACTGTGTAATTGTGAACACTAAGAAAATTCTATGGAAATTTTTGTAGTTTAGTATAACTAATGATTTAAAATAGTTAAATTAACGGCCCTAAGGGCCAAATTCACAGTGCTGTACTGAAAATCTGTAGTTAACTGCCGATTCTGAGTTAACTACGCTTTGTGAATTTGGCCTAGAGTGTTTAGAATTCAACAAAAAAATTTCAAATTTGTTCTACGCCACACATATGGTAAGTAAAAGTTAAAAAGCAGTATTTAAGTTGATTAACAAATTTTACATACATTAAGAGAGGAAACTGGTTACCTTTTTTAATATGCTTGAATTCAAACAAACATTTTTTAGAGTTTAGTTACCTCGGCAAATATTTGTTTGTGTATTTCACTGACGAGCTGGCGGTATTCTATTGCAAGTTTAGTAATCGAGTTGGTACGGAATTATCCAGAATTATATAATTTGGCAATAATTGCCAATTAAACATTAGTAAAATAAGTCATCTTGGTTTCAATGAACTTCATTTTACTGAAAGTACCCGACGACGTGCTACGGATGTGTGTGAATTGGTATCCCTGATCGATGCTGACTAGCAATACCTAACTGATACGGCACTGATTTGTGACGATAGATCTTAACTTTTATTATTAGTACCAACTGATTACAACACATTATATGTATGTACTAGGGTTACAATGGCCGGCCAGATGAATTATGTATACTAATAAAGGCAAAATTCTTCCCCTAAAGAGGCTTTCCCATTTGAGTTTCAATACGGTTTCTCCTTAACTTTGATGCAAAATTACTCACGAGGCGTCGCGAAGCACGCCGGGTATTTGCTAGTCAAGTTATAAAACATGTTTCACCATTTAAATTAAGTAAATCCAAATATATGTGTGTTTCCGTTTAATATGGTTTGCATTTAACAAAATTATTTCATTACAAATATTTTTTTGACCACTTGGACTTGTAAAAAAAGCATTAATTAATATTATCAAAATAAAAAAGTTCAATTACGTTATGTTTTATTAATGATGTGAAGCGAATCTCTAATATTTCATACATTTGGTGCTTAAATTTTTCAGTTCGTTTACTGGATATACCGAGGTTTGTATTTAGGTTAAAACTTTAACAGAGTTGCCATCTGTTAAAAGTTTTTGTTCAATTAGTGTGATATGGCTATCAATGGAAATGGCTTTGAAAACGCTTTATCTCTAAGCAACCTCTCACCAGTTGCCATGTTGTAGGTGTCAACTTGGAGTAAATAAGCGTCCTCAATTACTGAAACAGAAGGTTACTAAGTGCACCGAGTTTGGTACAAATTGATAAATCGGTTACCGAGATATACATTTGTAGTCATAAGTGGGCGACGCCACGCCCATTATCCAAAAAATGATAATAATCTAATTTAATGCTAAGAGTTTATACCAAGAATCGATTTATCGCAGTTTTCGTGTTTCTGTAAATTACCGTTATATGGGTAGTGGGCGTGGTTATCGCTTGATTTCAAGTATTTTTAGCGGATGTGTATGTGTGATATACCCTAAGCAAGGCTCATAACGGATACTAAGATACAGCATTTCATCATAAGTGCCCGCCACTCCCATTATCCAAACATTTCATATTAATCCTATTTTGTTCCAAAATTTTACTTCACAATTTTCAATCCAAATTACAATATTTACTGAAATATCGTGGATTTATCTAAATTGACATTTATCTAAATTTTAACGCTTGTATACCCAAAACTATTTCTTTAATCATCACTTATATAACATCAATGTAAAAGAAAATAAATGTTTATTCCGAAATACATAACATAGTTGTTTTCGCTTTACATGCCCGCAGATTTCTAGCAACGCGACCGAAAGGTCTATAAAACATGACTTTTGCTTATATATCGAAAACTATTTTTTTTTTATTTAAATAGATTCATATTCTGGTTCAGTGGCTTTAAATTCGTCTAAAAAGTTTAAGTTTAGTGTTAAAATAGATCTAAAGTAGTGTTACTATATAATAGTTGCGTTTTAAGATTTTTCTTTAATACATTTTCTAAGTAGAGAAATACCACTTATATGCCATTTTCTGTGGGCAATCTTTTCACAGTACATTACCAAATTTCAATTGAACATAGAATAATAAAGCGATTTCTCCCGGGGATACAAACAAATTCCTTAATATTAAAAAAAAAAATACTAGTGGAAAACCGCTATTTTCGTAACATTTAAATTGAATTTTTGCTTCATCATTTTATGATTAAAAAATTTAACTAAAATTTAATCATTACTTTTTAAGAATACAATGCAACAATCAAAATATTTACATAAAACTTTCACGATCTTTATAGAGAGCAAACATTTATTTATAAGCAGCGTTAGAGTATTCTGTTTCCGGTCAACGGTGAGCGTTCGCTGTGCAAGTTAGAAAAGTGAGGGAGACTGGAAAATGTTATTTGGAATGTTCTCTATCTAATGTGACTATTTATTTTAGTTTCCTTTAAAATTTTGTCAAATTGGTTTATGGCCGCCTAAATCGTTCAAATACCCCTATGTACACCGTTTGAGTGCCTGGGGAGAGAGGAAGATTCCATTTCCTCTAATAGCGTGGAATGACAGACGGCGGCAAACGCCTTTGGCGTTCTCTAGCAGTACTGAATTGCTATGCAACTTCGTTTCTTGGATCGCAGCTACCAATATGCTGCACGACCCATGAATACGGGTATCTCTTCGATTTTGCTCTCGAGTCCGTTGCAGTTCAATTGTGTTACGTTTCGTGTGTCTTAGGAGATTGACCTCGAAGTGGAGGGTGAGAGATGTATGAGGTGTTCTACCTTGGTCCAGTTGTGCTTTCCGCTCTGGTTGTTGCTGTCTGGTGGTATATGGCTGTATTATAGGTGTTGATGACTGTGGCCGCATGCACTGCAAGAGGGGGCGCGGTAGTCACTTGTCTCTTTGGGTTTGGGGTGGGCTCATTGCCGCTTTGATGAGGACGCCTGGCACGAGAGGTCCATCGGCCGGGTAGGCTCCGTTAGCATCCCAGACGCCAGTCGCTCGCTACCCTCCGAGGGTTTGCAGCTACCAACGCTGGACTCAATATTAGATTTAAATGGCCGTGAAGGCTTCTTCGGGACCGCTCCAGTGGCTACCGAAGATTTCTCTTGACTATTTATAACGCCGTGTCCGTCGGCGTCATTTTTACCCGTGCAGGGATCCGGGGCTTCATTATTCGTATTCATAGCATCTGGTTCTTTGGTCGCCTACTGAGCCGAAACCGTTCGGCGACCGTGCATAACGGTAAGGGGAAAGAACGGTCGGCCACAGCAGAGCCCCGTGCTGCGGTAAGTCCACCGTTACTCCCGGAGCCGGACAGGTATCCGGTATAAAATACAGTCGGAAGAGCCCCCTGACTCCAAACCATCCAATAGGTACCTGGTACACCCTGGATTAGGGGGGCGTTTTATACCTACCGCCAGGTACCCCCTAGAAATAGCCTAAGTATGCCACGCTGAGTACCTACCTCTTCGCAAAAGAAGAAATAAATGATACTTTATTATAGAGATGGCTAAACTCCCGTATTACTACTTACCAATTCATTTACAACGATATTAGATCATCCTATATTATGACCGCATCTTAGGTATAAACAGAAAACTTCGTAAAATTGTTTCTTTTATTCGTTAGTTGTGCACAGTAAAGAAATTAACAAAATATGGCATAATAAAACCCAATAATCGGTATGACAACACTTTTTATATTAGTTTGCACTGTGGGAATTACAGATTTATTAAATGATTATGTTCATAAACACAAATATAAATACTCAGCTGCTTTTAAAAATTTGAACTTTTTCACTTAAAATAATTTACAAAACCATTATTATTTTTTATTATAAATGCAACTTAATAATAAGTTTTCACTTCAAACTCTTAAGGTGGTATTGTTTTCCAAATAACTTAAACCAGGCTAGAATGACAGCTTAAATTTAGTTCTTTTGAAAAGCAGGGTAGAAGAAGCCTGGATAAACTGGCACCTGAAATAAATACATAAATGTTTTTTTTATGTACATACATATGTATTTTCTTGTACGCATTTTGCTACACTTGCTCACACAAACATTTACGTTGTCTGCCACATGTATGTGAACATTCATTCAAACATCCCTACAAGAATTAATAATTCAATTAATGATTGAGAATTGACTCGAGTGATGGAAACTAACACATTCTCGATTATGTTACTAACATATTTGCAAATTTTGCGTTGGTTAAAAAGAGACTATTAAATAAGGCCATAAGTTGAAGAAGATGGGAGTGTTTGATGAACATTTCCATCATCAATGAGTTACATACGATTAATAAAATGATCTTGTAGGGATGTTTCTTCGTACATCACTATCATGCCTAATAAAGCTATTCAAATTACTGAACATTGCCACATAATCCTAATCTTCAATCTTCAAGATAGAATACTCGTATTCCATCTACTTCGCTTCAAAATAGTGTTCCATATTTTCTTTGGAAAGTAAAACCAAGTCTACATCGACTTGCACTGCGCACACATTGTTCGTGCTCGCGTATTGTCGCGTACGAAGTCATGGACATTGAATTTTCCATCATCGCCATTTACGGTGCCCCGACATTTTAGTTGCCTTAAAAAGAAAAAAAAAATAATAATAATAATTTTTAAATAGATACTTATCGAAGAAGTACAAAACCGCGTATCAAGAAAATGCAAAACCGCGTATGTTAAGTCGCATAAATTATTTTCTAGAGAGTAAAAACACCCATATTTCAAAAGGTTCTCTTTTTTTATAAAGAAATCGCATTTTTGGCTAGTATATTTCAGGATGAATGGATAAGGATTGAGCCAAGGGCTTGTGTGAGCAAATCCAATTTTTGGCAGCCAATGTCAGTTACGCGGTTTTGCAGAATGACGATACGCGGTTTTGTACTTTAAACGACGTTATATATATGTGTATTGATTAAATGTACATATGTACATATGGTAATAAGAATATAACCTCGAATAATTATTTAATATCAGCCAAATTCTGAATACCTCCAAGGAGTTTGTTATCCGGGAATTTGTTTCTCCTGAGAAAGAAATCCTCCAATAATTAACTCCCAGGAAGTAGCATTTTCCCCGAAAGTTTGGGAGGAGAAAATTCGAACTTCTCAACAGCTGTTTGACACTTCAGCTCAACACCGCCATTTGATATAAAAAATCCTCAGGGAATTTTTATTTATGATAGGAGAAAAGGGAAAAGAGAGAAAACTCCCAGGGAGTTTCTGTTCAGAATCGGCCTGTAAATATATGTAGATATTTTCGCACAGTGCATCGTACAGAAATAGATAGGTACTACGACTGGGAGTTCTGTCCGGATTTGTTGAATATCCGTATAATTCAGACAATAAAAATTCGAATAACCGGATGCTTTGCTCTATCGGCCATTGCGACTGTTGCAGCGCCGCGAGCAAAATGGCATACTTATAAGGGTGTTCGATTATTCGCCTTTTTTCCAAAACTGGGTTTCGAGTTATTCGAAAAATTGCAATTTGAAAAGTTAAGAAAAAACTGGAGGAACAATTTTTATTTTACATAGTTTTTATACAGTGAAAAGGCTCATGTTGGTATGAAGTCATGTCCAAAAATTACAATAAAATTATTATTATTAGCGAAACAAAATAAGTTCAAAGTTTTTTATATCAAAAGTAAAGCAAATAAGAGTCAGTGGAAAATTCAAGTTTGGTAATATTTTAACTTTTTAATACTTTATTGCACTTTTTCTGATTCCTTTCGGTTTTGAGTTCAATTTAAGGTCCCAGCGACATCAAAAACAAATTTTTTTTTTAACCTTCGATTGTATTTCTGCTATAAAAAAGCATAAGCAAAGGTGGAGTAAAGGTGTAGGTCTCTCCATTTGTTTCACAACATCAAGAAACAGAACAAAAATTGAAGAAGAAGCTCGGCCAAACATGTAGAAAACGTTTAAGCACATTCATTTATAGGAATCAAATATAATATGTTGTGTACTCCTAAATATCCTAGGATAAAATTTTATAACTATTTAGGGGTTTTTTTTTAAACTGGAAAAAGCTTTGAAAACTTCGAAAAACTTTAAACATTTATTATTTATTGAGAGGTCAAGATTTGTATGAAATGAAAAAAACGGCTTGCTCGGTAATAAAATCCGGTTTATTTGATATTCGAAAAATCAAGTTTTCAAAAAACCGCCTGTAGACAGCCAAAAAAACGGGGGAAACTGGTTTGAAAAAACCGAGCCAGTCACCCTAATACTTATGCTTTCATGGGGAATGAATTGGCAGACTATCCCATTAAATGATATGATGCTACTAGTATTTCTACTACTAGATGCTGATGTATATCCAGACAATTGAAATCTCGTAGGACATCGCCATGTTAAAACTACTAGTCGCTAACATTGAAAAAGGAAAAATGTAAACTAATTGTGCTGACACGCAAACTGCTAGAATTCTAGTTCATAACTAGTAGCTTTCGCTGCAGGGTTCACTGCAGTGAAACCCCAAACTAGTCAGGAAAAATACTAGTTTACAACTAGAATTTCCTGACTGAAACCGATTCGAGTTCGAAAATGGCTAGACTTGTGCCAAGTACAAAACGATTTATTCATGCCCGGTTTTATTTGATTTCGACAGTTTAATACAAAGTACACAAAATATTATGCCTTTTATTTGGGAATATTGTAAACCATTGAGGCGAGTACAAATTCAAATATACCAGACCTGTTAAATAATGATTTATAATCGTAATGATTATTAATTAAGGCATATTTTTGTGGATAACCGTTTGATGATTAAATACCTATATTAGCACATTTTTAATGATTAATAATCTATTAAAGTTGTTAATTTAATATGATTATTTGATTAATTTCAATTATCAATCAACAAGCCAAACTTTAGACAAAAATTAAGAACATTTGATTACTGCAAGAATTATTTTTTTACTTTGTTCTTATCCAAATCTCAAATTTTAAGCGTTAATAATTTCTTTTATTAAATTTTAAAAACAAGTGAAAATGAAAACTTTTATTTTTTTTAAGTTCACTCGAAAATGAACTAAAGTATTTATTTTATTTTTAACTAATTTTTTTTTTGTATATTTAATATTATTAAAAAGTATAAAAAGATGTAGTATTTATTGTACCCAAAAGCTTTTACTTTTAATAACATTTAATGAAAAATGCATTTAAATTTATTTTTTCCTTTTAATTAGTACTCAAAAAATTGTACACTAATTATTGGCAAATCTAAGGCTGCTATTAAAGTGTACTTATTCAAAATGTTTTTATTGTATATTAATGAATTCATTTTATTTCTTGACTCCCATAATTGGACTGGTATTTTTTGTGTTTATTTTGAACTAGTATGAGACTGGTATATTTTTGACCAAAGTCTGACAATTGCCATCTCGTAGGACACCCCCATGTTAAAAATACCAGTTGATTGCATGGAAAAAAGATAGTTGGCTGACTAGTTGTGCATGCGGTTCATACTAGTTGTGAGGTAGTTTGCAACTAATTCATTTGACTACAGGGGTTGTTATGGAGATATGTATGTGAAATCAATCCCATAATTGGACTGGTATTTTTCTGTCTATTTTGAACTAGTATGAGACGGGTATATTTTTGACCAAAATCTGACAATTGCCATCTCGTAGAACATCCCCATGTTAAAAACACCAGTTGATTGCATGGAAAAAAGATAGTTGGCTGACTAGTTGTGCATGCGGCTAATTCATTTGACTGCAGGGGTTGTTATGGAGATATGTATGTGAAGTGAATCCCATAGTCATGGAGGAAAAAAAGGTTAGTATAAAGGGGGTGTGGCAACTCCCATGCAAATTGAGTATTTTATGCTGCATTCTCTGGGAGCATTTAGCTAGAATATTAAAAATTGGTATTTTATAAATGACAGCTCTGAAATTGCGTTGGAAAAAGGAAAAGGGGGCGTGGTACCTGCAGGAGGTTACACGTTTACGTGGCGATAAGAATGAGCAATGCGATGCGAAAGGCAAATACATCAGGGGTTTTCCCTTAAATTCGTAGAAGCCTCGTAAACTTGTAAAGCTCGTAAATTTACGAGCCTCGTAAAAAATGTCAAAATTTGTACGGAGCTCTATTTACGAGCCCCTCGTAAATTTACGATGCAAATTTGATGTGCAAACGGCCTCGTAAACTTCAGTGTTACCGAGGAGCCGAAGATTTTATTCTATGTAAAATGTATGATAAAATACTGAAAACAGATGAAAAAAATAATAGGTGAATAAAATTAGTGAATTTCATCCACCAACTGCATTTACATGGGTTTTCTATTCATTCTCGCACTTTTAATTATATTTTAGCTTTCATTCGAGCTGGCGGGCTATTATGAAAAATACTACGAATCGAAATATTCACAAAACGCTTTTCAGCTTGTCGTCACATCAGTCACAGTCACTTTATGCACCTATTTACACAATTGCAAAAGAGGGCGTACCCGTAACAGGCTCGTAAACTTACGAGTTTTACACAGATTAAGACTTTACGGGTTTAATCGTAATTAAATGCTTGAATCCTAATGGATCTCTCGCATCGCATTTCTTTTTCGTATCACATTGCAGAGTGGCATCGTTTTACAGTAACCTTAGAGGGACGACATTTTATAATTTCATAGTTTTAAACAGCCTATATTAACTCCTTTTAAGCGAAAATACAGTTCTAGCAAAATGGGCACAAAAATAAAATATATCATCGCACAATTTTTTTTTATTTAAGAAAAAAGGAATATAGTTATAAATAATAATACTACCTACGAAATACAACAAACACTAACATATGTGTAAGCGCCAATCTATTATTATTATTATAAAAACGTTTCTTGAAACTCGCTGTATCATGTAGTTGTTCTTAAGTACGATTGCCAACTATGCCAATCACAATGAGGTGTTTAAGCCATTTAAAGTTACCGGTCAGCAATTTAGCAATCCCACGAGTTGGTCACAGTCTCTTCTTCTCAGTGGAAGAGATACCTAATTAGACCTTTTGAGATTGATGGCAATATAGGGCTTGTTTGGGTTGCAATCGGTGTGAATTTCTTCCAGCGTTTTATTAGTTGGAAAGTTGCAATAGTTTTGTAAATAGCATTGTAAATAGTATCTCTATAGAAAAGTTAAATAGGGCCTATGATCGTTCTCACGACAGTCGGGTCTACGTAATCGGAACGATGCAGATTTATATCTGGCCAATGACTGTAACTTCAGCAACACTCCCCAAAAACTCTTTGGGTTATTTGTATGCTGTTACATTAACAACAACATAGCCTACGATCACTTTTTTACATAAAAAAAAAATATATTTTTGTATCTATGAATTTTTTTGTAAGCCTACAAGCCTAAGATACAAGATGATGGTAGATAAAACAGAGAAGATCATCAACTGCTAGGCACAAGAGAAAAGAAGAATGCTTTCCAATTTGACATATGAGCATATTGAAATCCTTCTGCGTGAATCCTAATGGATTTCTTGGATAAATCTAATTTTTCCACACATACGTCACTTTATGCCTTAAAGCCGGGGAAGCTTCAAACATCAAAGTGGAAATCTTTTTTAAGGTCGTTAATAAAACTCTGCAGTTTTTATACCCGAGCGCACTTGTGCACAAGGGTATTATAACTTTGTTCACATAACGGTTGTTTGTAACAGGCAAAACGAATCGAGATAGATATAGACAAATGTATACATAAATGATCAGAATGAAAAGAGAAATCGATTAAGCGGTGACTGTCTGTCCGTCCGTCCGTCCGTCCGTCCGTCCGTCTGTGCACACGATAACTCGAGTAAAAATTGAGATATCTTAACGAAACTTGGTACGTGAACTTCTTTTGGGCGTGGGACGGATGGTATTGAAAATGGGCGAAATCGGATAATAACCACGCCTACCTCCCATATAACGGTAATTTTCAGAAATACGAAAACTGCGATATTTTAGTAACTACTGAAGATAATTCACTCAAGATTGATACTTACAATGAGTTTCAGACGGAAAACATGAATATTATAAATTTTTGGAAAATAGGCGTAGCCACGCCTACTTATGGTTACATGTGTATATCTTGGTAACCGCTGCACCAATTTCTTCCAAACTTGGCACAGTTGTTGGCCTTAGTACAGCATACTAAATGGCTGAAAATTTTAAAAATCGGACAATAACCACGCCTACCTCCCATATAACGGTAATTTTCAGAAAAACGAAAACTGCGATATTTTAGTAACTACTGAAGATAATTCACTGAAAATTGATATTTGCAATGAGTTTTAGATGAAAAATAAGAATATTACAAAATTTTGGCAAATGGGCGTAGCACCGCCCACTTGTGATCACATATATGTATCTCGCTAACCGTTCTAGCAATTTATACCAAGCTCGGTATGGTTATTGTGCTTGCCACATAAAAGCAAACCGTTGAAAATTGTTGAAATCGGACTAAAATTGAGGCCGCTTTTCATATAACGGTAAATTTCAGATATGCTTGAAATTTCAATATTTCGAAATTTAAGGACACTAATTTACTTAAAATGTATACACCCCGGCTTATCATCTAGCGGTAGCTTTCGGAAAGGTGGAAAACATATATTTAATACTTGCGCCGGGTATTTAATGTTCGGCTCCGCCCGAACTTAGACTTTCTTACTTGTTTTGTTTACAATCGGTAGGAAGCAATCTGGACCGGATGATTTGGAGTTGTAAAAGATATAATAGCATATCTTAGGGTATTTTCATTCGTCTGTTAGGTTCTATTAACAAACCTCAAAATGTGCTATCATTACTTGCACAATAACGATCAGGCCTAATGAGTGAACCTCGCTCTTTGGTTTGGGTGAGATACCAACTAAGCCTTTTTCCCCGAGATTTCAATATGACTAAAGTACTCAATGATCTTTAACTTTTCGCAAAGGAATTTTACTAACCGGCTAAAAATTAGTTTTGAAAGCTCGGTTAAGCAAATTTTCGAATCACTCGTGAACCTCTTAAGTTCCTTATTCCATAAGAAAGCATTAGTACGGCTGAGAAGTGGACGAGCCGGACAGGGAAAATCCCAACTAGAACCAAGGTTGGCTCGGAGTCGGGAACGTCGGTGCAGAAGTCGGGTGTTAATGTTCCTCCCGTAAATACACAGCCAGTCCGATTCGTTTACTTTGCCAATTATTTAGTGTCGGAATTCGTTAATAGAGCAAAGCTCAGTTAACTTTTGAGATACTTTGTCATAGCTTGCGACCAAGCGATTATGATTTGCCATATTTATGTCAATTGTAAAAAATCTGAGATCTTTATTTAAATCCTTACAAAGTTTTGGCGAGATCTTTATAAATTTATGTATAAAATGACATTTTCGAGAAAAAAAATTAGGCGGGAAGTTAGTTTGAGAAGTTCTTTCCGGTACAATAAAAAAATTCTTAGTGCGTGGTCGAGTTCACTTAATGTACATATATATTTTTTTTGTTTAATGATCGGTTTTTATTTTACTCACCTAGCGACTGCTGAGAAAGCAAGTTCGACATTCAATCCCGTTTTAGCAGATGTTTCCATAAATGGTACATTGTGCTCTCTAGCTAATCGTTCTCCATCCTCGCGTTTTACTTGCCGTTCGCTGTTGCTGCAGTCCGCTTTATTTCCTGAATTGCGTTTTAAGAAAGCAAATTTAAGCATGTTATTTAATCAAACTAAGCCAGACTATTTAAAATATTTAGTGAGATTCATTGAATTTGAATTCATATTTTTTATACCATTAACACTGTACAGCACTCGGCTGGGTATGGGGCCAAACCAACTTTTTTAGAGATTGAGTCATAAGTTAAAAAAGTAATTTCTCCGTTCTTCGAATTTCGAAATTGAACCTTTGGTAAAAAATTATTTTTAATTATTGCATGTAAAAAGCAAAAAAAATAATAATACAGATGTGGTCCGCCTTTTGCTCTTATTTATATGGTATATAAATGTTTTTGTGAAAGCTTATATTACAGGTGCTATAACGGGTCAAATGTCAGATCTTCGAAAAATTAAAAACTTAATATTTCAGAAAATTTTGAACTGATTTAAAAAAATTCATATCGTTGTAAAGTTGAAAGGGGGTTAATTCTTGTGATATGCCTATTTGTATACTTCGTATATAATTTAAGAAAGAGGTACTCTCATCACATCCTCTGTCTTTGCATCGACATGCCTATCAGGCGGGGAAATCCTGGGAGACGCCTTACCAAAATCTGGTTGCCCGAAATGCCCTTGCCATCCATAGGAAGGAGTTGGAGTTCGCCTTGGGCATATTTGTAGACATTGAGGGTGATTTTGACAATGCCACATTTACATATATAACTTTATTTATAGGAAATACATATGCAAATGTATACAAAACTATGCAAATATACAAACAAGCAAAATATGGGAATATATGCAAAACATAAGAGGGCCATATTAACTCACTTACTCCTATATTGAGTTTCTACTCAGCTTCGGACTTTCTGTGATGTTAAACCAAAAATATGAGTGCTTTTCGCACTGGGAGAAGTATGCACTAAAGCAGCGATCATACGATTTGTACATTTGTACAGATTTATAAATTTTGGCAGACACAGAGTGGTGGTGTCTATAAATATTTATCGAGAATGAGTTTAGCTCAATAAAAAATGTCCAAACAACCCCAGTCTGTAACTGTCAAAATGGAAAAAATCTATACAAATGTACAAATCGTGCGATTCCTGCTTAAGACTGGGCTGTTGTGCCTAAATCTTTACCACCCATCTTATTCCTTGGGTGGCTGTGGAGTTTGCTCCTATGGAGATTATAGCCTTTAGAGCAGAAAATAAACATTCTATATAAGGGGTATTCCATGAGTAAGTGAAACTTTGTGTCCAATTGTAAAGTAGCTTATTGAACATGAAATGCTTGATGAATCAATGCTCAATACCTCAAATTAACGTTTTTTCGAAAAAAAATTTAGTTATATTATTTTATTACACTGTAAATACACTCAAAACTTCAACATTAGAAAAGTAGTTGAATACGAATATATATTTTAATATAGAAGGCTCTGCAAAATCAAGTATTCACAAAGTTATTATTTTTTTGAAGGGGGGAATAAATGTCTCGATCTTTCTGCGCCCCGAAGAAGCAATATGGCATTGAAGAAAAATAGGCATTTAAATTATATAATAGGATAAAATCACTACGGTTTAGCATGTCCAACCCGTGACTAAAAAGTTTTAAACTTCGTATTGCTTAGTTACTACTTTAGGGAGTTTTCTATAATTTCATAACTAGAGTGTGTTTATACTAAGCAGCCCTATTTCATTTCTTTTATTATATTATAAGTACCTACTTAAGCGATTTTGAAACGTTTTATCGTGTCCCGCCCGTGACAATCATTTATAATTTTTTTCTAATGGTGCCTAACAATAAAAAAAATAAGTTTAACGTTTCAAACCTATGTTTAATGCCACAAAACTCTGAAGTTCAGGTTGACTAAACACCATAATACTGTTGGTGGGCTAAGCGATGTAGTAAAAAATTTCGCGTGGCCAGCTCGAAAAGTCAAGATAAGCATTACTATCTTAGAGACGCCAGAGAATTCTATGATGAGGGTTGCTTAACAACAATCCAAAAGTCAATATTAACAATTACCTGAAAAGTTCCAACCAAGAAAATCTAGAAGTTCGCGAAACTTATAAATTCAATCCAATAAATAGCCTTTAAGTGACAAAGATATACATATGTATGTATCTGCTTACAAGTATTCTAATGCAGATAACTTTTCGGATTAGACATCGATACACAAGATCTTTTCTGACGTTCTATGGTTCTAAGGAATAGCTAAAATTGAGCATGATTTGTACATGAAATCAGTTTCCAAAAATAACTCAACTCGAGCCACTCTTAAGCCGGTTACTCAATGTCTGGTCAACACTAACAGCAGGTTAGACATCGCTATCGACGTGATAACAGTAGTCGATATACATGTTTAGCCTGTAGTTAGTATTAGTCAGACATACATAGCTATTCTAAACAAACTTGAAAATCATTAAGGCACATTCGAAATTTCGTTGCAATCAAATGCACCGTGCAGAAGTGCATTAGGAAAATGCATATAAAATTTCATGCGTTTGCAAATAATCCTTTCTTCCATGCATTTTAATACATCAATCTGGCGACTTCTAGCTTTCGTTTGGTATAACTATTGCCCCTAAAATAGATCCTGGGGTCAGCAGTATATCGTGCGTCTTACAATGACTCCACTGTCATAAAAGTAGGTCAATTGATCTTGTATTTGACCTCTAACATTTATCATACCTAATCTCTTTGATATGGATCTCACTAGAAGCTTCCTTTCATGAAGAAAATCGTACGTGTCCCACCCGTGACAAAAGTTGTCCCACCCGTGACAGGAGAATTTTGAATTTTTTAATAATAAACAACTAATTCTTATTATGGTTTGTGCTTTGTTGGGATTGCTGGTTCTTTTCTGTATAGTAAAACATCTAATCCAGATAGAAATGTTAAGTAAATTCACAGACTTTCCTTAAAATATATGTTCTCCAAAAAGCAGTGTCTTTTCTTTGTCCTACCCGTGACGGAAGAAACAGCTCAGAATTTTCCAATATAAAATCAAGTTTGAATATTTTTCGTATTTGGTAATAACTCGTATATTAGTGAACTAGGTGTAGCTTTATCAAAATGTAGAATTGCTTAGTACTTTATACTTAAATTTAAAAAAGAAAAACAATTTTTGCTGTACAAATGTCCCACCCGTGACGATGGAATACCCCATAAGTGGTTTCATTGGAGAATTTGTAAATTTTTTCAATAGAAGCCCTTTTTACGTAACATATTGAAAATCCATCGCTTAACCTAATCTTTACTCCACGACAACTAACGAATTGATATTGCACTCATGTACTCCATTTAAGCGAAAAGTACACAAATACTTAGAAATGTATGCACATTAGGGTGGTCCCAAAAAAGGATGCAAAAAAAAGTTAAGTCCCAATTCTAATGCTCTCAGGTCCTAGGATTATTCTATATGGGAAAATACGTTTGTTTTCTATTACGAAATTAAAAAATATTTAGAGGTCGCTCAAAGCGCTCAAAGTTTTCCACGAATTTTATTTAGGAAAAAGTGACTTTTCGTAGAAAGAATCCAGAACTCTTGAAAATCATATCTTTCGATCGGAGAACTCTGTTTCTCTGCTTATTTTCATGGTATTCCAATAATATTTAATACCAAATTTGTTAAACTATTAAATAGAAGAACAATCCAAGAAGAGGGCGGGGGGAGCGGGGGGGGGGGGGGGGAACAATCCTAATGTACATACATACATATGTATGTACATATATGTATATGTATAGGAGTATACAAACCAATGAGCACAATCACGACATCATCCTGTGCATATTCCCTTATCTCGCCCAGCCATGCGCGAATGTTGTCGTAAGTGGTTTTGTTGGTGACGTCATATAGCAGAAGCAGAGCTATGTAAGGAAAAAAGTAGAAAACTTTAAGTTGATATTTGTATAAAACATACTTATGTAGTACATAATAAAATACTACAACATACCATGTGCATCTCGATAATAGGCATGTGTGACGCTACGAAAACGCTCCTGACCAGCTGTGTCCCAAATTTGCAATTTGACGCGCGTGCCATCCACAACTACTACCTTATTCTATTGTGTCATAAAATAAAATAACAGATACAAGCATACATAAACAAATTTATATGCAATTGGAATTGAATTTTTAAATATTAAGCACTGCTGGTGGTCATTTTCGGCTATGGAATTACAGTACAATAACAAACAATTAAAACATAAACTACTGTTGAGATTTGACAAAACAACTTACTTGAATTTAGAAGAATTTATTTAAAATAATACCTTAGATGATAAATTCAATAAAATTTTACTAAGCCGTTAGTGGAAGTTATTTATGTACATATATTTACCCGGCCAAAATCGCTACAGCGCCAAAAAAGAAGAAGTAGATTTATCTGCTTTACAGACCAAAGTTCAAACTGGAGATAAGTTGTTCTGACAAAAGTGGGTAATCTCACACACTTATGCAAATTATTAAGATAGGTAAAAATAGAAGAACACAAGTAAAGTTAAAATTACATGACAACGTAAATAAATACTGTCGTAACATACATACATACGAACGTAGGGCAGGGGGGCAACTAACATTTGCAACTCTAAATCAGTAACATGGCATTGATAAATTACCACATCTCATTGCTCTCGGTAAATGATTCCAGCGGAATGTGCCATGCGAATTTTAGATCAAATCGGAGTTGCTCACGACATTTTTTCTATTAACTTCGAATTTCGTGAAATCTCCAGAAACAATTCCAGTACCCTACCTCAGATACTTCTTGAGATATTCTGTATGAAAATTCTACTTGTATGGGAAAGACCACGGAAGCTTTTTCCGTTATATTTATGCATTATGAAAATTTGCATTAGTATGTTAGTGGTCACGCCCCCTCGATATATCGAAATTATATTCAGTACATGATCTTCACTGGGAAGTCTGTAGTAAGTGAACCAAATTTGGTTCCGATACAGTCATGTGAAAAGTAATAGAGACACGAAATTTTGACCAGTTTCGACCAGTTTTTCTTTTGTTTGTGCAATTTTTATATATATATTTTTTTATAACAAATAAGAGAGTCTAAGTTCGGGCGGAGCCGAACATTAAATACCCGGAGCAAGTATTAAATATATGTTTTTCAGCTTTCCGAAAGCTACCGCTACATGGTATTTGAGTAAATTAGCGTTCTTAAATTTCGAAATATTAAAGTTTCAAGCATTTATGAAAATTACCGTTAGATGAAAAGCGGCCGTAATTTTAGTCCGATTTCAATCATTTTCAACGTTTTGCTTATGTGTGGCAAGCACAATAACCATACCGACTTTGGTACAAATTGGTAGAACGGTAACCGAGATACATATATGTGATCATAAGTGGGCGGTGCCACGCCCATTTTCCAAAATTTTATCATAAATGTATTTCTTGGTAAAGAATTGTTGCAAGCATCAATTTTGAATAAATTAGCTTTAATATTTACTGATTTATCGAAGATTTTGTATTTCTCTAAATTACCGTTATAAGGGATGTGGGCGTGGTTATTGTCCGATTTGAAAAATTGTCGGCCATTTGTTATGCTGTACCAAGGCCAACAACTGTTTGGAAGAAATTGGTGCAGCGGTTACCAAGATATACACATGTAACCATAAGTGTACACGGACGGACGGACAGACAGATATGGCTTAATCGACTTCTCTATTCATTTTGAGCATTTATGCATACATTTGTCTATATTTATTTTATTTATTTATCAGCCATCATCTAACATTAATTAAGTCTAAATTTCAAACTTTGCATAAAAATTAGAAAAATTCAACAAAATGTTATAACAACAACAAGCTTTTTAATAAGAATTTTCATAAAAAGTTGAAGTATGCCATTTTATAGTCCATTCAATTCTTGATAACTTGATAAAGTGCACATTTCAAGTGGCTAAGAAATCGCGTTGATTTTTGATAATTTTTATTTTCTTCCATACAAAAAAATTGTCGAACATACTATACTTTGTATGGAAGAGTATTTTTGAAGCCCTTCTCGTTAACGCCCATCCTGGGCATTTTGAAATCAGTGCCGTCGGTTTCGCGGCTTCCGATATGCAGCGCTCATTTCTAATTTAGGGAGTTGAATTCTATAAATTACTTATACGCCGTGTATTACTATACATAAAAAAATTGAAAACTACAATCGCATTGCGAATTTTATAAATATATGCCTATATAATATCGATACTGATGTTTAATGCTAGTCATGCTTCAAATCCGAATATTGTGTGGTAAGGTGTAGGGTACATGGCTTGAATCTTATAGAGGAAATGCAGCATGCGGTTGTCAGTAGCACATTGTCACTTCTGGCTAACGAAACATTAGTCATGTATTTGTGACTACATTCTTTAGTATTTATTACTCATACCTCGGAGATATATGAACGATACATACAATCTTAATATACAAATTTTTGACGAGTATACATACTACATACATAGCTTAAAGTTTAATTGGCAGCCCAAAAACACACAATTTTATGTAGTAGGTATGTAGATACCATCATCAATGCAAAATGCCCAATTAGACAGATTTGAAATGTATACAAAGCTTTTTTTTATGATATCAATGAATACCGTATCTCGAAAGATTTCGGTTTGCATTGTGGTGAGGAGGTGTATCTGAAAGTACTTACGAGTAAATTAGGAAATATTAAAAGCGCATAATACCAAACATATGTCAAAAAAGATATTTTGCATTGATGGTGATTATATGAGGAGTGTCTTATCAGTAATAGCAGAAAACGAAAATACACAAACCCAAAAAAAGTGTTGGAAGTGGAGATATCATTTTTGCATAGACTCCTCTCATATGTAATCTGACACCCGAGTTCATAAAATTAAAATGGACTAAAAGTTGTTATTTTTAATTGCGTACCCCCTCATTTTATGGACTTTGTTTTCAAAACAGTCCGAATAAAGTTGTATGCAACTCGGACCACGGCAACCCCTGCCGACTTGCAGTCAAAGTTATCAGAATAAACTTAATGCAACTCGCGTGTTTTGTTTAATTTTTCTTCGCTATAAGACGGTATTACTATACTCTCTACAGTATCAGGACATAATATTGAGTAAATCTGCGTTTTTGGTTGTTTACCCGGTAGTCGAATTTTTTTCCTAAGGACAACAAATTTGAATATATTTCCAAAAGTTTACACCACAAATGGACATATGCCTATCAATTGAATGGCGAACTCGAAACAACATTAATTATAACTTTTCTTTCAATTATCCTTTTGGAAAATTTCAAGATTTTTAATTTTGAATGAGTTTTGAAGAATCTTAGTCTTATTTAAATCCTATTAATCTATATACATATATATGAAAGGATATAAAGGATAAAAATTTTAAAGGATATTTTTCAAATTTTTTAATTAATACTGCCACATATATTACTTAATCAACCCGAGAGGACAATGCAAACACTAAAACACTTAATTTTGTTTATTTTTTTAAAGTAGGAAAAGTATTTATCAAAAAAGTTTAATATAAATATTTAATGTTCATCATACGCCCTGTCAGACCACATACAAATTAGTCTACAATTTCATATTTCATATGGGAAACTTGTCGAACGTTTTGCATTTCCAAAGTTTTCATGGACAACTTGGTAGTCTTGATTCAAGTTTTTAACAAAAACTTTCAACTAAAATTCGGCACGGGTTATCGTTATCCTACGGTCATAAAACTTCATATATATTCTATTTAGGCTAAAAAGCTTAAATATAGAGGGTATGCATATACAAATTTGCAAACAAATTTTTTTCCAAATATTCCTGGGATAGTCTTATGTGGCATATATACATATATATTTATGCTTAACGTGTAAAAACCACAAGCAAGAACGATTCCATTTAAAAACAAGTAATTTTGATTTATTCATAAGCATACATAAAGTTTGTCGCTTATAGCTCCAAACAAATTTTAAGCGCGGATACGTATACGTGCAAAAAAACACGCCTTATATTACTCACGGACAGCACCTTTTTACAATAATAATAACCCAACCAATGTATTTGCAGGAAAAGACAGATGTAGACAATTCATTACACATTGTAAGTAGATAGGGAGGAAACACGTGCAACAATTTTGACCAATTCACATCGATCATCCGATTGTTGACGACACCCAATGCTTACCCGAAAATCAATGCCTACTGTAGTTATGTAGTAGTTTGGAATATATTTGCCGTCATAAAATCTGATGAGAATGGATGTTTTTCCAACCCCTGAATCACCCAACATGATCACCTATTACCGAGCCAACCAAAATAGGAGAACAAATACCAAATGAAAAAATAAGTGTATTTTTTTTGCAGTTATAAAAATGTAAGTGTTTGGCCGAGCTTCTCCTCCGACTTGTGGGGTGCGCCTTGTTGTTGTCACACAAAGCGGAGGGACCTACAGTTTTACGCCGACTCCGAACGGCGATTGTATTTTTATGAGAAGCTGTTTTTCATGGCAGAAATACACTCGGAGGTTTGGCATTGCCTGCCGAGGGACGACCGTTGTTAAGAAAAAAACCTTTTTCTATATTTTTTGAGATGTTGCTCGGGGAGAAGCTCGGCCAAACACTAACATATGTGTAAGCGCCAATCTATTATTATTATTATAAAAATGTAAAAGATAAAGGTGTTAGTTGAAAGGAAATATTTTTGACGCGTTATTATAATGAAATATCCTTTTTAACAGTTTCACCTTCTTTTTATATTTAGATGTGAAATTTTTATTTTAATATGTGGATTAAAACGTTTCTTTCAAACAATTCTTTCACTAATTCGGCTTAAAACATATGATAATTCCGAAAATGAGAATCGATTACGAAATTTGCCAAAAATCTCTCTAATATCAAGTTTTATGCAATGAACCTATTTTGGTGAATGAGTGACCAAAAACTGAGAGTTATTTTATGTGAATAACTTAAGCTCTCTCTCCGTCCAAAGTTGCAGTATTTGGTCGAAAGTTTTACTTAAATTCATTGAAGCTGTCAAATGATCAGCGATGTAGCATTTGTAAATAAAAAATTAATGCGGTAATGAAAGAAAAGAAAGAAGAAAATTGAAATCACCAACGAAGTATTTGGAAGGGTAATAATATCAATTGTCTTTATTTCGCACCAATATGCGAAATAGTGCCAATTGACCTTATTTCCGTTGATCTTGTTACCTGTCACCAATATTCATCAAGTCAATCGGCTATAAAAGTTAAATACATGCAGTTTTAAGTGACATCGTTAATGCAGAGGATATGTACACACTAGGAATGTTAGTCCCGAGATCCCGGTCTTTTTGAAGTCCCGAAAATTCCGGAATTATTTGCCTAGAATCCCGGCATTTTCGGGATTTGTAATTTACACTGGTAGCAATAATAGCACCGCCTTATATTGACCAGTTTTGGCTATATTTCTTTTGTTTATTTAATATTTTTTTTTATAAATGTGTAGCTCAATATACATCTAACTCCTTGCGACAGGCAAACTAAGGGCCAAATCTAGTAAAATTGCGTTCATAATTTTTCTCTCTAATGTCAGGTTTTTTTAAAAGAACTTTGAAATTTGGAAGATATGAGTAATTCAAAATTTAATTAGTAAATTTCAGTGCAATGTACTTCAAAAACCAGTATTGGTATTATATGAAAGAGAAGGCTCTGTAGAGCGAAAACAGATTACATTTTTTGGAGCGTAAGGGACGGGTAGGTATTGAAAATACCCTTTCATAATTTTATCCTTGAAAATCCTTGGAATTTTGCAATTTTTATTTTTGAAAAAATTATATGTTAGGGAATAATTTTATTAGCTTAAAAAGTAAAATAGATTAAAGGGACAATTTCAATTCCTATTCGTCCTTGTGGACCCCAAAAATTCTTTCATTTGGTACCCATATTTTTGTTTTACATTGTACTGAAATTTTTAAATAAGTTTTGGAATTAATCATACCTTTGAAATAATAAAGTCTTAAAACAAAAACATGACGTCAAAGAAATGCCCATTTATATGCAGTTAATTAGATGTGATATGAGGTAGACTTAAAAAATGTAAATTATGAATAAACAAAAGGAATATATATATATATATAATATATATACATTTAATTACTGTCTTTCGTTTAGTTACTTATGCAATAATTTTCTCTTTAAATAAAAAAGTACGTTCCAAACCCACTTACTTATTATTTATTATATGGTAGGAGAGATTCTCAAACCATATTGATGCAATTTTTTCATGTAAAGTTGTTGATACATAATAAATGTCTAAATCCCGGGACTGATTCCGGGATCCCGGGATTGAACCAACGACATATCGAAAATCCCGGGATCGTAAAGATCAAAAAAATTAACATCCTTAGTATATGGATATGTATCGATGGTCCTTTGTATAGTGTACAAATGTAAATATATACATAGATGAAAATTTTGAAAAGCGAAATTAAAACCGCAATATCAGTACTAGCGCTCAAAATGTCAAATATTTATGTTGAACCAAATATTAATGTGCAATCGCTTATGTGACCAAAGCAGCGATATAACTGCAAAGATGTGGGAGTAAACATACGAGTACGTATGTATTTAAGCATATGCATGTATGTATAAGAAAATCCGCAAGTGGGCGTGTGCTCAGCTCAAAGGACTGTTTTGCGTCTGGTGTAATAGGGTTCTGTGAAGGCCAAATTGTGGTTGACATTGATGTGTTTGGCGATTTTTTTTTTCATTTGTCGGAGGCGTGAAGCAATGTTCATATCTACCTACATATTATTTTAGACCTATGTGCATTATGTATGTATGTACATATGCATAAATTCATTTTAGTATAAAAATAATTTTGAAAAAAAGGCTACAATGATTTTCTCCCACATATGTATGTATGTAAAGAGCAAAGTCTATGAATAGTTTGCAATTTTTTACGTTAGCCAATTGACGGTATTGAAAAGACAATAAGTAGGCCGTATGGATTCCCAATTAGTAAATACAGTGAAAGTTTTAATATTATCAACTTCTCACTTCCCAAGCACCGTTTTTATTTAATTCGGAAATATAAGTAAATGTGGGCTCCAAAATGGACTCATAATATTTTCGGAAATTTGGAAAATTCGAAAAAAAATCAAAAAGCCTGAGAAAAGACCCGGGATTAGTCTCCCTGGGTTACAATTGCGTATTAATTACATACATAATGGGAGATCAATTATTCCCCAACTCATCTCTAACGCACTTAGTTAAAAAAAAATTATGTACGGTGTTGGCATTTTGACTGGGTATTCGCTTAACAAACCCATGATCCCTGGTTGGAATCGTAGCTGGCGCAAATTTTGTTTTTATTTTCCAAACGACTAGTCGCTTTTCATACACCTTCGGATAAAAAGCGAAATAATTAGTCTCTTCATAGGACATGCTCGTTCACGTTCGAGGTGATATTAGTCGTATGATCCCTTGCAATTGAGCCCGGAGTCATCCCGGATTAGACAAATTTTTTTGCATGGGAGTCTTATAAGTTATCTACATTTAAATGAAAAAAAGAAAACGATATTATAATCCTTTATACCTCACCTTTCCCAGCATGTCAAACTCCTCGGCACAGTCAGTGTAAGAGTTGACACTGCTCGCATGTGACGCCATCTTGACGTTCGACTTTGTATCCAGTGAAACCATTCGCATTAAAGCGCGGCCAGCATTTCTACAGAATGTAGCACCATCCATGGTTGTCGGTGGTGGATTAAATGCCGCTATTGTTGCGTTGACGCCACCAGTCGCAGCCGAGTCATTCTGCATTACAGTGCCAAAGGACCGAGTATGATGGGCCAGGCTGCCTTTGCGTCGCAATGGAATGCTATTATTAGCGTTCATTTTTAAATCTGCACTTGCGATAGTGTGATGGCGAGTGATTTTGGCGCTGCCACCACTGCTGGAGGACTTAAAACAAACGCCACTGTGCATGCTGGCTCGTCGCAGTTGCTGTAGCGGCTTAGTTGGCAGCTGTAGCTGCTGCTGAACTTCCTTCTCCTGATAATAGTGATGGTGCACAACGACACTTGGTCGTCGCAGATACTCATCTTCGTCCGAGTCTGAAGCGATGCTTAAGCTTTTGCTTCTGGCATTTGAGTTGATTGTGTCGTTTGAATTCGGAAGCGGTTGCCCAGGTACGATATGCTGCCATGTAGGTTTGTGCAGCGACTCACGTCGTGGTATGTCCGCATTGTCACAGGCATCACTATCGTCGTTTTGTGAGCTTTCATATCGCAATTGATGATTTTGTGACTTTCTTGAGGGACTTAGTGAGATGCCTGTTTGCTGTGGAATGGGAGAACTTCCACGTCGCACAGCTGATTTGCGTTGCATTGTGCGTATGTATGTATGTTGGCTTAATATATGTACATATATGGCTAATGAATTATCATAAAATTATTTGTGCACAGTTTTAACTCTCACATCTCGTTATTATTAAATTGCTTTATATTTTGTAGATTATTTTTCAATTACTATTAGTATATTTATAGATTTATAGTTAATGTTATATGTTTCTTCGGGAAAGAATAAGGTTAGCTAGAAATTTTGACTTTTGTTTTATTCAATCGAAGACTGGTTTTAATATACATATTACACTTTGGAACAGTTCTTTAGGGCCCCAATTAAACCATACGCATTTTGCTCCATCTCATCACAATTTTTTCCGCAGCAAATTTGGTTAAACGAATGAACCACTTTCGCCCAGTGGGGGGAGGGCTGTTGGCCCTTATTCTTAATACTTTAAAGGAGCAATTCTTGTATATGAGGCATTCTTTTTCATATCGGCCACCAAATTTATTGTCACACTTTCGATTGGCTTCAAATCTTTTTATGGGTTCCATACATTAAATAAGCTAACACTTATTCAAGGATTTTTCTTTCTTTTATTTCTTCAGAGGTATGCTCTGTTAAAGTTTGGATTTTTTCGTGATTCCGACAAACCCTCAAAAATAGGCTTGACAATTTGAGGACAAAGGTTAACAAAACGCAGACTTTTCTGTGCATGCCGAAATCCACAATAAAATGTGACCCTCCTCAAATAATAACCAGGGTTAGCATTTTAAGGCACTAAAAACTTGAAAAAAGGCAAAAAAAACCACCTTATTTTTTATATTTGTTATGTACATCCTTTATGTAAAATGTGCATGTCCAATTAAATATATAAAAAAAAAATACATACAGTGGTCAGTGGTTTATAGCCGAACCACTTTTTGTTGTTCTTTAATTTTGGTTATTTTTTATAAAAATATAGTTCATTCTTTGACAAAACCCGTGCAAATCCAAGTTTCCAACTTTGTGCAATATTAAAAAAGAAAAGAAAGTTTTCGAGAAACTTTCGTACAAATTTCTAGCTTTTTTAAAAATTCTAAAAAATGAACCGTAATTTTTAGCCATTTGAAACTTGTACTTTATTCTCCTAGAATTCAATGGGCTACAAAATTGCATACCTACTCAGAATCTAATTAAAAACCCCGAAATTTTTGCAAAAATTTGTTGATTTTTGTTTTAGCCTGCATAAATTCTTAAGGCAGTGTCGCTCGATTGATGCATTTGTACAGATTTGTACATTTTGATATTGGGCTATTGGTACAAAAAAAAAGTGTGCCAATTGTAGTCAAAAGATTGGTACAATACAGCAATCTTTCATTGAAAAATTTAAACAAATTACTTTTCGTGATTGGGATAAAGAAAAATATGTGCCCTTAAACTTGTATTTATAAGGATGTTGTTAAATAATGAACTATATAAAACTAACTAAAATTAAATAACAACAAAAATAATATTTTAAAACTTGTCAAAATTTGACTATGATTAGTCGGACGTGCTATCACAGTAGCACAATGCCACTACTATTTGACGTACAAACAAAATACGGGCACGAATTTAAAAATTTCAACCCTGTTTGTGTGAAATGTTTAATATTTATTAGTATCAAACTATGTTGAAATAAAAATGAAAATAAAAAAAATATTTTGTCAGAACCCCCCGAAAAAAAATCCTGGCTACGGCTCGGTATGTACATGCATATCTCTACTATCTATATCTATACTATATATAAAATTCAAACCCAAAAGAGCGTGAGAGCAAAACAGCCGATGTACTGGGTCGATTTCTATGATTCAAGTTTTAAAATGACATATTTCTACCACAGTAGAAAACAGTGGTAAATTTAAAATGAAATTTTAATAATAAGTATGTTTAATTAAACTATTAACCCAGACGTACCTAATGTACTAGATATAGTACAGCAAGAACATGTAGCAGCATGCTCACATTTGAATGTGAGCAAAAGCGCGATGCATACTCAACTGCTTAGTGCGCGTAAGGCGTAAGGGTCATCAGAGATTGAACCCAAACAAAATCTACTGTTAAAATTTTGTGTTCGTGTGCTTCAAAGTTGGACAAAAATAGAAAATGCAAAACTACAACATACGGTTTGAAAGGTAAGAATATAGAATAGAATTGAAAGGTATAGAATATTATATTTATTAAGAAAATTTTTATTTCATTGGCAAGTGAAAGAAATATGGTGACACTTTCGGCGTGACATGAAAAATTAAGATTTTTTTTTTAAATTTCATGAATTTTGGATAAACAAATTAAGGTGTACTATATTTAATACATTAGGAAAATATGCATTGTATTTTTTCTTAATTTCACTTCACGAAGTTCTTGCTATATTAGAGGAAGATGATACAAATGAAAATAGAGTTGAAGAAGTGGTTATTTTTCCACCAAATAATGCCACGGGTGATTTGACAGATGAAGACTCTGGGGATGAAGATTATATGCAGAAGGATAGTCTCCCAGCTTCACAACTACAGGCCCCGGCAGATGTTGTATTTGAAAGAAAAAATTACGAGAATACTTCTTCAGAAGACTCGGATGACGACTTACCACTGAGCCTACTACAAAAGCAACAGAATGTTAGCAAATGCAATGTGGAAAGGCAAACGAAATACAATTGGGTATAAGAAGATTTGGCGGTGATTGTAACAGATTTCGAAAATTTTGAAGTTTTAGTGATCACCGAAAGCCCGCTGGAACTTTTTTCAAAATTCTTTGATGTTGAAGTGATAGAACTTAATTTATCTGAGAGTAACAAGTACGCGCAACAAAAAAATGTTAACGCAATCATTGAGAAGCGTGAGATTTTGGCATTCATTGGAGTTTTGATTCTAAGCGGATATTCCAAGAAGAAAATGTTCTAGGAACACGAACAAGACTGCCACAATGACTTGGTCTCAGAAGTAATTTCTAGGGATAGATTTGATTTGATTTTTTGAAATTTTCACGTGTACGACAATCAACACATGAACATCGATGACAAGTTTGCAAAAGTAAGGCCTCTATTTCGTCTACTGAATAAAAAATTCATGGAGAACGCTCCAGTCGAATAAATGCATTCCATTGACGAGGCCATGGTACCGTACTATGGCCGTCATGGCTGTAATACATCCATGGAAAACCTATTCGTTACGGATATAAGTTATGGGTCGGTGCCAGGGTGCGTCAACAAACATAAGCAACGAATACGCAGATTTTGGTGTTGGTGGAGGAGTCGTGCTAGAATATGCACAAGCCTTACGCGCCAAGTGGCCAAACCGGAACTTCCATCTCTTTTGACGTAGAATACGTCTTACCTTAAGGTATGGGGGCTATGTTCAAATGTTGTAGTTGTAATTTTTAGAGCTTCACAAAAACGCTTATTGCACGAGAACTAATAAAGCGATTTCAAAGAAAAGTGTGGCGTTTCAAAGATAAAATTCCAAACCTGTCGACAAATTCATTTTTGTAAATAACCAATTCGGTTTCTGTCGTAAAAACAACGGTAAATATTGCCTTATTTTGGGGTCAATTTTGAGCCTTTAAAGTGCTCTAGCAACTTATTGTTGGCATATATAACTTTCATTTTCGGGATATAGGTTCTTTGGAGCAGTAGAAATATTATCGGGTACAAATTTTATATAAATTTAACAAATATTGAGCATTTTAAGGCAAAAAATTGTTGAAAAAATTTGCAAATTTTTTTCATTACCAAAATGCTCGAAAACCGCTCGAATGATTTTGTTTTTGTTTTCTTTAATCAAAAATTCAAGAGTTTTCCTTGCGTTTGGTATATGGGAAGTATTGGTTGATATCTTCTATATATGTTTATTTTATTCAAATATATGGGCATAAATGATTTTCCATACAAAATCACCTCGTCATCATTTTGCAAACACGTGCATATGTTGGAAGTGTGGGAAGGAGACAAAAAGTATGTATGTGTGTATTGCAAATAATTTGCAATACAAATTTGCAATGCAATGATGCTAGGCCATTTGCACCGGATCGCGAATAGCCCTAATAAGAGAAAACTGGTTAAAAGACATTTTTCTAACAGATTCGAAGCACATGAAAAAAGTAAGCGGGGAAGCTTCTCTTAAAAATTCTGTTAAATGGGTGTTGATTATAATTGAACAGCCGAAACTTAACCTAACTTAATGCCACGTCGGAATCTGATTCATTTTGATATCTAAGTTCTATGTTCCGTTAAGTTGAATTAAGTTGCCATAATCAGGCTTTTAGACTTAATGCACGCATCAATATGTACATAACTATGTTCAAATTAGAATTGATATGGTAAAGTAATTTAGCACTGTTTTTTATGGGCTGAAGTGGCATGCACAACAGTACATATGTATGTCTATTTGTTGGGCACCATAGGAATTCGGCACATTGTTTTCGCGAAGTTGATAAATTAGTAAGTGCGTTAAAGGCTGAGTTTTTTGGCTTATACAAAGTGGAATTTCGTTACTAAATAAAAAAAACCTTTAAAATAATAGAATAGCGCAAAGTGTTTAAAAATGCCTAAAGCTAAAAGAAATTCGTCAAGACAAACGGCCCGTAGTCGGAGAATAGTAGCAGCGGCGCAAATACTCAGAAACGATGCCTGCAATCGGAATTAGATCTGCGTTTATTTATCGACCTCAAATCAATTATATATGTAGGTGATTTGTACAATAAAGTCTATCTACACATATCAGTGCCGTACCTATCAGTGTCAGTGAAAAATATAATATCGTTGACCAGTCCCAAATAGAGTTGTTCAGACCGTCCGGCACAATGCCGTTTTTTACCGTCAGTGCTGCTTCAGTGTTCGTTCCGTAATTTTTTTATGCACTCTAAAAACTGCATGTAAAACTGCTACTGAAAAGTGTTTATTTTCAAATAAAATCTGTGTATGTATACGCATAAGATGCTCAAGACTGGATTTTTGAACATGAGATGTTTAAAATACACACACCAAATGTTTATAATTGCAAACGTTTTTAACGCAAAAATACAGTCCCTTTAAATAATAAAAATTAAGTACATTTGATGTGTAATTTTGCTCTATGCGACAAATTTGGTATGTAAAAGTAAACAAGCAGTTTTTAATTCTATTAACACGGTGTCTAAATTTGCACACTTAGGAGACGAAACTGGAAACCTCTCTTAATATGCGTTAATTTAAACAAAAAACTTTTAGAAGAAATTTTAAACATTTTATGTGCAAACTGTGTAATTGTGAACACTAAGAAAATTCTATAGAAATTTTTGTAGTTTAGTTAAACTAATGATTTAACTATACTTTAAAATAGTTAAATTTACGGGCCTAAAGGCCAAATTCACAGTGCTGTAGTGAAAATCTGTAGTTAACTGCCGATTCTGAGTTAACTACGTACTGTGAATTTGGCCTTAAGTGTTTAGAATTCAACAAAAACATTTCAAATTTGTTCTACGCCACACATATAGTAAGTAAAAGTTAAAAAGCAGTACTATTTAAGTTGATTAACAAATTTTACATACATTAAGAGAGGAAACTGGATACCTTTTTTAATATGCTTGAATTTAAACAAACATTTTTTAGAGCGAAGTTAATTTGGCAAAGATTTGTTTGTGTATTTCACTGACGAGATGACGGTATTCTATTGCATGTTTTGTTTGATATGGAGGGAAAATTAATCGAGTGGGTACGGAATTATCCAGAATTATATAATTTGGCAATAACTGCCAATTAAACATTAGTAAAATAAGTCATCTTGGTTTCAATGAACTTCATTTTACTGAAAGTACCGGACGACATGCTACGGATGTGTATGAATTGGTATCACTGATCGATGATGATTGGCAATGATACTGAACTGATACGGCACTGATTTGTGAAGATAGATCTTAACTTTTATTATTATTACCAATCGATTGCAACTCATTATATGTACATACATATGTACTAGGGTAACAATTGTAATACACATTGTAGGGCCCCATGGCGTATACGTATCTTTCGGGAACGTTTTATACAATTCTAAATATGGATAGATGAAAAAGGAAAGCAAAAATAAAATTTGTTCTTTTTTCCGGTAGCTATGTAGATGGAACGATGGATGATGCTACTGACACGGCTTCCAATCTTGAGTTGGAGTCATTGAGTTACGCATCAACTTCCAGTGAAGGGAAGGTGACACGATTTTTTCACCCCTCTTCAGTACAAAAATAATACTAGACACTTATTTAGTCTTTGTTTTCATTGCGCTCTAATAGCACGTGCCCACCATTAATTAATAATCTGCTTTATTCGACCACACCGCATTTTTCAATGTTTCTTTTTGCTTCCGTATTGTGCGGGGTGCGGATTTATAAACAGCGCACATATGAACATAAACAGATACATATTTACATTATCGATTTTGCGACATCATTTCATTAGCCTTTGAAAATACGCACCCGTAGTTAATTCATGTACTTGGGTGAAATGAAGCATGTATTAAATGTCGATCTATTTATAGTTTACAAGTTACGATATGAATAAAAAATTTGAGTTTAAGTGAGAGCGTCTGAGTTAAAAAAATATCCTAATATAAGTATCCTTATCTAAATACATATTATATTTACTGTGACTATAGGTTTCGCCGATTTTATTACGTTGTCCAGTTTTTTCTAAAATATTTAGCCTTGATTTGGTTTCACTTACAACCAACTTTGGAAAGTTTTAGGGTTAATGAGAAGCTACTGACTTCATATACATACTTACATATGTACATTAGACCGTATTGTCTTATAAGCAAGCAAAAAAGTTCGTGGTACACCCCTTAGTCTAAAGTATTTTTGCAGGGCAATTTCGAAATAAGTTTTTTCTGTCGAACCTAGGAGTCGCTTTTTACATTTTTGAATGACACCTTCATCTATGCATATAATAAAATTGAAACAATCCGATGTCTTCATTTAGAGCAACAGAAGCCAAATCAACAATTTTTAGAATTTTTTTCTGTCTGTGTGTATGTTTGTACGCGCATCACTTGAAAATTAATGCATGGAATCGAATGCAGTTTTCAACGATGTATTACTAGAGGTCTAACTTAAAATATAGAAGAAAAAAATTAGATGCAATCTGTTGGAAAATTTAACTTTCGGTAAATTTATACGATAAGGTAATTATTGCAATATGGCTGTCAAAAGAAAGAGGTTTACGAAGGCTTACAGCTGTAAATATTTTTGTGGAAGGTTGCCACCTGTTTGAAAATTTGGATCCAATTAAATTGATAAGATAAATTAAATATTGCAATATGAGGATCAAGCGAAAAATTTTAGGAATTTTTACTGCCGAAAATATTTCTGAGAGGGGTTGCCACCTGTTTGAAAAATTGTATTTGATTAAATTGATAAAATAAATAAAATATTACAATACGGATATTAAACAACACAAAAATACCTTTAAGATACGCGGGGTATTTGCTAGTACACAATAAAATATTTTTTTTTTAGTTTGGCCCTACAATTACCACGCCCATTGCGAGAGGATTCTTGGATTTAAAAACAATGTTGCGGAAGAAATGTTTTTAGCGAAAGGACTTTCTGCCAAAATCGACAATAAAATCTTTATTTTGTAAACTTTAGTCTTAAAATTGCCACGCCAATTTCTAGGGGTTTGTCGCATTAAGCAAAAATTTTCCCGAACAACCATTTGTACTGGATGGGTATTCTACCGGAATCCGCAATAAAATTTATGTACATTTTTGCAAAAACACATTTTTGACACCTAGCCTATATAAAGTATATAGCACGGCATAATTTCTAAGTCGATTATGGAGATTAGAAAAATATAGTCATAATTTTGCAATTACTACTCATATCCGTAAAATATAGCAGAACATAGTTAAAAATTAAAAAAAAATTAGCTTTTTTATTACTTCTTTTTAGTAGGCTATAGCTTTCCTGCCAAATTTTTTAAGCTAATATGTATTGCTTTTTTATTTACAACCTTCCGGCAACGCCGTTCGTGGAAACTATTTTTTATATACATACATATCAGTGTTGTTGCGAATATTATTCCGAAATAAAAGTCCTTTCCGTTTATCCCAATTAAACAAGTTTGGTATCAAATAAAAGAGGACTTACAAAACTTGAAAACTGATATGTCTAAACGAGGAAAGTCACATATTGAAAAATATTTCAATAAAAAAATGTTAATTAATTACTATAGAACAAACCTTGTGTCAGGTATATGAATTTCTTTAGTATTGAATTATAAGAACATATAAATATTATTTCTGTTTAAAAGCTATTTTAGTCCTCTTTGTTTGTTTATTATCCGGAAAGGTCTTTTATTTCTGAATAATATTCGCAACAACCCTGATACATACATACATGTTTCGTAGCGAGGATTGTACTTTTTGAAGGCAAAATTAGTTTGAAGCTTTTATTGCTTTTTTTGCTACTTGTAACTTTTTAAAAGTATTTATTTATGGATATACATACACAATGCGCCGGATTCTTGTTTTCGCACAAATCGAAAATTTAAAATTTTTGTATAGAAAAGTAATAGCAAAATTTAAAATTTTCGATTCGTACGAAAACAGGAATACGACCCAATGTGTTACATATGTATGTACATACATACATATATGTATATATTTTTTTACATTCAAAAATTATAGTTATAAGTCAAGTCACTGAAAATCTATGCCTAATTTTAAGCTACCGATTTGTTATTTATCTATTAGTCGTCAGCGAAGTGGCGAATCGATGACGGCTATTGTTACTTAGTTATTTTTATTTATTTATTTTTAAGTACTTATTTACGTTTTTAACTTTCATCTCCTACATCCATTGAAACTAGTAATTATAAATAAACTCTCGGTCGTTTTTTTATGTCATAATCACCGTTGTGCACTAATAAATCTGTCTAATAAATGAAATGAAAGAAAAATTAAAAAAAAAAAAATACAAATTTCACTGATGCTTTCACCTCGAGAATTTTTTGAGCCACAAAGTCAATTGCGGCAAACACAAACGAAAACAAATGTTCGTTTCGTTATTTGATTTTACACTTATTTGCCACTGTTTTGTTTCTGCTTTGAGTTTAATACGAATCTCAAAAGACGTTAAGCTTCGTCCTGTGTTATGCACCGACTGACCGCTGCGGAGTGCAGCAGCTGTTTTAATAAATTGAATTGAAATTCGAGGCCAATGTCGACAGCAGCGCTTGCGTTGTTTCGATTGTAGTGGGCGTTCTTATCACTTTTTCTTGTTGTTATTTTCATTCTGCTGTATCAGGTAAAAAATTTACACACGCTCATGCTGTTTTCGTTGAATGTGGCCAACGATTAATTTCCGATGCAACAATCGCTGTACAAACAATCCGCTGTCGAAACTCAGTTTGGTCTGTATGGGCCGGAAATGCGCAGTAAACTGAAATCAGCGCACGCTGTGTGGCGGCGTTGGAGTCTTTAATTGAGACTGCAACAGTCGGCACCCAACAGATAGTACAGCCCGATGTTGTCTGCCAAGTAAGTAGATATGTAACTAGCAACATGTTGGTAAAGGAATATGTAGCAAGCAACATGTTGCTATGTTGAATTATAATTACAAGTACATACATATAGGGGTTTTCAATAGGGGCGGCAAAGGTGAAATGGAAAAAAAACACGCAGTGCTTGAGATATTAATTCTTTTTTGTTTAAAAATGGTCATGTACGTGCGACCGGCGGCCGCTGTACCTGAGGGGTTAGACGTGCATTCTACCACTTCGTAGGACCTAGGGTAGGGTTCGATTCCTTGTCCCAGAACATGTAAATTAAAAAAGTTGTTTCTAACAGCGATCGCTCCTCGGCTGGAAAAGCTTCGCGTGTCTTTCTGAGGCGGCGTAAAATTGTAGGTCCTTCCATTTGAGTTTTAACATCAAGACGTATATCATAAATTGGAAGAGAAGCTCGGCTAAGCACTTAACAAAAGTGTAAAGAGCCTTATAGCCCAGTTATTCATACTTAGCTTTGTCACATAAGAATCTGTTAAATGGGCTTGCGTATAAGCGGTTACCCAACGCATACCACTTAAGTTGAGGTGGGCTGAGCTGAACTTAGTTGAGTTGAGTTAATTGAAGTGAATTGAGCTAAAATATCTTGAACAACATAACAAAATATAGCATTATGTTACATAACTTAACACAACACAATATAACATAAGATAACATAACAATATAACATAACATAATATAATATAACATAACATAATATAACATAACCTAAGATAATATAACATAGCTTAACATAACATAACATAACATAACATAGAATAATATAACATAACTTAACATAACATAACATAACTTAATAAAACACATCATAGCAACTCAACATAACACAACTTAACATAACATAACATAACACAAAAAATAAAACACGCCAAAACAAATAAATATGGTGAAAAAATTTATAAATTTCAAACCGAATAAATGTAATCAGTATAAAAAAAATTATAATTTATGAGGTGCTGATTCAACAGATGGACCAAAGTCCGGATCTGGAAAGAGGAGAGTGCTTGGTTCTGACAGAGCCAGGGGTCAGAAGCGATGGGACGGGATAATGGAAGAAGATAAGCTTATACGTGGTAGCAAAAATCCTAGTAACATAACCAAAAATACGATTTGTTTATTTTCCTTCAGACATGGGCTGACCTCAAAAGGCGCACAAAAAGAAGATTTCGAACTATATTCGTAATATAAATATGACAGGCGGGGTCCCTTTCGGCATTCACGGTTGACGGGGATCGAAAAAACCCTCGACTGCATCACTTCTATGTCGAAGACCGCAGCACCAAGTGGCGCAGCGCTTGGAGTTTCAAGGCTTTCGGCATCACAAGCAGCAACGTCCACCTCTGATAATTTGTCAGCGACTGACATGCCAGCACTAGTCGTTGTGCGTACAGCAACGATACGCAATTCAAGAGGCTACCCCTATTCGGTATAATCCCAACGTTCGTTGACGCACTACTCGCCACTCCAGAGCCCACTAATAAAAATAATAAAAATAGTAAATAACATTTGACGGTGATGCCCATGTTCTATAAAGTGTACCAAATAAATTAAAAATAATAAAATTGTAAAGGAAATATATAAAAATACCTTAATATTTCAATTAGCAACGCTGTTCCAGACGAATACAACGTAATCGACGTAAAGTCTACACGAAGGCGATCGTTCGACTTACAAAATTGTAAGCGGAGACGAAGTCGCCTGCAGACGAATCGTTCGTGTGACCTATCGTTTGAGATACATGATGAGGCTGATAAGGATTGTGTATGATTAGCAAAAATAATATTCTGAACGAAATTTTTGGAAAATTTCATCACTGATATAAAACTTGAAAAGGAGGACAAGGAAGACATCACTGCTCAAAAGGAGGACAGAGAAGGACAACATTTTGAGGAGGACAATCCTCCTCAAAGGAGGGCGGTTGGTCAACTTACCAATGGTGGACTTCAGTGGGTTTATCCACAAGCCTTTTTCAGGGCACCAGTCTTCAGTACATATACATACATAACGTCGTTTAAAGTAAAAAACCCGCTTATGAACAAAATGCAAAACCGCGTATGTGAGCTTGCATAAATCATTTTCTAGAGAGTAAAAATACTCATATTTAAAAATGGTTCCCTTTTTTATAAAGCAATCTCATTTCTTTCTAGAGCTTGTGTGAGCAAATCCAATATTTGGCAGCAAATGTCAGTTACGTAGTTTTGCAGAATGGCGATACGCGGTTTTGTACTTTACACAAGTTTGTCACAACTTTGTAGTTCTATTCAATTTAAATTAACATGTAGGCACACAAAGTATGTATATTGGCAATTATAAGGGTATACGTTAGTGCCTAATAATCAGGTATATTTACTTGTTTGCGTTATATGAACGCCCGGGTAAAATATGTATTCGTCTAAAAAAGGTTGACATGTTTGAATAAAATATATATTTAGGTAAGGTTATGCGTTTAAGGTGACAGGTCAAACAAAATCAACGGAAATAAGGGCAACTGACACTATTTCGTATACTGGTGTGAAATAAAGTCAGTTGACATTATTACCTTTTCAAAAGTGGAATAAAATCCGTTGACGTTATTGCTCTTTCAAAACATTAGCTTCGCGGCGGACTGCGTCTGCGCCACACCGCGTCGCGCCAAGCTCCCGAATGAATTTTATACATTTGAGTTACTCTTGAAACTCTAAGGTTCATTTTAGCCCAACAATGAACGATTTCTAAGAGAGAATTTTTTTGTAATTATCATTTATTTACAACAGTTTATAACAAGTGCAAATTATTTATGCAAAGAAGAATGTTTTTTTTCATTAATCGCTACCTGGAAAATGTAGTCTATTATTACCTCTAACGTGAACTAAGTTATGCAAATATGAAAAATACTTTATGTAAAGATGTCATACTCTCTGCTCTAATTTTATTATAGCCGTGATAGCAGCATATGGTAGGACAGCTGTATAACTTGGGTGTTATGGAATGAAATGTAATAATAATTTTTTGGCACTGCTGGTGCTTTTATTTAGGTCAAAATATCGCCAATAAATTATATAATAGAAGAAATACAATCTAATTTCCTACGAATAATAACTTTAATATGATTTCACAGCAAATTTTTCAAAGTATGTATTAAATGCATTTTCCAATATAATCATCATACATTTGTTTCGATAAAGTTTCTGGTTTTATTTTAAGGCATTCTTGTTTATTGTCATTGCAAAATCTAAGCAAACTGGAAACAGAGGTATTTTAAATTCGAAAGGCATATCAAAAGGAATTAAAGGAGTCATGTGACTTGTGGTTCCGAAGTTATGGCTGATAAAAAATTCCACGCCTATATTATGTGCCACGTCACCATTTCCAAACTCATTTATATAAACCTTACTATAAGCACCTACCATTGATATGTCTGCATGCCAAATTTAAATTGTATGTAACTTATGGTTCCGCAGTTATGGCTGATTAAATATTCTATGACTATGAGATATGCCACGCCCCCTCCTACAAAGTTATTTATATATACCTTACTATAAGCATCTACCATAGATTTGTCTGCATACTAAATTTCAAGTTCATGTGACTTATGGTTCCGAAGTTATAGCTGATTAAAAATTTGCAGGCCTATGGGAGGTGCCACGCCCCCTCGCAAAATTTACACCACATTTGTAAACAAAACCAATAGGAAAGGCATGAATTTTCCCAGCAGTGCTTAAGTCATATATCTTAAACTCATATATAATTTTTTGTTACTCACCGTTAGTGCGATACCCACTGTCGCGGAGAAGGAACCCAAACGAAATTCACCCGTATTGTACTTTACTAGGAAAGAAGTTTTACCAACACCGGAGTCGCCAAGTAGTATTGTCTGCAAATACAACAAAGTTTAAATATTACCCATGCTACATGAAATTCTAGAAAGTAGGGATTAGTGCATTGAAATTACAATTTAGAGTACTAGCTAGTGATAGTCCACAATTTTTCATTACTACTATTGAGGTTTAGTGGGGAATTGCAAAACATCAGCCTCACTATACAAAAGTGATAAGGAACTAAAAAATATTCCACTAAAATTAACCAGCGAATAGTGAAAAATTTGTTCTTCACTAAAATTGATAATGCAAAACAAAAAACCCCATTAATGTGAGTGGAACACAGGAACTTTTCATTAAATTGAAAGATTGAGTGAAAAGTTTATCGCTTAGTAATATTTTTTGCTGCAGTATTTATTTTGCGTTACCAATACTCATTTCAAATATGAACCAATTTAGAAGGTTTTTACTACGTCCGGATATTTATGCCTCGGATGAGACCCTCTTCTTTTGGTCCACGAGAAACGTATAAAGAAGACTAAAGCTGACATCACCGCCATCCAAGAAATGTAAAGGGGCGCGAATTCGGTGTTGCATTTATGGTCGGAGCGAGACTCCGTCGCCGAGTGTTGTCGCTCACCCCGGTGGACGAATGTCTAGGTACATCCCGCATCAAAGCAAGATTCTTCAGCATCTCGCTAATCTGCGCCCATGCCCCAACGGAAGAGAAGGACGAGGCGTTAAAGGATCTCTTCTATGAGCGTTTTGAGCGCACATACGAGCACGGCGAGGAAGGGATCTTTGGAACCACAGTCGGAAAGTTCAGCCTCCACGATGAACTATCCGACAACGGACTGAGGCTGATCGACTTCGCCAGGGCCAGAGACATAGTAGTACGCAGTACTAGGTTCAAGCATAAAAATATCCATCAAGCTACGTGGCTGTCTCCAGATCGAAAAACGAGCAACCAAGTTGATGGGGAGTGCCAACAAGTTGCAGAGAATAAAAATTCCGCCTATAGGGCCACGCTGCGATCAGGCGCAACGCGAGCCACGTTGGACCGTTATAGCGAACTAAAGAAGGAAACGGTATTTGTCGCAATAAGAAGAGAGAGGCCGAAATACGTGAGTGCGCAGAGTTTAAAATGCTGGCCGACAGGAAAAACGCCCAGAAATTGTATCACAGAGTTAGGCGACTTACTAAAGGTTTCAAGACAAGGGCAAACTCTTGTAGGAACACCCATGGTAACCTAGTGGCGGATGTTCAGAACCTACTTAAATTATAAAGGCAACACCTTTCCACCCTATCGAATGGAAACAGCTTTGAAAGTAGTGGAGAAGACGAACCCGAGCCCCCAGTCGACGACGATAGAGTCGATGTCCCACCGCCTAGCTATGACGGGGTACTTATAGCGATTACGCGGCTGAAAAACTACAAGGCTTCTGGAGCTGTCGGCCCGCCAGCCGAGTTATTCAAGTACGGCGGCGGAAAGCTAAGAGGGTGCATGCATCAGCTCTTATGCTAAATATGGCCAGATGAATGCATGTAATTCACAAGAAAAGTGGCCTCGCAATACTACCGCGGGATCAGCATTTGCACCATAGGTTATATGTTCTTATCGAGTGTATTGTGCGAAAGACTGAAAAGCCCACCGTCAACGAACTGACGGGGCTTTAGATCTGGCAAATCCACCATTGATCAGGTATTTATAATAGGCAAAATCTTATCAAATACCCGCGTGAAGAGGGTCTACACTCCATATATTTGTCGATTTCTGAGCCGCTTTCAACAGCACAAAAGAGAAGCGACTGGCGAGCTTTTTTGTACCTCGACCAAACTAGTTTAGAAAGCAACAGAACCAAACAAGAAGAAGAAGAATAGAGTCGCGTACAAAAATAAAGCAGCAATATCTTCTGACAGCCAGGCTTCGCTATTGGCAAAAGCATATCAGGTTACCAAACCTAAGCTAGTTAAGGAATGCAAAATGAAATCCGCTTAGAGTCTCAGTCAACTATCTTCTCTCTGATCTAGGCTGCCGGACATAGAAACATTGAAGGCAATGAGAAGGCTGATGAACTGGGAAGGGGAGCCTTTGGTATTAATCCGAAGCGGTGACATTGGATTGTTCTCTTTGGAGTAACCCAAAAAGAAATTTTTCTGCATTTGCTTGGACTGGAGGGAAACAGGGGGTCAGATATACAGACATACAAAATTTCAAGAGTACTCTGACTGACCAAAACAGGTCGAAGACCTTGGATCTGCTTAATACATCAAGAAAAGCAGTGTTCAGAAAAGTGGCAACCATCACGGGGCACTGGCCATGAGGCAAATCTTCGACAAGAACAGGACTATTCTATATGTAATATAAATTTTTGCAGCTGTCAGCTAGAAGATATGGAAGAAAGTTGTAATTCGAATAATAGATATGAAACACTAAGAAGATACCTAGTAATGCAACTAAAAGCATAGATAGACGGCAGCGTTGATCCAGTTGATTAAGTCCTAGAGTTAATTCCCAAACTTAACTCGAATCAAGGAAATATTCGATTATAATACTGACCAAAACTCAGAGAGCGTAAAATATAGCACAGATGATAAAAATAATGTACTAAATAAACCGAAAATGTACCAACATTTAAATTAGCATACACACAGTTAAATGTTTTTAAATTAGAAAAACTCTCTATATAAAAGTTGTCCAAAATATTTACTTTTATAGAAATTACAAGATCCCAAAATGACATTCAGATCTGAAAATTGATTCTGGAAAAATTTTTAGCTGCGAAAACTTACAAATGAGAAAATCAAAAGAAAATAGAGCCTTTTGAATTATTTATTGTACATTTTATAAATATTGCTAGTATACAATGAAAGAAAAGTAAAGATATTAGGCACAAAGTTTGTTGAGTTTGTTTTTAGTTATTTTACTATTAATCTCCAGATTTTTTTTTATTTTAAGTAGTGTGTGTCAACTATGATTGCAGTATTCAATTTTCCAAAATAAATAAAAATGCTGAAATGTTTTGGCAGAAATTGTCAGTGGATAATGGAAAAGAAAATGGGTTGGTTTTAAAGGCACATAGCTATATCTACTTTTTTTTTTTTAAACAAGGATGGGTATTTGGAGGAGATCCTTTTATTTTTGAATGCATTATAATGTGGTATCAATTTTGAGAAAAATACATACGTATTCATTCATATGTTAAAAATGCTTTGCGGGGAAAATGCTCCAACCGGATAGTAACTTATCAATTATATCACCTATTAAAACTGGGAAAATGATCAGCTGTTTCAAAGATTGCAAATTTTCTGTATATTTTGTTTCTTTGATAGAAAATGCTCAGAATTTTTTCTGATGGATACTTTTGTCTGGAAAATCCATTCAATAACCCGAAAAATTTGCAAGAGTGCGAATTTTAGAGCTTAACACCCCGATAGAGCTGCAAATTGCAGTCATGCGTCAATTTCCAATGTAAACAAAGTGTGTGTGATTTGATAAAAACATGCTCAAAACAAAACTAGTGAAATGAAAATATGGATGCACAATTTTAATCTAAGATAGATTTTTCGATTTTTGTTAATTATTCGCAACCAAAAGGAAAATTAGGCGGCAAACCTTAAACATCAGAAAGCCAAAATGGCGTAAGTTGCACGTTTTTGCTAGTTTTGTGTTCAATAACTTTTTATGATAATTTTTTCTACATCTCAATTTCACTCTCTACGAGGTAATATTGTTCTACCTATATTTTTATCCACAAAAATGCTAATTTCAAGTATACAAAGTGTGTATCAAAAATGTCAATGTAGTACTAATGTACTTTTGGCTTTCAAAATGTACCAAAAAAGTGCAATTCTCGAAAACGTCGACCAGGCTGTGAGCAACCAGCCCTAAATTGTATTCAAATCTGAATTAGTATGGTGTTTGCACTACCGGTTAAAAGGTATGTATATGTCCATGCCACGATTGAGAGAATACAAAGGTTGCGCCGATCTCGGACCGCTATTCCTCTCTTAACGAGTTTGACAGAATCGTTGTTTGCATGACGTCATACTTGTGCAACTTGTTTACGTTTTCCTTGCAACATTTTTTCTTCTTCTTCCATTCTTGCTCACGTTTTGGCATTTCTCCCTCGCAATTGCACCAGTGTGACGTCACACAAAAGTTATTCTCAAAAATCCTCTCTGATCGGAGCAATCTTGTATTCTATCATTCTTGTGTCCATGCTAGATTTGCATATTCTCTATATTCTACGCTCTCTGAGTTTTGGTCAGTGTTGTCATCGAAATTCCCTTTGGGAATTGACTCTAGGACTTAATGCGGACTGCTGTTATTTCCCCGAGATAATTCCGAATTAACGAGTTCATTCGGATCAACGCTGCCATCTGTCTATGCTTTAAGAACTTATTTGAATTAATACGGTGACTGCATGACCGACGACAAAGTGGATGTCGATGCTAGTTTTGCATTTGCTTTGTGTTCTACGCAGTGTTGCCAGGTCTTCGGCATGAAAAAACGTCATTTTCTACCCAAAAACGTCTTTTTCAATTGCATGCACAAAGAATTGTTCTTATTAAACTTTCATTGTATACAAAGGTACATATGTACGTAAGGTATATTAAAATGTCATTTGCTCACATTTAAAATTCATTCTAAACTGGTTTGAGTTCGTTAATATAAAAATCATTTTATACACACACTCGTGATCAGCTGATCAAGTCGTCGATTTCGGCTGTTTATTTAATGTTTATTATTTTTCCATAAAAGCCTAGCTCATTATATAACAAACAAAATATAAATCCACATTTCAAACTTTGTGCAAAAATTGTAAAAAATTGGCAAAATATCAGCTAGATTTTCAACTTTTTATTCAGATTTTTTAGAATTTTTTTGAGTATGCAGGTTGATATCCCATTAAATTCCAGGGCAATAATGTGCAAATTTTAAGGTGCTAAAGAATCGCGTTGATTTTTAATATATATTATTTTTCTTCTTGTAAACATTTGGTTAAGTGGTCTGTTGTCGAAAATGCTAAATTACGTTCTGTTAAGAAGGAACATAGCAATATTTCAGCCTTTTTACGTTCATTACATTTTCAATAAGGGACCCCATGCGACTAATTGTGTCATTTTCTTTATGCGCTTAAATAAGGGTTAAGTCATCTGTGTCGAAAGAATAAATATTTTTTGAAGCAGCTGCTGCAAAAAACAAAGCTTGTAAAGATTAATTAAGAAAATAACTGAAAATCAGTTCTACTTACAAGATTTAGTAACAGAGAAAAATTACTGGGAAGTTAAAAAACGTCATTTTTTACACAAATAACGTTCAAACGTCAACAGGATACAAAAATACGCCCAAACGACGTTAAAAACGTCAACCTGCCAACGCTGGTTCTACGCTCCCTGAGCCAACCTATAGCAAACGAAGCAGCCAACTACTTCACCCGCGGTAGCCGAGTGGTTAGGGCTGCGTAATAAAAACTAAAAACAACTTTAAAAAAATTTAGAAGTTACAATTGAATGAATAAAAAAATAAATAAATGAATATTCTACTGGCCGTGGTATTCGAACTTACCACCACGCGGCTCGTAAATCCGCATTACTGCCGTATATCAAGGCACAATTTTGACAAGATCAATTGGGGCGTTAATCCGGAACAACGTTGCCTATGCTTTAAGAGACCTATCAGAAGCTACCATAAGTGAAGTGGCAAATGTATCAGATAATCAAAATGGTTTGATCAAGAAACACAGCATTTATATAGCAAAATATTTCCCACGAGAGGTACCTCAGAATGGCACAAAAACAAGGTATTTGTATTCTAGCCTGCTTCTATGCAGCAGAAGAGTACAAAAAAAAGCACCAAAGAAGTTTCACTTCAAAAATCGACTACGGAGCCAGTACAAGCAATAAAAAGTAAGATCATGACACAACAATGTAGATCAATTACAGAGACTCTTGAACATTTTTTGCCTTGATATAACTGCTAAAGTGTGTGAAAGCGACGATTTACATAGTTTGATCATTCCGCAGGCAGAGAAATTCTTCGTAAACTCAATTCGAATAAAACTTACCTTGTGATTGACTGTGTCATCGAAAGGCTGTTGGTGCGGTTGACTATACATGCCCACTTCATCGTAGCGATAGGAACGCCAACCATCCTCATATTCGTCTTCGTAAGCGTCATCATGAAAGACTGCATCTTCAAGTGCATACATCTGCAAAGCTTTCACCGGTGGACGATAGCCAGGATAACCAGTACTGCATGCCTTGCCGCTACTACCGCCTATACTGGAACCGAGACCACTGCTGCCGCCACCGCTGCCACTGAAGTCCACACGATGGCGTACAGTCTCCTCCAGACGACGTTGGGTTGTCTCGGGATCTTCGAAGACGTCGTCGCTCATACTGCTAGCATCATCGGGTATATATGACATATTTAATTAGCCAGCTATTAAACCTCGTTTTATGTGTATAGGCGAGTCTTTGTAGTGAAAAAAGTATACAGCGAAGTGATAGTAGTGCGAGTATATTTTTTTGGCGGGGGAAGCCGGGATACGCATTACACGAATATTACTTATTTAGTTTGTTATTTTGGTTTTGAAATTTCGTATATTTATTTATTAATTTTTAACGAACTGTTTCCACGACTGTTGGTGGGAGACTATTTAATTTCTAACGGGATTTTACACTTTTAGTTTGAGCAACAGGTTTTCATAACAACAATACAATAGCGTTTGGTGCAATTTTGAAAGCACTGTAGTAGTTTGTTAGTGCGAATAAACGCTATGAAGTTAAATTCGTATTTAATAAAGCTCTTAAAACTTCGGGGCTCGAGCTTTGAATGTTTGATAACGCCAAAACTGATTTATACACAAATATAATACACTATATAATACTAGTGCAGCGCAAACAACTGTTCCACCATCTATTCTAATCACATATGTACATATGTTTGCATGTATAAACGCACAGCTGTTCACTAACAGTATTGCATGCTGTAATGTTGATGTTAATGCCAATTGAGCAATGGGGGCTGTTTACTGCCAGCTGTCACTGTTACTTAAATCACAATTGCTATTTGGTGTGCTTTCTGTCTCCTTTGCGCTTTTTTTCGTTAGTATCCGCTTTGCCACCACTGCGCTACCGGTTTTATGCTTATTTCTCAATTTTATTTACCAAATTGTGTATCTCAAAATCGTTTACATATGTATGTAGTTTGGGTGTACGGAAATTTGCATGTGCTATTGCCAATCAATATCTTATGACCATATGCTAAGCTATGACGCTCGATGGTCCCGGTTAGTTGATTGTCGGTATGCTTCGTTCTGGCACCTGATTAATTATTGGTCTGCAGTAGGACAACGAAAAAAAACGGCGGTGGTGAATTGCTTTTAACCGAATGTTGTTACCAGTTTTGTAAATATAAATATTTATTTTTTTTCAATTGAATATAAATATTTTGTACGAATTACTTTGACGCGTTTAAGATTTACTAACTTTTAATTATGTACTTACAAACTTTCTTTTGCTGACATTCTGTTACAATTTTCGCGACAATGATCGAGTAATATTAACGCAAAAGTGTCTGCTACTGATATTTTTTTGCATTCACATGTATTAAATCTTTTTTTATATACTTAGGATTTATATATTTTGTATTTAAACATATTGGTTGCTATTGTTTATTGGCTTATTTTTAATGAACTCGTAAACTACACGTTAAATTCCCTAATTTTGTATTATAGCTTTTTGCTTAAGTTAATGTTTTTTATGCTTGTATGTATATAAATTCTTCTATTTTGTAAATTTTACTATAATTTTATATGATTTTTCAATATTTTTTCATGTAACTTTTATGCACAAATTAAAATTTTTTTTATATTCCTATTATTCCGTAGAATTGTACGAGTATTTTCACACTCATTAGTTATTTTTTACCTCTTCAATTTTTTTGCAGGTTATTCTAAACGACATCAATCTGAACTGGTGAATTTGGTGTTATAAGGAATTATTTAGTTTTGATTATTCAACAATTTTTTATTAAATGTGTGCAGTCTGTTTGTTTATTACCTATTAAAGTTTTTTTTCACTCGCGTCCCGCGGGTAAAAATAACATAACTTTTTGTTTCTAGTAGGTATAATAAGTGTTATATTTTCCATTACATCCGGAACTTGGTTTTTTTGTATTAGGAGAAACGTTATTTTTCCGAAAATTCGTGCCAACTTTCTTACTTAAATTCTTAACTAAAGTTTATATATTTTTGCTGATATTTCGATTTTTTTTTTGCGAATAAATTGGTGTTTCGTTTACTTCTAAAGCACTGTAATAACTACTAAACTAAGGGTAGCTATAACATCTCGGTTATTTGCATTTTGTTCTCAACTCTTACATACAAAAATTTTACATTTGAACATACATACGTTGTTTTATCTTAAATGCTATACATGATTTAGTTGTCGATGGACTTCCTTCTTGGCATAAGTCGGACATGAAGCCGTGTAATCACTGTTTGACCTCACAGACTCTCTTTAAAGCTTTGCTGGTATATATTAATTAGTTATTAACATTAAGTATTTTTTATTAGTGTACACTTGATTTCACACTACAGGTTTATATGTTACTCATCCGCCCCGTTCTACTTTTTTTCTGTTCAATTGATATCAATCTCAGTTCCACTTATATGTATTCTCTTTTGTTATTATCACAGTTATAATGGGAGGAGAGGCGATTTTCTGCATCCACTGTTTGTTTGATTGATCTTTCACAGTATACTACATTTTTTTCTTTCAATACTCCGACTGCTACTTTTCCATTGTTGGCAGTAAATTTCGGCAACGGCGACTTCCAATCTCTGTGACGACACAGCAAAATTGCACCGCGTCCGCTGCATTGTTTGTGGCTCTAAGTGCAATGCCTACCATTAAGTTTGACTCACTTTCAATTCTTTTAGTGTGTTTTTTTTCTCCACCCGCGCAATATACTTATTTGTTGGTATGTGTGTATGTCGTTTGCAAGTTCACGTCCCACTTTCAAGTCAACCCATAACTTTAACTACACTAACGCAGTCATTGAGTGTATCAGGCTAATATATTTTTATTAGCTTATTCATTTTCGATTTTTCCGTTTGCGTATGTTTATATAAAAGTAGTTTTGGCTTTTCAACTAAACTTGTAACAAACTTTATTTCGCCAAACTATATTTATTTGCGTAGTAATTTTCTTCTTTACATATTTTTTTCTTCCTTTCGTTTTTCGCTCAAAATTTTCTTTGCCGACGTCGCGTTGCTCAAATGTGTACTGGCATTTTAGTGTGAAAAATTTGGTCGTAAAGCCCTCTTACTTGCTATCAGTAGTGACGTTTATGTACAAACCAAAGAACATACGAGTATTTACGTGGAACAGAGAAACAATGACACCAACGCAGAGGACGACGGGATACGAGTAGTCGTCATTCGTTCAACCTATGTACTATCAGCGCACGATTTGTGTTTATCGCATTTGCCAAAGTGTCAAACTAGAGCCGCTCTCAATACTATGATACTATATACAGCATACATTCTTCAAAAATGTAGTAACTCTAGATTTGCCGTTTTCCAGAAAACAGGAACAAAAATTTCTTGTACACATGTCTGTATGTAAATACAGATTTTTCTGCTTCAAATAGTTCTCCCAGTAGTAAATATCCTCAGAGAAGAGAATTATTTCATAAAAGAAAAAATAATAATAATAATTTTTGAAGACGTACACAAATTACATTAAGTTAAGAAGTTCCTGTTTCTACGATTAATACACCGCATCGATTCGGCTCATGGAGCAGACACTCAGTACCCGTTATCTGGTTCTTTTCATACCCCGTGGGGAAAATCTCTAGTTCTGAACTGGTGCGCTTCTAGTACATTTAGAACCAGTATTGGTTCGCGATAAAACTCTTTTGAATGCAAACAACTGGCGGATTTAACATGGCGATGGCCACCGCTGCATCCCTCTTTCGATAGTTCCGAACTAGTACTAAATTCTATAGTTCCGAGCCAGTTCTAAAACGACAATTCAATTCAATTTGAAATTAAATTTGTTTGAAGGATTGTATAAAATGTCCGTTTTAATACCTTTCGTTGTAACTGAGTTCGCAGAGGTGCTTGCTTATATTGGTTAGATTTCAGAATATCCAAAGATGTTAAAATGTTAACACAAATGTTTGTTTTGTTTTACCAAGCTATGAAAAAGTACCTGCGAAGTGCAGTATGGAAGCGTATTCGAACGAAAAAGCCGCCAAACACATATCTATGTAAAGTGAAAAAGCCCCCACTGCACCCCTTTTTCGATAGCTCCGAACTAGTTCTAAATTCGACAGATAAAATCTAGTTCGTTCTGCATTCCTTTTTCTATAGTTTCGAACCAGTTCTAAATTCGTCACCTTAGATACACATTTCTAATGGAAAAAGGGAAATAAAATAGTTTTTTAAAAGTACCATATTCCGCTGATTTTGGACTGGTGGGGATCTAGTTACTATGGGACTGGTTCGCTTCTGGCGACAAAAAATTAGTACGGAACTAGAAATTGGATTCACTAGTCCCCGGTTTCCCTGCAGGGTAGTTTCATCCCAACGTAAGCACTAAAATTTGCTGGTATATACTTATAATTACATACATACAGACATACAAAAATACATTTATTCGTGGTAAAAGCGCTCTTACACGATATTGCATTTACATATGTAAATACATATCGTGTAAGAGCGCTATAAGTGGTGGTTGTTTTGGAACGAATTTCCGTTAAACGAAAAATGACACCGAAGATGACACAACGCCGGAACCGGTTTGTCTCCAAACCAAATTTGACAAGGGATCATTGACGTACGCAGAGCATAATGTAGGTGGGCTGAGATTTTATTTAATGTAAATTTTATTAGAAATGTTAAAATATAGCTATTAAAAATTTATAATAATTTACCTCATTAATTTTCGTATTTTTAACCGACTTCAAAAAAAGGCTAAGGTTATCAATTCATAGGAATAATTTTTTCACGTTTGTTAACAGATAACTTTGGACCACATTAACCGATTTCGATAGTTCTTTTTCTGGTGCCTCAGGGGAGGTCCCATACTAATTTGGTTTAGATCGATCATTGGATCATGAAGAAATTAACGGTAATCTTAAAATTTTACATGAAAATTTAAAAAAATTACTTGTTTATTTAAACAATAATCTTCTGCAAATCGATAATTTTTTTTAGCGATGATTTCAAGTACAAACTAAGAGAAAATATTAAAAGATAATAATTATTTTACCTTTTTTAAGTAAATGACTGTTTATCAGACTAACAAAAGTAAGCTGAAAAGAACGTTCACAGGGATGTCAGTGGCAAAAATACATCGATGTTTTTCTTTGATTCGATGCATCGAAATGTACATCGATAATTTTCGATGCAACGAAGAGCATCCATCGATGCATCGATTTGCATAGGATTTTTCAGGTAACGTTTCACAACAAATATGTTATTAGCAAAATTGTACAAAGCTTCCCCTTTAGCCCGTACCTGCGTACGCCCACGCAAGGGATGACGGAAATTCTTTTCAAAATACATCTTACTCCCACCCTGTCCGAAAAAACTATAAACCAAAGAGGTTACTGATAAACGCCCTTTGGCAGGCAAATGCAAACTTCCATAAAAACATAGCTAAGTAAAAGCGTCAGCATTATCTAGCTGTAGAAAATTTAGCAATAAGGCAACACCAACTACGAAAACTACCGAAATACATTATAGTAAAAATGGTATTTAAATAAACAATCATTTATATGCAAGTGACCTGCTTCAGCTCATCTGCTCTTACGACAGATTGCCAGGTCACATTTTTAAAAAAATTCAAATAATTTTATACCTTGAAACTGACGCCAACAAGTTTTTTCTTTTAATCTTAAAGACAATAAGTCTGGAGATTTTTAAGATAGTACTAGAACCCTTATCAAATCAGTTAATTCTTCTTGGGTGAAAGGCTTTGTAGACGCTATTCCTTCGAAATCGCTGTAACTACTCTGTTTATTAAATATTTCTTCTAATGATAGGTCACGGATAAAAAAAATGTTGGAATACGCTTCCTCCGAGTGCGCTAAGGGTCGCCTAGTCGATTCTAAGTCTGCCTCAAGTGTTCGTTTACAATGGCTGCATTTCTTTATTCATTCTGAACGTTTGGAATAAACTTTTTTGTTTACTTATTCTTTAGAACGTTCCTGAAGATATGTTAACGTATATTTCAAACGCATTCTGTTTATTCCGGCTGTGAAATGGGATTATCCGGAATGTATAAAGAAACGCAGCCAAAAAGTTTGGGATATCCTTTGCCTATCTTTATTCAAAATTTTGGATTCCTAGTAGAAACAATTTTCTTATAAAATATCTTAGAGGTTTTTAGAATATTTTAAGTGTACATTCAACACAAATGTAACGAAGTTTTTTCTGCAAGAAGCTTGTGGAACACACCTAATATAAGCAATGTTATTAAGTTTTATGTTTTTGCATGAAAACTCGAAATTCGATGAAACAAAATAAATATTTAACTGGCTGATTGTCAACGCGCGCAAAACGGTGGGAGTCGGCCATCTTTTCGCTTCGCGCTGCAGCCGTAGCGGTCTATGTGTGGCATGCTTTGTGCATTTTCGTACAATTTATCTTATCTGTCAAAGCGAATCTGTCACTCAAAGCGATAATGACGATATCTCGGTATCAAAACATTTTCTTCAAATTGTTGACCTGTGACTTTAATTGACTATTTCGTCTTCGAAATTTCCGATATTCAATACATCGAACGCATGATCTCAGGAAGATCTTAAACATATCCTGAAATTTAACTCTAGCATGGCTTATTCCACGTTGTGGGCAACCCAACTACGTTGAGGTGATTGAGTGCATGTCTAGACTGAAGAAGTACGTGGAGACCCTCGTAACCGATATTTTGAACATTTTAGGGTCGCTTGTTCAATATCCGGTTAAAACAAACCGGAGGTAAAAGAGATGGTTAAATACAACGACTGTTTTATCGATCATGTGTTATATGCTTGCTGTCGAAAACGTCCATAATGATGCTTAACTGGGAGGTAGTGATAACCAGACATTGAACAAACGGCCCTTAATGTTCACCACAGTTGCCAATTCATTAAAAATTTGGCCCGAATTTAAACATTTTCGTATTGTTTTCGTTTATTTATTCGCCGTTTTGTTTCTTAACACCCCAATTATGTCCTATCATTTAAGATTCCTCAATACATTATAGACGTCACTGCTTTTTCTTCTTTGACGCTCTAACCACCCCAGCGATTTTATGCGAGCTCAGCAAAGCGCGCCAGTCGTTTCTCTTCTGTGCCAACTGACTCCAATGCCAAGTGAAGCCAAGCCCTTCTCCACTTGGTTTTTCCATCGCAGTGGGGCCGCCCTTCTCCTATGCTACCTCCAGCGGGCTCCGAGTTGAATACTTTAAGAGATGGAGCGTCGGTGTCCACTCGAACGACATGACCAATCCAACGGAGCCGCTGTATTTTAATCCTATGCACTATTTCGTTGTAAAGCTCAAACATCTCATCGTGTAAATGCCCGTAAATCTCCCGCAAAATCTTTCTCTCGAATACTCCAAGAGAGATGTTGTCATGGGCCATGCACTTGCGCCAAAATCGAGCACGGACATGGTGAGTGACTTATAGAGTGTGGTTTTCGTACTTCGAGAGAGGACTTTAATTCTGAATTGCTTACTCAGTTCAAAGTACGACTTGTTGGCAAGAGTGATTCTGCGTTGGGGTATAGTCGTGGTTCTGCGTATGCAGCTACAGTTTCACGGCTCGCTGTATAAACGTGTATTCGGTTAAGAAACCAACCCCTCCCAGCGATGGTTTGTGCGCTGGGTTTGGGACCTGCCACGTAAAATCAACTTCCAGTGAACACGCGACACAAAGCCTCGGATGACCCTGTCCCTTTTGGTGACAACCACGGCAAACGTTTCAAATACTACGATTTGAGGGCATTCACCTGAAATATCCGGACCCTTAATGAGGAAAGTGCCTCTGCGTGGCTGGTTGATGTCATCATAAGAACAAAGCTGGCATCACCGCCATCCCAGAAATGCGTTGGACGGGGCAAGACAAGCTATGTCTGGGGCCTTGTGACGTCCAATACAGCTGCCATGTAATGGTGCGTAAATTCGGTGTTAGATTTGTGGTGGGAGAGAGGCTCAGTCGCCGAGTACTATCGTTTACCCTGACAACGGGCTGATACTGATCGACTTCGCCGGTGCTCGAAACATGCTAGTATACAGTACTAGGTCCATCCATAAAAAGATACATCGAAAAACGACAACAAGAAAATGAAACAATCGTAACTTCGATCAGTGTTTATGTAATAACTCACAGTGAAATGTATTAATTGATTTAAACAGCTACAAATCCCAGTTTTTTCTGTTCTTTTGAGAAGGCTTTGAAATTTTCGGAAAGTATGGAACAAGGCGTATTTAACAAGGTGGTGTTGGCCGTATATAAGTAAAAAATTACACTAACAAATTATACGCTGATGTCCATACTGTCATTGGTATGAGTTACAACAAACACATCATTTTGACGTAATGGCCTCCACGGCGAAAAACTCAGCTGTCGCCCCAACACCACCTTGTTTAATACACCTTGGTATGGAAGTGGCGATAATTGTTAAATATTTATAAGCATAATAAAGTAGTATAAAGTGCCCCAGCTAGCAATGACATTATATTTCGGTACACTTATTTGGCAATTTATTACCATAATTTGTTCCTTCATTTGACTTTCATGTTTACTCATTTGAGAGAGAAATTATGAAGTTTTTTGATTTGAGTAAAAAATAAAAAAAACATGCCAATAAATTCTTGTCGCTTGTGCAAAAGTACACACAATGAGGATCTAAGCCGAAATCAGGCAAAAAAACCAAGGATTAATGCCAGAAACTCAAATTTTGCTTTGAAATAAGCGTACATCAAACTGGCTACATACTTTATATTATTTCTCTATGTTGATAAGCTATGTGAAAAAAATTTTGGAATATGCTGTATAAAATCTGTCTAAATTTCCAAATGGTTTTAGAGTGTAAATATCATATCAATTAATATTATTATATTGTAGATGGTATTTTGGCACCAAATGTTTCTACTAATAAAGTAGCAATTTTTTAATGCAATAACATTTTGGATAATACTAATATAATGTATATTCTAATAGTGCATAAATAGTGAAAAATCCACGTATAGTTACTGGAGCGAAGAGTTGGGGTTCATCAACGGAATGCAGGACGTGTATACCAAGCGAGAGACGTACGCGAATCCAAAGCCAACATTTGCTGAAACTGTCTCGTACGCTCAGACACGTGAAACGGCAGCACTCCTAAGTAGACCAGCCTACACAGCCCATCGAGTGGAAGTGGAGGAAATGCTGAAGAAGCTAATCCGACTGCTGGGCAAGAAAAAGTATGGATCTGGCAAATGTTTAAATGTGGAAAGCCAGGCAACTTCGCCCGCGATTGCAGCGCAAGTTCCAGTGCGCTCAACAGTCCAGCAGTACGTAAAAGCAGGGCTGGGAAAGACGAATCTAACTCCAGTCAGTCGTTAAACTAAAATGAGCCAGCAGGAAGGGCCGCGTGCTGGCTCTAGAAGTTGAAGGGCCCATAATCTCCGTCTCACAAATTGGCCGGAATGCGAGCAACCTCACTATTGGTGGATGTGTAAATGGGCGGGAGCGAGTGCAGACAGTGGATACTGGAGCGTTACATTCCATTATTGGACTTGATTTGGCTACTTTTTATGTGAAGCCACTACCTGGAGCAAAGCTGCAGACTGCAACTGGTGAGCGAACCCAAGTGTTAGTACTATGCGAGGTAATAACCGACGGGTTGGCCTCGTACATGAAGTTTATAGTTGCATACATTGTGGATGAAGTCATCACCGGCGTGGATTTCCTACTTGGGCAATGCATGAAGATTGACCTCCAGGGAATGATTCTAACATATGGCGACAGGAAAGTGCCACTTAGGGTTGGTTACGACAACCAGTGCTGCAGCAGACGGTTGGTCTTAGAGGAAGTGCCGAAGATTCCACCAGAAACGGAAGTGGTTAGTTGGGCAGAGGTTGGCAATGATGGAAACGAATTGGTTTCGTCAGGAGAAGGAAGTGGTTCACCGATACAGGAAAAGCGTGACGGTTCCGCCAGCTCAGTGAAGAAGAGGTCGCAACAAGGAAGTGGTCATGGCGAGTCAGGCAGTGTTTCCGGCAGGAGGAAAGCCACTGAACCACGTTGCAATGGTGATACGTCGGTGGCCGGAAATGGAAGCACCTGTGGAAGCAGTAGGCGCGCTTTGAAGTGTCCCGAAAAAGTTGGTCGGCAGAGGCGAGCAGTTAAGCCGGAAGCCAAGGTTTAGATTATACATGTCCGGTCAATGAAATTAGCATCGGCGGAAGAGCGAGATACGAACGACGGCGGAAGTTCCAGCGTAAGGATCCGGATGTAACAAGATGTGCTAAAGGCAGTGTAGCACGAAGGCGGGAGTCTGGGTGTCATGGACAGATGATGCGGCATAGATCTGGCGAAAAGGGTGCCCACGAGAAGAGACATGGTATGGTCACCACCAGTGGCTGGCAGAAGCACGACCATGTGCGATGGTGCACTCCCGGAGATAAGCCGGAAGCAATGTCCAGTAACGCATTGTGGTTGTACATGTCGCAGCAGAAGAAAAGCTTCACCTCCAAGCAAAGACGTGCATCAAATCCAGACAATGGGGAGACCGAGGACCAAGATGAAAGTGGTCTACTTGGAAAGACTTGCAGCGTTTGGAGCGGCAAGTGTGTCTGATCGGGACGATCAGACTTAGGTGGAGGGCAGTGTGGCGAATACTGTGGCAACACAAAAGGAACAACGAGAAATAAGCAGCATATTCGAGGAATGACGTAGAATATTCCACAATGAGAAAACGCAAGTGGATGAACGCTGCGAACAGCGAGAGAAAGAGAATGAGCGATGAACTTCAGAACATTCTAGAGTTGCCATGAGTGCGAGCGCAGGTATATAAGGGCACCGCCAGACACCGGAGTGAGTTAGTTAGATGTCAGCAAGCTACAAGTAAAGTGAACAGAGAAATGAGCTGCGAATAAGCAAGCTATAAGTTTAATTGTGTTAACAAGTTAAGTAAAGCGTTGTAATTGCTTTAACGAGTATTGTAAAGTTTTTTACTGTATTACCCCACGTCGCCACCTTTTACAGATTCTGTTAAAAAAGCTGTGGTAAGACAGAAATGTCAAGTAGAAACCGCGAATTTCTACTGTTAAACCATATCTGTCTTGCCGAATTTCTCACCATCGCTGTGTTGTTGTTATTGTTGTAGCGGCTAGAACAACCCCACCCAGATCGGCTGATATCTCAGTCGTTGTCGTCGAGTTCCACTAACGGCAGCCCCAAGAAGCGTGCAGCCTCTATGGGGTCGGTCCACAGGGACGACGCCGTTAGGGTTGTGGAGTTTTCCGGGCATGCGAAGAGATGTTTCGAGTCGTGAGGGGTCTCTCCGCATGCCGGACATTCGTTCGGCACATCCGCATTTAACCTACTCAGGTACTCGCTGTCTTACCATCAGCTGTCATTTTGTAGTCTGACAACTCAGTTTTCATTTTACCTCGCCATCTACTTTGGGTACAGATCGGCTTGATGCCATTTCGAAAGTGATATGTTAAGACAGCAAGTTGCCCACATAAGAAAACGGGACAAAGTTAAAACTGAAATTTGATAGATGTTAAGACACATTTAGTAGAAAATGGAGACGTGGGGTTAGCGAGTATTGTTAATTGTTGCTGTACAATAAAGTTAATTGTACTGCAATTTGGTCATCGTGAGCATTTATTTAGCAATCCAGCGTTACGAGCCGTAGGATATTTGGGAAATCCCTCAAGGTTTCGAAGATAATCGTCACAATAGCATTATTTAATTTAAACGTAGGGTTAACTGCAGAGACGTAAGACTTATATGTGAGCACTGTGTGTGGTCCTTAATTATTTGGTTAACAAATTTACAGAGAGATGGCATCACCGTCAAATTCATAACGAGTAAAATAATTACAACGATTTCATTTGTTCTCGCATTTTTGTCAAAGAAAGAAGAAATTTTGGCGTCGGAAACAAAGTGTTTGTTAATAAGATTCAATCGCGGTAATTATTAATTTAATGAAAATTACTAAATTCGTCTTTGGTACGGCTTAAAACTGAAAATACAACATCGTGTTGTGAGTTCTTGAATTTACACTTGTGTAAAGTTTGAATTTTTCATATTCGTCGTGCGGTGTGACAGACAGCGAGTTGTGGTTTGCGTACTTTTCCATGTTTGTTGCTGGGCTAAGTGTACGGAGAAGGGAGAAACAGCAGATACATTTGTTGAAGGACGTTTTGCATTTTTATTTATGCGGATTTTCGAGCGCTGGCGCTTAATATTTCCTGTACCAGTAAAACTCAAAGTGGTTGCAGCAGATACTTTCGGTTGAACATTGTAAAGATACATTTTGCAATAAGTTTGTCGTATTTTTTACAGGCAAGTGTGAAATGAATAGTTAGTGCATGCTTTAAAGCAAATGTGACTAAAACAAAACATAAATATTTATTTTCATCACATTTCTACATTTATTGCCCGCGCTTTTCTCATCCAGTGAAGTTTCACGGTGTGAAACATTTTGGTGCGTGAGAATAAAAAATCGTCAAACTGGATAACACCATGGGAAGTTCTGACGACCGCGTTTACGCGGCAGAACGTATAATACAAAAACGCATTAGAAAGGTAAGCAAATTATTTAATGTATGAATTACAAATTTAATACAATTTCAATCTTATAATCGGTGACAAAGCATATACAAATTGTAACATCGCTGGCAGTGAAAGGGAAAAATGCGATTGCTTGTCGTCCCATAACATCTGCTGTAGAAGGATCATGCATGCTCATTAAAATTTTACTTTATTCGCCTCTATTTGAATTTGTTCTGTTTTCATCCTTTACATTTTCCTTCTTATTACGTAGTAAACTATGAAGTAGTAGTCACGTACATGCATGTGTACACATGTATGTCCATACACACTACGTACGTATGTATTTATTTCTTATGTTTATAGTAGCATGCCTATCCCCCATACCTCTTATTTTCCAACAGTTATGGCAAGTGAATGAATAATTTGACGTACATACATACATAGCACCTTTAGGCATAAATGTATGCATATCCCTTAGGTTATCCAGCTCAAAGTCACGATCATTTCTCACGGAAACGGTCTGGATCATTCTTATTGGGGTTGGCAGCACTAATTTTATACTACTAGTATGAGGAAGACGAAATTGTAGAAAATAAACTCACTGGGGAGAAGTACTTTTAAACAAAATAATATTCACATAAACTAATGTATGTATATTATTTGTTCATTTTGTACCCTAAACCATGATAATATTTAAAACGTCCCTGTGAGATCGATTCTAGTAGCGTTGGACCTGTCAAGGGCTTTTGACACTGTCAGCCATTCCACGCTACTAGAAGATATAGAGGCTTCCTCTCTCCCACAGAGGCTCAAACGGTGGTCGGCAAATTATCTGAGTGGTCGACACTCGCCGGTAATGTTTAGAGACAAATCGAGCAAACTTAGGAAAATAAAACAGGGGGTTTCACAGGGTGGTGTTACCGCTACTGTTCAACTTTTATATTTCATAGATCCCTCAACCACCAGAGAGAGTCTCGATTGTCTCTTACGCCGACGATTGCTCGATCATGGCGACTGGGAATGGAATTGATGACTTGTGTTCGAAAGTAAACGGGTATCTCCGATATTTCTCGCTTCTTCACTGCAAAGTGTCTAGCCCTCTCCCCTGCGAAATCCTCCGCGACTTGTTCACCACCTGGACGAAGGAGGTTTGGCTACCGCTTGGAATTCACGTCGATGATACACCAATTCCGACGGTGAATAACCCCAAAATACTCGGAGTAACATTTGACAGCTTGCTCTCCTCTGCGCACGCAACCGCTATTGTCAACAAAGTACAGAGCCGCAACAAAGGCAAAGACAAAGAAACGTTGCACATAGATAGATTTTAGCTAATTATCCGGCCATAATTGAGTTTTAGATAGTTGTCATAACTACATAAAGAAGCACTCCCACTGCTTAAAAATAGGCTGGGAAACAATAATTCCACCACCTCCCCTCCATCCCACACTTTGCGCCTGCTGTGAGGTCGAAACTTAGCTATATCTGAAACGCACATTATAGTTTTTTTTTCACTTTTGTGTAATCGCCTGTTTTAGCGTGAATATTTTTAATTTAAACACCATTGAGTTATGTAATTGTGATGGATTCTGACACTTCTGGTGATTATTAATATTCGTTAACGGTATTTATGGTTTTCAATAATTATAAATGTATAGTTTGAACCCTTTTTAGTTTGGATATTGTCTACAAAAATAAATAATATTTTTTTGTGTTCAAAACCAGTTTTGGAACGTTTCCGCGTCCGATCGCCTAGAAATCAGTTTTGAATATGATACCTTGTACAATTAGTTTGTTCCTTACATAAAATTCAGTTGCGGATAGTTACGGTTTTGTTAGATAGAGGGTTCCTTACACGCTTGTACGAAAGTTACAATAAAAAAAGAGTTGTATTGTTTTAAATTCTAAGGCACATTTTGGTTAATGCAGGTGGTATCAGCGCGTCAGGCACAAGAAAAGCAACTCGCCAATATCTCAACGATCACATGCAAGGAGAGAACTTGACATCGTTGGTCGAAAAATTAAATTTCTTAGAAAATCACCTATTGCCTTTCATGCTTACTCAGCTGAAAATATGAAAAATCTAAAGAAAACCCTACCTTATATCAAAGCAGCACTTAAGAAAAAGTCTTTTAAAGCTCATAGAAAGGAAGATATTTTCCTAAAAGATAATCAGTCTTAGTTAAATGGGGCGTTTGAACTTCCAATTCAAGACACTTACGCTCTGGCCGTCCATCGAAGTAATTTGGCGGTGTCCAATGCATATTGGTCGTATTTTGTAGTATCAATTTCGTAGCCACTAGATATGGTTATAGTGTAAAGACATTTTATAAATAAAGGTGGTCAATATATTTAAATAGTAAATGATTGGCTAATATATATATTTTATTAATTTAACCTATCTGTAATACAAATTATTTAAATTTTACATTTGATAAACAATTTTGAGTAGATAGAGGCAATAAAATATTTTTTGCCGCATAAAACTTGAAAATCTACCTATGTGCGTTGCTGGCAACATACAAGGCAATGGGCCGGCCGGATTTAAACTACGCAGCACCAGTGTGGTCGCCGGGGACTAGTAGGACGCAGTGGATGAAGCTACAGGTAGCACAGAACACCGCACTCAGGACAGCCTCCTGATGTCACATGAACACCACCTCCATGACGAGGCGAAAATGCTCCCAATTAAGGAGCACAACATGCAAGCAGTTTCTGGTTGGGAGCCACAGATGTTGCCACCCAAACAGACAGCTGCTCTCAGAGGAGCCCTCGCTTAGGCACGTCAGGAGGCATCTATACGAACTGACGGACGAAGTCCAGAGGTTCATTAAGCAGCCTCTGGACCCGTCAGCATACCGACAGGCTCTGAACGGCCTTCACAGGGACTCAGTCTCGAGTTATGTATACTAGACCTGTGAATGCCGTTCTAGGCACACAAACACCGGACATTGACGCGACGGAGCTCCATCTGCCTCGGGAGACAAGAACAGCAATAGCCCAACTTCGCTCTGGCTACTGCAGCAGGTTAAACTCATACCTGAGTAGACTAAATGCGGATGTGCGAAATGAGCCTCCGGTATGCGGAGAGACCCCTTACGACTCGAAACGTCTCTTTGCATGCCCGGAAAACCCGACAACCCTAACGGCGTTGTCCCTGTGGATCGACCCTGTAGAGGCTGCACGCTTCTTAGGGCTGCCGTTAGTGGAACTCGACGACAACGACTTAGATATCAACCGATCTGGGCGGGGTTGCTGTAGCCGCTACAACAACAACAACAAAGCATGGCGAATATGTTTTCGATGTTCACATTATGAGAATACAAGATGTAATGCGAAATTAATGCGTCGTGTTTTGAAAGTTCTACACGCTCAATATTTATAGACAAAATTGCGATCCGCGATCCAGATTTCAAATTTTTTAGAAATTTTGCGATATGGATCACGATCCATCAATACTGCATGCTACGCCGTCAATAAATATCGCGATACTTGGATCACGTCAATAAATACTGACCGTGTGACAGTGCTCTGTCACAAAATCAATACGGATCGCGATATTTGGATCGCGATCCTGGATCTTGATATTTATTGAAGGTGTAGCATCAAATATTGATGGATCGTGATACGGATCGCAAAATATCTAGAAATTTTGAAATCCGGATCACGGATCGCGGATCGCGCAATAAATATTGAAGGTGTAGCATATTCAAAACGCGATGCATACATTTCGTCAGTACATTTCGTACTCTCATAATGCGAACATCGAAAAAGTATTCGCTCTCGCGACCTTTCAAAACAAATTGAAAGCAGTTAAATTAACCTTAGAAATTTTAAAAGAATTATGGAATGCATTATCTGTAAATTATTGGTACGGAATAGAAATATTTTCTTGCGCCATAATAAGCGTCCAGCACAAAAATTATGCGTTCCCACGACAGTCGGGTCTACGTAACCCTAACGACCCAGATTTATATCTGGCCAAGTACTGTCACTCCAGCAACACACCCCAAAAAGTCTTTGGGGAATTTGTATGCTGCTACAACAACAACAACAACAACAACAACAAAAATTATGCGAATACTGACGCGATAAATTTTGAACGTTTAGCGCACACTCACGATCCATCAATATTTTTAGATCCATCAATATGGATCACGATCCAAATATCGCGATCCGTATTGATCGTGTAACAGGCGCCTTAGATTTACCGCCATATCTGCACGCCAAAGTTTTTCGATACACTTTAAGGCGCAATAGTAGTGTGCCGTGTTTCCGAGAAAAAAAAAAATCGCCAATTCCTCTTTGCGAATTTGCGAACAGGTGTGACGAACAAAAGTATTGGCACAGAGAATTTTTCGCAAAAGAGGCAGTTTTTTATTCTAATTTCTTTTCGATAATTTTTTATAAAAATATTGTTCATAGTATGAAATTCAAACTACCCAAACAAAAAAAAAATAAATTAAGTTCAATAAATTGGCATACTAATTTGCAACTTTTAACTCAGATTTCCTAAGTATACGGTCTCAGCGCATTAAATTTTAATATAACAAAGTGCAATTTTCATGTTGCTATAAATCAATTGAAGATTAGACCAAGTAGTGGAGGTGCGCATTACCCGTCGATATTTCCGGGTTCTATTCCTTGAACCAGCAACTTCGAAGTTTTTTCTAATAGCATTCGCCTCTCGGCAGGCAATTGTATCCTCCTATTGTATGTACCTATTTCTACCCTGCAAAAGTTTCTCATAAATACCGTCTTACTTTCGGAGGCGGTGTAAAGCTGTTGGTGCCTTCACTTGTGGGACAACACCTCTTCCGCCGATAAATAATTTTCTTAATCTTTCGAGATTTACTTAATTTTTTTGACGATGCTGGTAAATTTTATATTTTGGTTTGTAGCGCCGGTTGGCAAGAGTTATTCTCCGCTGACATTGGTTGTGTTTATGCTGGATCTCCGGCATGTTGTTGTTGTTGTTGTTGTAACAGCACACAAATTCCCCAAAGAGTTTTTGGGGAGTGTTGTTGAAGTGACAGTCCTTGGCCAGATATACATATGTAAGTCTGGGTCGTTCCGGTTACGTGGACCCGACTGTCGTCAGGAGGCTCACCTGAAATAGGGTGTTCTGAAAAATTTGCTGAGATAGGGCGTTTTTGAACCGGCTGCTCAGATATCGATCTTCCATTCAGCCATCGATATGTAATCAGTATAACGTCACTAGACACGAATAAAGGCGCGAGCTCAAAAGTTGACCGCGAAAAAAGGCGCATAAAAAAACTTCAGCGAAGAACGACTTAACATAGTTGACGGCGAAGAGAGACGCCTTAAAATATTTGACGGCGAAAAAGGATGCGTAAACTTATTTTCGCGGTCAACTATGTTTGCGGGTGTAATAGTATGCACATTCCGTAAATAGTTTTTGGGGAATAATGCTGAAGTGTCAGTCCTTGGCCAAGTATTATTCTATGATTACGCGTCTTTCTTCGCCGAAGTTTTTCTTAAGCGCCTTTTCACGTAAAATTTTTTTTTATGCGTCTTTTTTCGCTGTCGAAACATTATTCGTGTCTAGTGACGATAAGGTCTGAAGTAAAAAAAAAAAAAATTATGCATAGATCCTCTGCACAAAAATAACTGGTGGCCAGGGACGGTTCTAAACTTAAACTCCTACCTATCCAGAATCAATCGCGACACACCCTTATGTTTAATTTGTGAAGTTGCACCGTGCGATACGAACCACATCTTCAAATTCCTGATCACCCTCCCCATTTGGTCAATGTTTAACACTGGAAATACGGACAGGGTTCACTTACTTTACAAATTTTCATAGTTGACTGTCTATATTTCTTTTGCCAGTAATTGGTATTTCGTGACTTTTTTTAAATTCATAAAATTTATTTAAGTACAACTACCTTAAAAGAGGGATAGAGGTCATTTGACTATTGGCAAACATGTATATATCTATACACAGTTTTTTTGTAACTAAAATAAAATAAAAACCAAAATATAAATTGTATGTTATTTTTACCTTCCTTTTATTAGGTCGGGATGTAACTATGTAATATCGATGCGCCTAAAAGATGCAGCGATTTCTATTCTCAAATTACATACCTGATGACTGTACGAATGGCAATTATAATAGGGAGGTTTTAGTTTTTAAACTATAATTTTTTAAATTTAAAAACAAACGGGTTACAATTTTAAGTTTTATGTTGGGTCGAATGACCGCTGTCCGTATTTCAAGGTATGTCCATTTCCCAGGCTATCCAGTGTTAATGGGACATTTCGATAACCGGAATTTTTTATTAAAAAAAATATATATATTTTTAATGAATAAGTAATTTTTAATTTCAAATTATAAGTTATTTGTTACTAAAACTAATTATGTATATGTATGTATGTATATACCCCCATATGTAAAGATATACTGTATTTATGTACATATATGGTATTTTTTTCTTTTGCAGGGTGTTCTGGAGTATCGTGTAAAATGGAAGGGTTGGAATCAACGATATAATACGTGGGAGCCAGAAGTGAACATTCTCGATCGACGTCTTATAGAAATTTACGAACAGAGCAACCGATCATCAAATACTCCATCAAAACGAGGTAGTAAACGCAAAGAAAAAGCGCAGGACCCCGAACCTGAATCTGAGGAAGATGAGTACACTTTCACCGGTGACGATGTGGATACAAATCAAGCTTCCACCTCAGCCGCGGCATCTGCATTAACAAGCAGCAGTCATCACCATCACTCTTATCATTATGAAAAAGAGAAGGAAAAGGAAAAGAAACGGGACCACAATCATCACCATCATCATCACTCAGCGAAATCTGAACGGAATCGCTCTCGCTCACCACACACAGACTCGCATCGAGAAAATGGCGGACATAAGCGTCATACTTATACCTCCACATCGGCATCGATGTCTGCTGCAGTTGTGGCAGCCGCAGCTGCTTCTAATTCTGCATTGAATTTCATTCCTGAAGCTGATTCAAATTCATCCAGTTCGGAGGACCAGCCGCTTAGCCGAAAAGAAGTAACCCCTATGGGCACTAAACGCAAAGCAGAAGTGTTAAAAGAGTCGGGTAAAATAGGAGTCACTATAAAAACATCACCCGATGGTCCACCGCCGCCTAAACAACATTGTGCGAATGCTGTCAGTGTAGACACAGCCACCTCGATATCAACTCCGTTAAAATCGGAAACTGAACCGCTTTCCCCAGAGACACCTGCTTCGCGACCAGAACAAGCCACACCCGCAGAGAAAAACGCAGCATTGCAGCATCATTATAATGCTTCAGCAGCGGATGATGATGATTCATCATCACAAGCAGATAGCCAAACGGAGAATGCCAATTCGGCAGCGCAAAGCAAGGCAACGGGTGACGACGGTACCTATTCGCCAAAGCGCAACGGTCACACTACCGACGAGCATCAGCGACAAAGTGCGCTTGAGCCACTTTCACCGAAAGCGCTGCCACCTCGCTTTTGGTTGCCTAGCAAATGTAATATATCCGACAAAGTGGTGATCACCGATGTTACAGTAAATTTAGAGACAGTGACTATTCGCGAATGCAAAACTGAACGTGGGTTCTTTAGAGAACGGGAATTAAAATCTGGTGGTACGAAAACTGAATCTGACTCGGTAGCCTAAAAAAAAAATAAGAATCTAGAATTTTAAAGGACTGCATCGGTTGTTGCGTGTTGCCATCTACAATCAACGCAACTATTATGTATTAATTACATATAAAAATTTATGACTTGCTATTTTATTCACTGATTATCTTAAAGTTAGTTGAAAAAGTTCTTGTAAATAATGTACCATAGCTTCTATTAGAATAAATATACATACATATACGAGTAATACATGTGCTTATATTTATACTTACACCTCTACATATACATATAATTGGAAAATCTATAATTAAGAGAAAACCAAAAATATTGTGACAGTTTGTTTAAACAAATCTTCGGGTGTATATTTATGTAGATCTATGCATCTTTTGAAAGTGACGTATGAAAAACGCAACTGTATGATCCCTGAAGCTCAAGCCAAATTCTTCTTTTTTATTTTCTTTAATCTTTTTTCGTCGGAATATTTACCCCTATTTCGAGTGTCGACTAGTAGTTGATAAACGACTATTATTCGTTTATTGCTTTTCCATGGTATTTTGAATGTCGATTTCCCGTTCAATAAGCGTCTGTGAACTTTTTTAGTCGTTCATCCTTCTACAAGTATTTGTTTGTAGAGGGATGAGCGACACTCACTTATTGAAAGAGAAAACGACATTGAAAATAGCATGGATAATCGATAATCGAATAATAGTCGTTTATCTATAATCAAATAATAGTCCTTTATCTATTACTAGTCGACACTCGAAATAGAGGTGATTTTTATATTTATTTTTATTTTTTTTATGTATGTTACCGCATAACTTTGTATCCGTTCACTGATTTCTATATATATTTTTTTTAAAGGTAAGGTGTTTATCTTAGATGGTCCCATACTAATTTGGTTTAAATCGGATCATTGGATCATGAAGAAATTAACGATCATCTTTAATTATTTTATGAGAATTGAAATCGGGTTTGTTTTTTGCTTAAAAATTACTTGTTTAGAATATTTTCCGTTTTTAAGGAAGTGAATTGAAAATAATGGAAATAATAGAAAGATAATAAAAACATATACACATATGTCTAAAAATAAGCTTAAGTTAGGTAGTGGATAAGAGCGTTGGCTGTACAGGCAGATTCCATAGTCGCTTTAAAATGTATGCATTTGTGCCCGTATAATGAGAGCCAGTAGAATGCGAAACAGAAATGCAAATAGCTCTGCATTAAGTCCGAGAAGAAAAGATTCAAATACTTAAAAAAAACATCACTGAGCTATTAATTTAATTCACCAACAATAGTTCAAAATTGGTCTTTATGAAACTAGTAAATTAAGATATACATACATGTATTTTGTAAATTACCCACTCATGCAATATGCATTTGCGTGGATCTAATTAACAACGACGAACCCCTGAGAAGTATAAGAACCTGTGGATGTAATACTACGAAATAGAAGGAAATTTTTGCCATCAAACAGAAATTCTGTCTATAATTCATAAAGCTGTCTACAATTCATACTTAAACCCGTTTTGTCGGTTAATTATATTTCATGACCTTTCCTTCATCATTAGGCGACAAAGTTAGTGTAAATTCCAGCGACTGTAACGGTTACGCTTTTTTTCAAAAAAGTCAAAAAATAATCGTTATTTTCTCACCGATATGTTTTCAGTCAAAAATAAAAGTTATAAATTGACTTTTATTTTTTTGGTCAAAAATAAAAATTAACACTTGACTTTTATTTTTTTGGTCAAATATCGTGCCATCGATAGTTTCGATAGTCGATAGTCACAACCATCGATAGTATCGATCGAAGCTTAAATTAAAGAAACTCAATATATTTACAGAAGATAGAAAACTGCAATTGAGAGGATGTACATTTTGTATTAAAACATATTGTATTGTGAATATGTAAACTGCTATTTTCACAGAAAAAAAAAAAAGTAAAATTTTAACTTTTATATTTGACCGTAAAAATAAGAGAAATTTTTAATTTTTATTTTTGACCGAAAAAATAAAAGTAAAATTTTAACTCTTATATTTGACCAAGAAAAGGAAGGTAAAGTTTTAACTTTTACTTTTGACTGAAAAAATATCGGTAAAAAAATAACGGTTAATTGCTGACTGTTTTGAAAAAAGTAAAAAAGAAATAAATCATATTGGCTAACAAGCATCACATTACTATGTACAAATGTTAAAAAGGCCGACTTTCCGACTGAAATTTTTGAAAATAACTTATTTTCGGTCCCTGGTAAATTCTAATCGCGATTTTTGGAATGAATATTTTACTTTTCTTGGGCTTACCGTTAGTTGAGCTAGATGAAGATGATTGATGGATAAACCGAAATAGGCGGGGCTTAGTAGTGCCGCTGCAACAACAACTAGTCTCAGAAATCTGCCTATGGATTTGTGTTTGACTCAGTTTCGTTGTTAATTAGTTCCACACAACTGTTGCAGCCAGCTTTGTGTAAATATCTTATGGTGATTTCGTTTCTTCCAAAAAATGTTGCCCTTGCGCGTTGCAAAATGTGTTTGATGTTACACTGAACCCTGTAAAAGGGCATGTTTTTGCCTCTTGTCCTTGTCCAGCTCGGGCATTTCATAATATTACCGTTTTCGGCAACTATCTGATTTTTAGGGACAATCATCTCCCCTGACCAGTGATCGGACTTTAAAAAAATTCTGTGGTAGAATCTGGAAAAAAATGTGGTATATTTAAAAAAAAATGTGTTAGATCTCTGGGTTTGGATCAAACTTTTTACAAAAATTAAAAAAATTCTACAAGGTTTCACCAAAATGGCAAACTTTTTAATTAGACTAAACAAAATTTAATTTTAGTATAATAAAGTGCAAGATTGAAGTTGCTAAAAATCGCGTTGAGTTTTGGCAATTTTTTTCTTTGACAGTGTAAAGCAGTTCCTTCCATATTAGTATATTTTTCGAACATATTTTAAGAGATTTCTGCAACCATGCGAAGTCCTGCCAGCTTTTCTTTTTATCACATCACGAAGTAGCGAACAAATGTGGCACATTCCAGAAACAGTTAATTGGGATTTGCCCATTTTGACAATTCTCAAGTAAAAGTAAACAGAAACCTTAGATGCACTTAAATTTGCTAATACTTACACAAACATTTTCGCTATTAATTCTTTTTATAAATCATATATTTTGCAATTTAACACCGCGTTTTATTAACCGCGTTTCCTGTCGAAAAATAGGTTAGAGAAAACTTACTATTTTAGAGTTAATTTTATCCTCCCATTCGGCTTTGTTTACTTTTACATCGTTGCCGGGAATGCGGAATCTTGTATTATACCATTCTTGTTACCATATAGTATTTAGTGTTGGACAATTTTTGCTCTTAAAATTAAGAAAATTATGTCAAGCAAAAATAAAACTACTCTAAAACTACTACTTGAGTGGTAGATGTGGTAGATGCTCAAAAAGTGGCAGATCTACCACAATGTGGTAGAAGTCCGATCACTGCTCCTGACAAAGCTTCAAAGGGCAGAAAATGTCTTTTTTGCCTTACAAGAGTGGGACATTTTAAGAGTCGAACGCAAAATTTTCCACCGTTTGCCTTTATTTTAGACTCGAACACGAAAACCGAAAGCGGCAATAAATATGCGACGTCTTTTGGTGGAAACGAAAACACCATTAAGCATTGATTTGGAAAGATGAGAACAAAATGAAATTATATCCACATATATGTTTTATATATATCCACATAGATATGTTTGATTTATGTATCTAACAGCACAACAAAGAGGAAACTTGAATGTAATTTATTACTGTTGCCGCTATTTTTCAACAATATAATCATTGCTAAAGCAAAAAATAAAAAAAAATGCGTGTGCAACTTGAATGCTTAAAAATAAGTAATTTGAATTGCGAATACGAATTGCAACTGGATTGCCAATCAACATGTAAGCATAGATTTTGTTTTAAACATTTGCATTTTGTCCAGTATGCCGCCAAGCTTACAATTCAGAATTGGTTCTCCACAAGAGCGATAACAACAAAAATAAAAGCAAGCTCATAAAAAAAAATAAAATCAATTTAGTGCTGATGTCCTTAAGCAATATTCCCTATAACATTTTTAGTACTTTGCCGTGTTTATGTCAGTAGCGGGAAAATACGTACGGACGCGTAATTTAACTAGTTTTGGCTGATTTTCTTTTGTTTGTTTAATGTTAACTATTTTTATGAAAGGATAGTCCACTATCTAACAAAAACCATGCAAGTCCGAATTTCAAACTTTGTACAAAAATTAGAAAAACTCGGTAGAGTTTGATAAAAATTAAATATATTTGAATCTGATTTTTTTGCGGCGGCGCACAGTGTTTCGACAAGTGGAAATAATGGTAAACCTGCACCAATTTCACTGAAATTTGATATGTGCTCTAGTTTTACTTACATAGAAATAGGGAATTATGAAATTTGATAAAGATGGCATAATTGCCACGCCTTCTACTCTTGTGGGCGGAAATATTAAATTTTCATCCGATTTCGATGAAACTTAGTTCGTGCTCTCTCTTTTATTAGAAAAACCTTAATATAAAATATGGGGAAGATTGGACCACTATAACGTCCAAAACTCACAAAAAATGTGTGCCAAGATGTTAAATGTGATGGAATTCTGGTTAATTTTTTTTCCTCTGAGAGCAAAAAAGGTTATACTATAAAATGACTTAGGTTTAAATACTCGCGCTTTTTTCCCAATGTTTGGTGAGATTTTTTCATTGTTCGAAAAATTCTTTTCGCGAAATTATGCAAAAAGAAGCTGAATATCAAAAATTAAGAAAATCAAAAATGCATATATTTGCAAAGTCGCGCGCAAAGATCAAATTATATATTCTAGAACTACATAAAATTCTCGAAAACATTTGTCCAATTTCAAGACCAAGGAAACTACCAAATAAAGGATAAATACCTTCACCTAAATATTCCACGATATTTAAATAATTGATCACAGTTGAAAAAGAAACATTTTCTTTAATGGGTTAGTCGCCAAAGGCAACTTAACTGATTACTCGGTATCGCGCCAATTCCCATTTTTCTTTGGAAATGTATCGTTCGTGACGAACGGGGGTGAGTAAATAATAGTTGCGATCCCGTACTAGTCAGAAATAGTCAGAATCAGTCAGATTTTACTGGAAATCGATCCCGTACTCGGTTCTCTGACTATTGAGAGGACAAAAAAGAGAGTAAATACGGTTCTCTCTCTGTCAGAAGTTACCAGTTTTAGTCTGAGAATTTTTTGCTGGTAAATTCTAGTAAATGTGTCAAACGATCAGCTGTAGTGTGTTTGGCAACCAAATTGTAAACAAAAGAAAAGTGCACTCTGCTAATTCATGCTGAAAAGTATTTAATTATCTTTTTAATTGTAGTCTAATCAATTTGAAAGTATTTTCGGTTATTTACATGTGTGAGCTGAATGTGTTTACATTCAAATGAGCGAAAATTCACAAGAAAAATTTTGAGGTTATGTTGAAGTTGTCCGAAGTTACCATATTTTACTAGAAAGCGATCCCGTACTTTTCTGTGTTACTCTATCGCTCTGAGCGAATTTTTATTTTTTGACAGTTTTACTAGTTTTAGTCTGAGGAATACGGGATTGCACCTAATGAGAATTTTGAGTGTTGGATAATTCTTGCTGGATTTTCGACGAACAAACCTAATGTCACATTTTATATTTGTGACTTTTATTTTTCCCTCCTTAAGTCCAACCGGTTTTTTTTTATCAACTGTCACCATGACTTTTCTATCAGCCTCCATATAGTCGAAACACTGTGTAGCGCAGTGTTTCAACTATATTCTGCCATGAAAAGCTTCTCATAAAAACACAATCGCCGTTTGGCGCACCCCACAAATCGGAGGAGAAGCTCGGCCAAACACTAACCGATGTGTAAGTGCCAATCTATTCTGTAGTTTTCGAATATATAATTTGATATTTTCGCGCGACTTTGCAAATATATGTAATTTTTGATTTTCTTAAATTTTGATTTTCAACTTGCATAATTTCGCGAAAACAATTTTTCGAACAATGGAAAAATCTTATTCAACATTGGGAAAAAAGAGAATATGAACACCTATATAATTTTAAAGTATGTATCGTTACCTTAATATAGAAAGGCCCTAACTCATATAGTCGCTGAAATACAAAAGGCAGTAACTAAGTAAATATTCAAAATTCCCTTTTTATTGATTATGATGCATTTCATGTATATATAAGCCCCCACATCATTTTAAGCAATAAAAAGTTTTAGTCAGGGACGGATTTTTTGCATTTCAGCGACTATATGAGTTAGGGCATTTCTATATTAAGGTAACGGTATGTATAACCTTTATTTTCTGAGAGTGTAAAGCAGGAGACAAAAATTAACCGAAATTCCATCACATTTAATGACTGGGCCCATATTTTTTGTGAGTTTTGGACGTTATAGTGATCAAATCCTCCCCATATTTTATATTTAGGGTTTTCTAATAAAAGAGAGATTGCGAACTAAATTTCATCAAAATCGGATCAAATTTAATGTTTCAGCCCACAAGAGTGGAGGGCGTAGCAATTATTCCATTTTTACCAAATTTCATAATTTCCTATTTCTAAGTAAAATTAGAACACGTGTCAAGTTTCAGCAAAATCGGTGGAGATTTATAGTCGAAAGCCTGTGCGGCGTTGCTGATTTTCTCCCATATAAAAAAAAATTATATACTTTGTATTGAAGAAAATGCGTGATACCGCCAGCGAAACAATCCCCAAAAACCAATGCGAATTCTTAACCGTTTAAAACTTGCACAAACAAAACTACATGCCCGAATTTTTTTCTAGAAATTTTGATTAAAAAGGTTGAAATTCTAATGGCCATTTTTTGAAATTTGGCGGATTTTTATAAATCTTGAGCAAGGTTTGAAACTTTGTTTTGAGTTGCATGGTTCCTGTTGCGGTGTAAAGAAAATTAAAAAAAAAAAGAAAAAATAAGTGGCCAAAATTTTTAAATCAGTAGCGTCCCTAATTAATGCGTATTAATTGTCGATGATATGTATATGAGTCACATGTTTTAAATAGGTACTCCATATATTTGTGGAAAATTATTTGTATATTATAGAGGAAGCATTAAGTTTTTGATTTAATTTAAGTAGAAGTTCACAAAAGCGCTCATTATAATTTAAAAACTATGATGTTAATATTGTACAAATACATATACAAATATGTATATTACTTTCTAGATCTGCATAAATTAACTGTAAATACATTACATATAATCAATATGAAGCAATAAACTCAACGTCTTTTTCTTTATGAGTATACTCAGGCTTTCAGGAAAAGTATTCAAGTTCAGGATATATGGCTGTGTTCAAAAAATAGTATCAAAAAAGAAACTCAAGTGTCTAGATATTTCGAGAATATCTAAAGTTTCATATATTAAAAATATTGGTTTGTTTATACACTAAAGCAGTGCTAAATTGAGTTGTTCAAAATAGAAGTAGTGGTTACCTTAATGAAGTTGAAACTAAACATATAAGGTGTGTTCAGAAATGCATCAAGCCAACGCATCAGTGTCTTTTATTTCTAAACTGTAATTGATGGAAATGTCAAATATGCGCAACCACGGTTAAAAGCCGAATTTGAACTTAGTTGCGTAAATAAGACATTTCCATCAATAATAGTTTAGAAATAAAAGATACTGACGCTTTGGCTTGATGCATTTTTGAACGCATCCATTGCTAATTTGTTGTACTTTTTTTTGGTTTATTTGTGTCTTGTATCTTGTATTAAATCATTTTCAGACTATTTTGGACAAATTTTGATGTTCCAGAGGGCCGGTAAAATCCTGATAGACTATAATACTGATTTAAGCCATTTCCCCTTCAGAATTGGTTAGATCATTGTTTTTATTAATCGATTTGTTACTGTTAAGATTTTTAAACCTTTCCTGCGCGCAGACTTTCTATCCTTTTAAGGTCCACATATGGAATTCCTCTTTGCCTTTGCGTAGTTTACTCTTATTTTTTTGGGTGGCTAATCTATTAGGCAAATTTTGTTGGTATTTTCTAACATATAGTATAGTATTACTGCGTGATTTCCTATAGCATTGATCATAGGGACAGGACAATACAAAAAAAAAATTTTTCCAAACCAATAACTTACTAAAAAATTGTTTATTATAGCTTAAAATTATTGTAACCAATAGAGGTAAATAAGTTGTACAAAAACACATAAACAGAAGTTCACAAAAGCTGATATAAAATTATTCGTCGATTTAAATAGTTAACTTTTTATTGTGGATGTTTATTTTACGAGGAGGAAGCATCGAAAGCTTAACCCCATCAGTGTGAGACTTTACCCCAAACTAAACTTCCTACCGGTATATCGTTGTAAAGCTCATACAGCTCATCGTTCCATCGTCTGCGGTACTCGCCGTCGCCAACGCGTAAAGGCCCGTAAATCTTCCGAAAAATCTTTCTCTCGGATACTCCAAGAGCACCTCATCGGATGTTGTCATTGTCCATGCCTCTGCGCCATATACCAGCACGGTCATGATGAGTGACTTATAGAGTGTTGTTTTTGTACGTCGAGATAGGACTTTACTCCTGAATTGCCTACTCAGTCCAAAGTAGCACTTGTTGGCAAGAGTGATTCTGCGTTGGATTTTATTGCTGACATTATTATCAGTGTTAATGCTGGTTCCCAAGTAAACGAAATTCTCTACTTACTCGAAATTATAACTGTCGACAGTGACGTGGGTGCCAAGGCGCAAATGTGCTGATTGTTTGATGGCAGGAGATACTTCGTCTTGTCCTCGTTTACCATCAGACCCAGAGTTCTCGGTTTTTCTTACCGATGATGTTAGATGATGATGTGTCGTCGGCATAAGCCAGCAATTGTACGCTATTGTAGTAAATTGTTCGTGAGCCGTTCAGTTCTGCAGCTCTTATTATCTTCTCCAACATCAGATTAAAGAAGGGGAGCCGCCGTGTCTGAAACCCCGTTTGGTGGCGAACGGCTCGGAGAGGTTTTTACCAATTCTGACAGCGCTGGTGGTATTGCTCAACGTCATTTTACACAGCTGTATCAGTTTGGCGAAGATGCCAAATTCAGACATAGCGGCGTATAGGCAACTGCTTTTAGTGCTGTTGAAAGCCGCTTTAAAGTCGACAAATAGGTGGTGAGTGTCGATTCTTTTCTCGCGGGTCTTATCCAAGATTTGGCGTATTGTGAATACCTGGTCTATGGTGGATTTTCCAGGCGTATAGCCACACTGATAAGGCCCAATCAGTTCATTGACGGTGGGCTTCAGTCTTTCTGTCGGCCAGCATTTCAAGTATTTTTGACTGTTGATTATATAGAAAAACGTGATATAAACAGATTAAAGGAATTGTAATTTTTAATTTTTTTAAATTTGTTTGATCAAAATCGGACTAGTGGTTCTCGAGTTATGTCAAAAAAAGACCACCAAAGGTGACAATTTCCCCTATATGCTAGTTATATATATATCTCGATTCCTAGACGTGACCCAACGAAACGCCGGGACACGTATAAATCTTTTTTACCGATATAACTTTCCCCGGTAGTTTGAACCCTTCCCGATCACTGACCCCTACCATTTGTCTCACAGTGTTATAAATTGTTAGTTTACCTTACAAAATAGCGAAGGAATATTACTGAGTATACGGAAAAGTTAATTTTTTTACATTTTTTATTTTGAATAACGTCTGGTCCGGCTATTTGGTTTACTATACAGGTATGCGGATATGAATTTAAAAAATACATCGGCGTTTAGTTGAGATATTCGCCTTTGACCACTATGTTTTGTACATTTCCCAGTACTGCAAAGATTTTGACTGACATTCACCTGGGAGTGGCCAGAAGTGATTCGTGTGCGTACGATTCAAATCGCAGCTCACTACCGAACCGAACACTAGTTTGGGAGCGAGCTTGGGTCCCGCCACGTTAAAACTCTGCCCGCTGAAAAAACACGTGCCTCGGATGATCTTTTGATGACGATAATTTGAGGGTATGCACCTAGAATATCCGAACCCTTAATAGGGAAGGTGCCTCTGCACAGCTGGTTGATGTTCTAGGGAAAATAAAGGCTGACGTCATCGCCATCCAAGAAATGCGATGGACGGGGCGAGGAAGGTAAACGTGGAGCCTTGCGACGTCTACTACAGTTCCCACAGCCACAATCCGCATCAAAGCGAGATTTTTCAACATCACGCTCATATGTGCCAATGCCCCGATGGACGAGAAGGACGAGGCATCCAAGGATCTCTGAGCTTAGAGCGTATATATTAGCGCCAGTGTCAGAAAATTCAGCCTCCATATAGAAACGGCGGGCTGAGGCTGATCGACTTCGCCGGGACCTGAAACTTGGCTGTATGTAGTACTGGGTTCCAGCATAAAAATATCCATCAAGCTACATGGGCGTCTCCAGATCAAAAAACGGGAAACCAATCGAGTTGTGATAGACGGAAGGCATGCTTCCAGTATTTTAAATGTACATACTTACACTCCGAGGGTAGTCCGAAGGAATATTATTAGTCCGAGGGACTACCCTCGTTCCTACAGGGGAGAAAAACCAAGACCGTCTGGAGACGGGCTCGCCGATATACTTACACATATTTTCAGCTTTCTCTTACACAATGTTGACCTACGAACCGGCAATCCCGCCTGCAGACGGTCTAAAATGCAAACTGGGTTTTATATGTCGGCAAGCCGGTCTGTGTTCGAAAGCAATTTTCTCCATTTCGGATAGTCACACAATTATAGAGCTTATATCAAAATACTGTGCGTTTAAATGCGAAACCCCTCCCCTTCGTGTGACAACATCAAGGAGCACGCCACAAATCGGATGGGAAGCTCGGCCAAACACTAAGAGTACAACTCCACAACAAGCTGTTCAGGCGTTTGGCGCTTTACAAGCTTTTAGCTACACAATTCAGCTATTGCTGAAAGCCTGACAAGCTTGTTGTGAAGATGTACTCGTAACATACATATGTGTAAGCGCCAAACTATTATTAATACAAAATTAGAAAGAAACAAGTACAGATAAAGATCAATGTTATATACTAGGAAATAAATAAATGTGCACGATTTTCTTTAAATTTTTTAACCGGCATTAGGGTGGTACACAAATCCATGTGGGGGAAAAAAGTAAAGTCAGAACTTTAATGCTCTCATCCCCTAGGATTGCTCTAAATCGAAAAAATAAGCCCGTTTTTTATTACGAAATCAAAGAACATTTAGAGGTCGCCCAAAATTTTCCATGTATTTTATATGGGAAAAACTATTTTTCGTGAAAATGGTATAGAATTCTTAAAAATCAATATTTTTCGATCGGAGAACTCTGTTTCTCTTCAGGAGACTGCCAGTAATAATACCCAATTGTTTATTTTACCATTTCTTAACACTATAGTGTACACTATATACATATATATATCGATAAAGAAAATTGTTAATATGAAAAAATGTTTAAATAAACCAATGGTCATTGTTATCGAAAGTCTCCTGAAGGCAACCAAAGTTCGAAAAATCGATTTTCCAGAATTCTTACTGAACATACTATCGAAGATGTTTGAAATAGGAGAAAACCACACCTGTTTACCATGTAACGGTAGTTTTCGGAAAGGTATTTAATACGTGCGCTAGGTATTTAATGTTCAGCTTTGTCCGGTCTTAGACTTCTTTACTTGTTTTATTTGTGATAGCCGTTTAGTAAATGAGTGATATGTATGTAGATTGATATCATTCAATTAGTGCACCAAATTGGCGGTAACAGTTGGCGGTACTCTTTTTCCGGGTGATTCGAATGCGAGAGTCAAGTGGATTAAAAAAAACTTAAAGATACACTTCTTGAGAAAGATAGTCCGCTTTATATGAGGTCAAGAAACCCAGAGCGGCCTATCTACAAAACATTAATACTATGAAGTAATATAATCAACGATTTTTATAACACTTGTTAGGTCAAATCTAAAAAATACATTTAAGGTATCTTTGCTACCTACTTATTTCCTCGTGAGAAAACTAAACGGGATTACAACAATTTGTGTATTTTTAGCAACTTCTCTAGTTATTCACAAATTTAGACAGTCTGTTCCGGTTCTCATTCCCTTCAATCCAATAAAAGTAAGCGAAAGTTTGTTCTTTAACTAATATATTTACGTAAGAATATGTATGTAGTATTGTAGTATGTGTATGTACGTATTGCTACTGTATGATAGTACATGAATAATCCACAATGTAGGTACATATATAATGTAAAACAGTAATAATAATAGTTTTGTTTTTATAAAAAAAAAAAACATCACTTTTTATATAACAAGCTACTTTTTTGTGTTTCAAGGCTAAAACAATGCATTATTAGCACAATTAACTATGCAAATTTTGTTTAAAAAATTTGGAAAGACAAGGGAATGGCCGTATATTTTAAAAGCATTTCTTCATCGAGGTGCTTCTTTTACATAGAATTTATATTTAGCGTTTTGAACAATTATTACACATTATAGTCGAATAGAGACGTTAAGAACGTAATACCTCCGCATATGAATTTGAGATATGGTTTGCTATAGAGGGAACAGCCGATAATTCATTTTACAAAAAATCGTACACCATTTCTTTGAACAATATGTATATGCACATATATATGCATATGTACGTGCAAATATATATATGTATATTTGTTTCAGTATTATAATGTGTATCATATTCGATATTTAAAAACACAAAATCAACCATGCGTTCTAAGTAAATTGTAATTATTTTAATCGCATATTTTTACTCATTTCTACTTTTTGTTACTTTACTCAACATTCTCTTGAGATTAAGCTTATACTTATAAGTTAAGGTTGTTCGTCAAACCCAGACAATTCCTTCGTTTGCTTAATAATTCGTGATTACACATTTACGACGATTCTTTTGCATTTTTTCGATATTCTCTTTAATTGGTGTTTTCTGGTAGAAACACTGAACGATCGAAGTGACCGCCAAGACGGTTGCAATGAACTGATTTATGGATATTTCCCAACTGTCCAGATCTGTCGAGCTGTTGCTGCTGCTGCCTGCGCCACCTCCACTGGAGGAGTTTTGCTTCAGTTCCTCTTCATAAGCTTGGAAGAGTTTTGTCGTCGCGTTAGTATCTGCGGAGGGAGTTGTTGGGTTGCCATTGCTGTCAGGCTGTTTAAAGGAAGTTGGAAAACAAATGTTTAAAGCTTTTCAAAGTCATTTGGCGAAGATTACAAACCTCATCACCGTTACCCAAGTTTAGTTGAGTAAAGCTGTCTAAGCTGATCTCTTTCTTCATGTTATTGTTACCAAGTTCCAGCAGATTTTCATCTAAAAGTGAACAAACATCCATAAAATAAATATTTTTAATGTTGTCTCTTGTAGAGGCACTACCAAGCCCTGCCTAGATCGCCTAGTCTAGCAATCGTTGCCTTCAAATTAAACTAACGGGAACATCCTATGTCGACGAGCCAGACCAAAGAAAAAGGGGTGTTGGCCGGATGGGTGTTAGGAGGCAAGTGAAGAGATGGACATATACTGGGTATGCCGTGGGGTGAAGCTCCGCACTGAAAAAAGCGAGGCTTTTCGGCAAGATAGCTGCTTACTTTTAAACACAGATCAACTATGACATTGCCGGGCGCAGTCGCCAACACATGATATCAGTTCCCTCACATGGGCTGCCTAGGTTAAGGCAATGAGATACCAAAATTTTCATGGTGTTAAGTACTGCGGTTGCGATGAGCCATCATGTTGATGCGTAGTGGGGTTCAGGTAAAGTAAGGTAGTACTTAGTACGGCCCAATGTGTCTTACCTATTAAAGAAGGAAAGTTAGCCGCCGATAAGATTCTCCTCTCTCGGCTAGTTTCCCGGGTGGAAACGCCTTCGTCGGGTTGGACAGGGACCTTGCGGTTGACCAAAGTTTAATTAAAACACATCCACATTTACTCTGCTCAGGTATGAGTTCAACCTGCTGAGCGAAGTTGAGCTATTGTGGTCCGGGTCTCGCGAGGCAGGCGAAGCTCTGTCTCATCAACGGCATTCACAGGTCGAGAGTCTATATAACTCGAGACTGAGCTCACTGGTTTAATGAACCTCGTCCGTCTGTTCATATAGATGCCTTCTGACGTGCCTGGCGTTCGGGTGCCTACGACGATGAACCCTACAAGAAACTGCTTGCAGAGCATTGTGTTATGATCCTTAATCGGGGGCATGTGGGCCTCGTCTCGCAGGTGATGTTGCGGCGACATCAGAAGGCACCCTGCCGCTGTCCTAAGTGCCATACACTGCGTCCTACTAGTCCACGGCGACCACACAGGCGTTGCCTAGTTCAGAACCGGCCGGCCAATCGCCTTGTTCGTTGCCAACAACGTTTATTTTTCTTTGCCCCAGGTGTTGCCGACTAGCGACTTGAGGACCTTGTTGGGGCTTTGTACTTTGTTGACAATTGCGGTTGTATGCGCCGAGAAGGAGAGGACATTGTCGAAGGTTACTCCGAGGATCTTCGGGTTATTCACCGTCGGAATTGGTTCGTCATCGACGTGAATACCCAGTTGTAGCCTGACCTCCTTCGTACAAGTGGTAAAAAGCATTGCTGAGGATTTTGTAGGGGAAAGGGTTAGGCTCCGCGCAGTGAAAAAGTGAGAAAGCTCGGCGTGATAACCTTTTACTTTCGAGCACAGTCATCAATTCCATTCCCAGACGCCATGATCGAACAATCGTCAGCAAAAGAGACAAACGAGACTCCCTCTGGTGGTTGAGGAAGCTTTGAAATATAATAATCAAACAGTAGTGGGGAAAGGACACTACCCTGTGGAACCCCCTGTTTTATTTTCCTAAGTTTTCTCGATTTGTCTCTAAAGATTACTGACGAGTGTCGACCGCTCAGATAATTCGCCGAGAACCGTTTAAGTCCCTGTGGGAGAGAGGAGGCCTCTATGTCTTCTAGAAGCTTTGAATGGCTGACAGTGTCGAACGCCTTGGACATCCAACGCTACTAGAATAGTTCTCTCACAGGGGCGGTTTCGGTTAAGGCCACGAGTTATCTGGGTGTTTGTGGCGCTAAGTGCTGTTGTTATGCTGTGCACTTTACGGAACCCATGCTGATCCTTCGCTGGGGTCAGGTGATTTGTGTAGCGCGGGAGTAGAAGGAATGATGAGAGTGGCCGCAGACAGGTTGAGGACCTTGGTTAAATATTCCACTCGGATTCAGGGGCTTTGGATGCTCTTCCTACTTCTTTCGATTCACAAGCTGCTGAATCTCCGAGTTGAGATCCCGGGATTTCCGGGATCGACCTGACGAAGGTTGTCACGTTCATCGGCTAGGAGGGCCGCTTCAACAGGAAAATTCGGACGGGGGTCCGAGATATATCCAGCAGCAGTGACAACCCTACGAAATTTACGTTCGCCTACGTGAACGTCGGTTGGTGTGGGAAGGGCAGTGAAGGCGCTTTCAGTAACATCCGCGAAGCCTTTTCAATCTGCTTTGGAAAAGTTGACATACATACATATGTAGGTCCGTTGATCCGCGGAAGCAAAGGCGGCTGGTATATCAATCGAGATGACTATGGGCAGATGGTCTTACGCTAAGGTCAGCATAGGTCGCCATGATATGCTGTTTATCAGACCAGCGCTGACAATTGTTAGGTCTGGCGAGCTGCTGCAGCTGCCCATAATCCTGGTGGGTGCGTCATCGTTCATTGTGCAGAATGTCGAATCGTCTATCTGCTCCGTCAAGTGTGTTCCCCTACGATCATTCGACAGGCCTGAATGCCAAAGATCGAGCTCAATATCGTCTGACCGGATAGCAATACCCTGACATTCTAGGATGGTGTCCCTGCTGTCGATGTGTGCTTGGATAAGACGATACTGCACGGTGTGGTGCGTGATGAACGGCTAGGCCAACACCATTATCTCGCTCGCGATCTCAACGGTGCCCGTTGTATCAGGCGCAACTCAACAGTGCTGAATTGCCATGCAACTATTAATATTCCATGCCGGTATATGAAGACGGTTATCTCCTCGATCTTGCTCTGAAGTCCGTTACAGTTGAATTGTAAAATCTTCGTGTGCCTAGGGAGACTTATTGGAATATGGGGTGTCAGTGAGGTGTGTTGCCTGCCCGCCACTTGCCGGTGAGCGGCGTCGCAGCTGGCACTTTCGACCGAGCAGCACACCACGGACCCTCATAGTCTCTTGGCAATCTCGCGTGGCGCGCAGTCCTGAACATGCCCTAAAGTGAGACCAACCAAGGCAAGTGTTGCACTTGACTGTGTCACGTTACGGAATATCCTGGACTGACACACCGAGCAGATTGTCGGAGGAACCACGAGTTGTTGGCGACGGCGTGTGGGAGGTGGTGCGGTTGTATCTGATGTGTGGTCTGTTGTATTATCTATTGTATTGTGATATGGTTGTGTTTGCGTTGAGTTGCTTAGGCGGACTCTGGTTTGCCGTGGAGGCAGCTCAGTGTGAGCAGCAAGGGGCCACGTGTTAGGTGGTCTACTGCCTGTGAGTCGTAAGGCCTGAGCAAACTCGAAGGCGACTCCACCCATTACAGGCGTTGCACCTGACGGAAGTGGAGATATGGTGTAGTCGTCTCTGGCACACAAAGCAGGTGTGGATTTCTGGGCCAGGGTTTGACTCGACGCCAGCCCTGAGCAGAAGTATGCGAAGCAGATGTAGCCCTTTGAACGTACAACTTTTCAGGGATTTCGCCGACCTAAACGGGGTTAGATGGCCGAAACAACAGCCGAACCAGCTGTCGTGGGAATGTCCTCACGTCGTCGGGACCAGGGTTGTGCTGTTTATGTAGGTCTCGATCTCGTCCACGAGCTCGAAGGGAAGCCTTCTAACAGCGATCTGTTCGGTAAGTCTGCAGGTGCAACTCGAACTGGTAATGCTGACAGATCTGTTGCATCGTCGGGTTGACAAAATTTAACCCATTACTGCAGGTAACCTTTCCACTTCTTGCGCTAATGCTGGATTACTAGTTGCCGTATCTCCAATTTGAGATCTTTGATACGAAGATTGACCAGGCTCAGATGGTCACGCACATTCGCTAATAAAGCAGATCCCGCCGGAAAATTTAGGCGGTTTTCCGTAGCATACTCCCTATGTGTCCGAAGTGTAGTCCGGACCAATCCGTCTCCGGCATACCCAGCAAATGTCGGTTTCGGACTCACTGATCGCTCAAAATAGCAAGAATGCAGAGCAACCCTGCAGCAAGGTGTTGCTCCAGGGACTCACAAGAATTGGTAGGTTTCGCCGATCTAAACAGGGTAATTTCGGTAATTCGGTTAATGGATTCTCAATGGCTGAATAAGAAATTGTATAGTAACAATGTAATGTAGCCCAGCTCGAAAGTTTCACGAAGCTAGATTGTTCATTGCTTATGCGTTTCTTTTGGAGGATCGTATCGGTAAATACTAAGGTTCATGCAGCATCTCCCTTCTTTTCCTCCTCTTTAGACTATATTTCTTTACTTACATGCTTTCCTCATGTCCTCGTCTTGCTCTCCTATTATTTCTACAAGTGATCTCCACAAAAATTGGAAGTTCGCCTTTTTCATGTTTGGTATATTTTTATTGGGCGCATTTCCATCGTCTGGTTGATCAAGTAAATATCTTAAACTGCCCAAGCTTTTTGTGTCAGTTGTTGAGTCTGCACGATCTCCTCTGGTAGCCATTATTAAATCACTGATTTGTGAGAAATTCGAAATCGTTTCCACATTTAATTGTGGCGGTGTCACCTTCGCGGCACCCAAATCGGAAATATCCGAAAACGTATCAGTCGATTCGAAACGGCCTTGATGACGCAATGCATTGCCAATAAGATCCGAAGTGCTGCTGCCAGTTGCACCATTTTGTGAGCGAGCAACGTCCATAGGGGCAACATGTTGGCGGGGTAGATCAACATAGAACGTTGACAAGCGTTCTCCGTTAATGGCGCCAGACGATGGTGATGGCTGTGATAGGCCTGCCAAGCAATGCAAATGTTTCGTGGCTGTGATGAGCGCGTACTCGTCATCGTCGAAGTTATTATCTGTAGGCGAGGGGAGTGCCTCGATTGATTCGGATGGATCGTCGCTAGTAAAAGCAAATCAAATGTTATAATAAAATGTTTAAAATACGGAAAAGTTTTGTGTGTGTATATTTATATGTATGTATGCATATATGCATTAGGTACCCGAAAAAGTCCTCAGCTTCAATGGCCTCCTCAGCGTCTTCTTTGGCCTTCGATTTTGGACGTCTGACCTGCTCAATTTCAGCTTTCGAAAGCAGCGGCGGCAGGTGTAATATATAAAGCAGCTTTAGCTTTTCAGTGTATTTGCAAGAACATACTAAACCCAGTGCATTTATAATTTGTGAGAACTCTATTGTTCCAGTACTTTTCTTATCGGTCAGCTGGTGGATAAAAAACAGCAAAAAAAATAAAAAATTATGTCCACAAGCATTTAAGACCAAGGTAAAGACGTTCTTGTAATGTTAACACTGTAAAATAAAAGTGTTTGATTATAATAAATAAATAAAATGTAATGTTAGGCAACATGTAGTCCAACTTAAAAGCTTTTTGTTGTCGGAATGTTCATTGCCTTAAAGTTGCTCTGGGAGGTTCGTATCGACAAAAACTAAAGCTGAATAGTGATTGTCTTCTTTACCCCCGATTAGTTTCACTTCAAACAAATAAAACTCCTTTTTCCATGTACTAAATGGAAAATACACAAATTTTAACTAACAACAAAAAATTAAATACCTTTGAATTAGTTAGCTAGTCTTAAACAAAACGCAAAAAATCCACTTAAGTTTTTTCTGGGTTTCGGTAATTCAAAATATTAAATTCTATGTAATTAACTTCATGTTTTAATGGAATTTTTAAAAAGATTTTAGCGAAAAATAGTTATGGAAATGAAGCGAGTTTTATGTTTAATTAAGTCGAAACTTATTGCAAAGAGGTAGAGATGTGTCAAATTTATGGGGCGATTACGGATTGCAGCCGAACTAGGTTGCGCTAGTTAGACCTTTTCTTCTATGTAGTGCGTTTGGAAATAAAAGGGACTGATACTTTGTATGTCTACCTTCAGGACTTCACCCGTACTCTTGACCAGCTCCCAAGGCCAGGGAAAATCAGTTTTTATGCCTACTACGTTAGATTTCCAGAACAATTTTTAAATGAAGTGTCCTTATGGATGGTATTGGAGTAGAGGCTGGCATCTATACTGACGGGTCCAAAATACTGTGGCGGGGTGCGGCGGCAATCTCTGAAATGATGGATGGCTCTCTCTCGTTCAGACTACCTAACTTTACTAGTATTTTCCAAGCCGAAGATTTAGGATTTTAGAGTGACTGTAGGATTATGAAAAGAAATAAATAGATATTTCACACGTCTGGGCTCCCTGTCATTCAAACAGATATGGTAATCAATAGGGAAATACACTTGTAATTCGCAGGAAATGGCTGATTACTAACGTAAGTAGATTCATCAGCATGCTCTAGGGGTTTAAAGTTACCAACGAATTGTGACAGAAGATAATATCAGAGGTTCCAGAAATAGCATATCAAAGTAGCGCTTATACTGCTAATTGGGACCGGGACCAATTATCAAAACAAAGGTGCAACCAACCAATCAACAACGGATGCTTTCTATCTGGCTGTGATATAATATTCTTAATTATCTCGGTAAATGTTAAAGTGGAGTTATTGCGTTCTGTTATAGAGTTCTTCATATGCTGTAGGTAATGGGAATAAAAATGTACCCTAAACAGCTTTTCTGCTAGATCAATGCTAACGCAGGTGCGCCATGGCGTTAACTCGTGGAATAGTGTCCGGAATGTTTCGAAATCAACATTATAAGATTCGGATCGGCTGCAATTACCCTCCGCATAGCCAACACGTCCTGTTGGTGGCAACAGTATTGGTGATTCCCCACCAAGTGCAGAGTGCGCTTTTTGTTGCAACACTTTACGTGGAGTCGATTTCTCCTCTCGTATAATGGCTAGAAGTAGATGAAGCTCCTCTTTATCAAAGTACATGTTGTCGGTATGGAATTTCACAATTGTATTTTCATTGTCAATATCGAATTGACGTATTGTAAGACGTCGGTGCTTATTTCTTAATTCTTCGATTTTCTGTTGAGAAATCTTGGAGCCAAACTTCGTGTACGCATCGTGGATAAGCATTTGCACTGATTGTGTTTTAGATTTTCGCTTATCCGCTGGTGTTGGTAGTTGATATTCTGGATTGTAAATTCCGTCCAAGAATTTAGAAAGCACCTGCATAGCTTCGCCGTCATCGTTGCATTTGAGTAGCTGTTCGCAGTTCCATTCCAGAATTTGGAGTGCAATCTACGTTGAAAAAAAAAAGATTGAAAACAAGCGGTGAGTTATAAGCTCCCAAATTAAAAAATAATAATAATAATAAAAATAAAACATAATTTGTATTTACCACAAAAATTATCTTGGCACCATCGTAAAAGAAACAATCGATTATATGTAATGAACTTTCATATGAAATGACACTTATGAAAATAGTTAATAGCCACGACAGTGAGATCATACGAATTATACCCAACTGCTCCAAGTGACTATGCAACTCGGGTAGATATGTCTCAACGAGCTCATTTAATACGCTTTGATCGATTTGTGCACCTACTACTTTGTCTTTGTAGTAGTCAGGCAGCAAGTTTTCACAAAGGCTTGCTAGCAACCAGAATGCATTCTCTTCGTCACAAAATAGCAGAAATACTGATGAAACGATATTCATGGCTTGACAGTAACCCACATGAGGATTGCGCAATGCGTATGCTTGCAATACGCGTCTCAGTGCGCCTATACCGTCTGCATGATGAAACGCCGGGTGTTCTGGCAGCGAACGGTGAAGGTCGCGATCAATTTCGTCATGTATAGAGGATTGCTTAATACATGCAGCCTACAGAAAATCCAGCATAAGTAAAAGTTGTTGATATTCTTATATAGTGAATTTTTTGCATACTTTTTCAACCAAGTCTTCATATAGGCCAGGATTCATATCCTTTTCGTGTATTGCACCGGAAAATACTAGCCAGATCTCCTGACGCAGTTTATCAGGAATGCCTTCAACAATCAAATTAATTACTTCTGTAGTACGAAACATTGAAATGCCGCGCCCAAAATCACGGAAATGTAACTCCCAGCGTGCCAGCTGCAAAGGAATTGTCGAATTACGACTATACAAAATAAACAGCGCTGTCTACCTTTTGTTCTTGAATCTTCAACATTTCCTCACTCAAATTAGTCTTAAATGAGTTCATGAGAGCGGCTTGTTTACTCCAGGATATATCGTATTTTGCACGCTCACGGCAGAGAGGACTGCACAGTTGAAAAAGAAGTTAATGTTTTATATATTAATATCGCATGGCTATTATTGCGATTACAACAAGTGGAAATGCTTACACGTGGAATTGTGATAGCAGCTCGCTAATTTTTTCTACCAACACCTCCCGGTCGACAATTTGCGCGAACACAAAGTGTACATTCTCAGCTGTATGTAGGACGATTTGATTATCATAACGATGTGGGCCATCATTTTTCTGTTCAACACTCTGCAAATTCACATATACCAACAATTACGCTACAGATGTTTTTTAAGGGAAAACTTTATAGACTTACCTTAATATTACGCATTGGAATGACAAGGCTGACAAGGTCGGTTACATCACTGCGAAAACAGAAGAAATTTCGGGACAGGTAAATGTTGCCGCCCACATAGCGTTTCGAATATGGGGTCCAGATGTTGGCTATGAAATATTTATTTATTTAAGAAACGGGCAATTTCTTAGTAATATTTTCCCTAGATATGTATTATTCTAAACCATACCCCTTATTTGACCATCAATAATTTCCGACTGTGGTAAGCGAAAATAGTTACGATACTCTTCAGATTTTTGGCGAGCTGTCAAATCCCGCAAAAGTCCCGGTTTATTTGATGTTTTGCGACCGAAGCGTTGAAATACTGATGCATCATGATCGACTATTGGACTATCCGGGTCCTATTAACGTAAATAATAACAAAATAGTGACCTCATTTTTTAGTTTAACAATTTGGAGCCAAAAAAGTACCTGTATCTTTTGCTGTATAGCCATTTTGCTCAGCTGCTCAATCAGTCCATATGCCTCTTTTACATCAGTCAATAAGGTGAAATTATAGTGAACATTGTTAACCGTTTTCAAATATATAATTTGCCCGTGTCTTCTAATATCTTCCAGTTCACTAAACCTTATGACTCGCTTCGTTTGACTACCCAGCATATACGAATAGAAGCAAATGTGATTTAACGAAATGTACAAGTTACCTTGATGTGGCATTTTATTTTTGACATAACTGAAAGTAATAATGGGAATATTATGCAACCAAAATCATCCAATTTAAAAGAATGTCTTCATTACGTGCAAGCATAAGTAGTAACCAAACGCTCCTCTTTGGGCATTTCGAAAATTTGCTGGAATTTCGAAGCTGCCACTTTGAAATTAGCCGATTCATCTGATTCATCGTGATTATTTTGTGCGTTTAGAGATTGAATTTTGCAGATTGTAAAGTTTGTAATCTCTTCCTCACTTTCCATTTCGTTGAGCACTTTGAAAAGGTGTTCGGCAAGCCATTCCCAATCTTTAATGATTTCGTCTTGTGTTAACCCAATGGCGATTTCTATCAGATGGAGAAGAGTAAGTGGTTAGTAATTATGCATAAATACACACATATATGCATACAAAGTAACTTAAATGAATTGTGGGAAAAAGTTTGTTTATAATCACCAAAAACCATATAAATCCAAGTTTCATTTGTAATTTTTACAAGCTTTTTTTGCCATTTATTGAACAAGAAAATTAATACAGTACGATTTTGAATTTTTTATTGTACAACAGATACGAGTGGAACTCAGGTTGGTAATACATTTACAAAAACATTACCATGTTGATATTAAAAATGCAGGCTTGTATATACTTAAGGCTACGTCAATAGTTATAATTTAAAATAAAATAAAATCATGATACAAATATTTAAATTTTTGTATCATGAATAAAATAAAATAAGATGGTCAGTGCACCTACGTAAAGGGATGGAATGTTATTTACAACAAACTTTCGTTTAGGCAAATACTGTCGGTTTTTGTCCAGTGCATTATTGGTAAAATATCTCGATTTACCTTATCACAGAGATCATTAACATTTTCGAAAGAATTTGACAAGTAAAGCTGGACATCGTCTGCATAAACATGCATACTAACAAATATACACAATGAAAAGATGTCATTAAGAAATAGGGAAAATAATATAGGTCCTAGAATTGAGCCCTGTCGTACACCAGAAACTAGTTACATTGGTTGTGAGGATTGATTCCCTACTGTAACTCGTTGAAATCTGTTCTTTAGATAACTCGTCATAAGTTTCTGAGAATATTTGCTAAATCCAAAATAATACGTGAGCTTAAGACAAAGGAAATGATGGTCGACAGTGTCAAAGGTTTGAACCTTGTGAACCACCCAATAGTAATGTAAGGTAACTGTATCGTAGTAAGATATTTTGATATTTAAAATTTTATTTTCTTTATTGTTTGATCGCGTTGAAAGTTTATTTATTTATAAACAAAAAATTTCTTTTTCAATAACAAACAAATTCATAACACAATAAACTTAACTCCAAGAATTTAAACAAGTGTAAAGACATACGGTTTAATTAGCCTACATTTACAATATATCATGATGATATCTTATTATTTTGAATCATTTATTGCTCAATAAAAAATTTCATATTTGTAGGGTGAAGACTTGTATTTTAATGCATTTAAAAACTTTTCATCAAGGCGAATTCATATAAGGTGGTATCGATTCAACAAATACAACAATGACCTGCATTTTGTTTTTGCTTTTAGCTGGTGATTGTCAAATTTCCGCTATTCTTCTCCGAATGAAAAAGGGCGACAGAAAATGCAAACACTCTCACGTTTTCACTCACTCACTAGCAAAATAAAAAAATTTTGACAATCAAACGCTACACACAGCTGATTAAACAACACCACCTTATATAAATTCGCCTTGCTTTTCATTTAGAAATTCCAATAAATTCTAAGAACAACAGGACAAATAAAAATTAAACAGGTATAAAATAAAAAGGTATTTATACCCTATATTTACTCTCCTTCCAATAAAACGAGAAGTTAACTAATATTAGATGGAGCGTGCAAAATAATATAAATAATAATACAAACATACATATGTATAAATATAGAAATATTTATCTAAACATTTAACTAAAAATTTGTATGCTTATAACGACGACAAAAAAAAATTAAATGCGCTAGAATGTTGTTGTTATCGCTGAGACATGATGTTGCTGCATCAGCTGTTGACCTTGCTGTTGATGGTGTAAATGTTGCTGCGTTTGTAACGTAGTCAATGGTTATTGTTGATTAAGAGCCTAGAACCCATTTTATGTTAAGCGGCACAACAGTGACTAACATTTGTGGTGTGGAACTGTTGGCTGTGGTCATCGACGTTGAGGCTTGACGGAGAAATGAACGGCTGCTGTTGCGGTAGCCGTATCGGTAAATAAGTAGGGGGCTAATGCTTGGTTGCTTACTAAAATTGTGGTTGTGGTTGCGCAGATTCAGGAAGATGTGATATGGCAGGTTGTGCAAATTAAGGTTGCAAAATTCTCCATGTGGAGCAATTGACTAACTGAACAAGTGACTTGTTTCCGAGGCTTTCCTTTGTTGATGTATATTGAAGGATATAAGAACTGCGTTTGTACAGTTTGTTGTTGCTTACAGTTGTGGCAGCTGGACTGGCAAAAATTTTCACACTATTGCAGCGGAAAGGACAACAGCGGATGCATATCGAGCTAGCCGCTGAACATTTCGAAAGAGATTGATAGACATTTGATCTTGGTCGTTTTTTGGTAGTCCAAGTTATAATGCAGGATCGCCAATATACCGTAATAAGATATTTTGTTATTTAAATTTTAATTTTCTTTATTGTTTGATCACGTAGAAAGTTTATTTATTAATAAACAAAAATTTTCTTTTTCAATAAAAAACAAATTCATAGAACAATAAATTTAACTCCAAGAATTTAAACAAGTGTAAACACATACAGTTTAATAACCCTACAATAACCTTTGTCGAAAAAAGAACGAGCGTCATCAAGAATTTTTAACACAGCCGTTGAGCAGCTGTGACCAATCATAAAGCCAGACTGAAGCGGATAAAGCAGGTTGTTCTCCTGCACATGACGGGTATTTTGTTCCGCCATTAAATACTCAAAAACTTTTGACAACGTTGTTGGTAGAATACTTCTATCTATGTGCAAAACAAGTAATTTTCAAGCAAAAAACAAAACCGACTTCAGTTCTCATATAAAAATTTAATATTATCGTAAATTTATTCATGATCGAAAGATCGGATTATAGAAATTGGTTAACGTGACCCAAAGTTATGCCGCAACATACATTAAAAATATATATATATTCCGACAAATTGAAAACCTTCTCCTTTTTTTGAAGTCGGTTAAAAAGAAATCAACAAACTTTGTAAAAATGTCGAGCTTTTTAACTCGATTTTTTAGAAATATTTTGAGTATGCAGTTTTGTAGCCCTATTTCAATTATCATTAATTTTGGATGTTTTTTTTCGTTGAAGATGTTGCTCATTTTCTCCATATAAGAAAAACCCTCGACGATGCTTCGTATGGAATAAAATGACTAGCATCGCCCTCCCCTGTATCCGCCACTGATTGTCTCTCTATATCGTGGAATGCATCAAGTCAAACCATCAGTCTGCCACGACAGGCGGTTCTACGTACCGGAATGACTCGGGTTTTACCCGGCCAAGGGCTGTTGTTTCGGCGATCTAACCCCGTTTAGGTCGGCGTAGTATCTCAGAAGTTGTTCGTTCATAGGGCTACATTTGCTACGTATTCTTCTTCTCAGGGCTGGCATCGAGTCAAACCCAGGGCCAGAAACTTACACCTGCCAGAGACGACTACACCAGAGATTGGCAAACGATGCTGATTTTGTGACTTTAAGCCTGCTCACATTAAAAACGGGAGATGAACGAACACCAGCGCATAGCGTACAGCGCTTGCAAATACAGCCACCACAAGTGAACGATACTTATAACAGCTTTTACTGATATTGGCTTCGGCAAAACAGTATTCCGAGTGAACGTGCACGAAACCAGCAACCGCCGTATTTGATCGACTGTCGAAAGCACGATACTGCATTTGGACGGTTGACGAAAGCTCAAGAGCTCATATGGACGGTTGCCGAAAGCATGAGAGCTTATTGGGACGGTTGGCGAAGGCAAGACGCCGCAGTTCATTTGTTGCAGAAGGCGTTTGACTTGTTGCTGAAAGCCATTTCATTTGTTGCTGAAGTCATGTTTGATGGGTTGCCGAAGTCATGATACTGTATTTCAAAAACAATTCAACATTTGCTTGTTTGAAATTAAGCATTGATGTGTACAAACATATATATGTACATACATACGTACGTATGCACATTCCTCACAACTAGCCTGCCAACACGTTCTTGGCGCCAGCAGTGAGTAAAGCAATTGAATGGTAGACGCGCTATAAATAAATACATACATACGAGACGATAAATTACCCTTTACTACATTCGTCGTGCTTTCAGCACCAAGTCAAACGACTTCTGCAACAAATGAACTGCAGCGTCTTGCTTCGCAAACCATCCAAATCAGCTCTCATGCTTTCGGCAACCGTTCAAATGCCGCGTTTGCTAGTTTCGTGAACGAGCATTCGGAATACTGGTTTGCCGAAGTCAATATCAGTATGAGCTGTTATAAGTACCGTTCACTTGTGGTGGCTGTATTTGCAAGACAGTACCCTATGCGCTGATGTTCAGTCATCCTCTAATTTCTTTTAGGTATCGATACTACTAAGTCAACGCGCTGCTCAGTCATACAAAGCAGCAGTATTGATTGAGTATGCAACAGTTGACGTTCAACGCAAGCCAGTCTCTGGACTACACTACAACTCCACCTCAGTCAAGTGCAATGCCTACGACGGGTGGAATCATCTCAGAGTCTGCTCAGGCCTACGGACACATCGGCAGTGGACCACGGCATTTGTGACCCCCTGCTGCTTTAACAGAGCAGCCTTCATGGCTAGCCCCAGACCACCTGAGCAGCTCAACACAAACACCACAGCACCACAATACAACAACACAATAGACCACACCACAACCACGACAGATCACACATCAGACATAACCACACCACCACCCACACGCCGCCGCCAACAACTCATGTTTCCTCCTACAATCTGCACGGTGGGTCCGACCAGGATATTCCGTAACGTGGCACCAGTCAAGTCAAGCCTTGGCTGGTGCCACCTTAGAGCATGTTCAGGTCTGCGCTCCACGCGAGATTGGACGAGGAACTTCGAGGGCCCGTGTTGCGCTGCACGGTCGCAAACCCCAATCGCGACGCCACCCACCACCATCACAGGGCGGCAACCACCACAGCAGCGCGCACAGCCAATAGCGTCACGGCCACACACATCTCTCACACCCCGCATTACCACACGTCTCCCGAACCACATAAAGCTCCTTCAATTTAACTGTAACGGGCTTCAGAGCAAGATCGAGGATGTAACCGTCTTCATGGGAAGGCATGGTATATTGATAGCTGCGGTCCAAGAGACGAAGTTGCACAGAAATTCAACATTGTTGAATTGTGCTGGGTACAACGTGCAACGAGCAAACCTAGGAAAATAATACAGGGGGTTCCACAGGATGGTGTCCTTTCACCACTACTGCTTAATTATTATATTTCAAAGCTCTCTCTACCACCAGAGGGAGTCTCGATTGTCTCCTATGCTGACGATGGTTCGATAATGGCATCTGGGAATGGAATTGATGACTTCTGTTCGAAAGTTAACGGATATCTCTCCGAGCTTTCTCGGTTCTTCACTGCTAGGAGCCTAACCCTCTCCCCTACAAAATCCTCTGCGACCTAGTTCACCATCTGGGCGAAGGAGGTCAGACTACCGCTAGGAATTCACGTCGATGATACGCTAATTCCGACGGTGAATAACACCAAAATACTCGGAGTAACATTCGACAGTCTGCTCTCCTTCTCTGCGCACACAACCGCTATTATCAATAAAGTACAGAGCCGTAACAAGGTCCTCAAGTCGCTAGCCGGAAGTACTTGGGGCAAATACAAAGAAACATTGCTGGAAACGTACAAGGCAATAGGCCGGACGGTTTTAAATTACGCAGCACCAGTGTGCTCGCAGTGGATGAAGCTGCAGACGACGCAAAAAACTGTACTTCGGACAGCGACTGGATGTCTTCTTGTGTCGCCAGGAAACCACCTTCATAATGAGGCGGAAATGCTCCCCTTAAAGGAGCATAACACAATGCTCTGCAAGCAATTCTTAGTAGGGAGCCACAGACGTGGACACGAACAGACACTTGCTTGCAGCGGAGCCCTCGCCAAGGCATGTCAAAAGGCATCTATACGAACTGACGGACGAAGTCCAGAGGACCCGTCAGCTTATCGACAGGCCTTGAGCGGCATTCACAGGGAGTCAGTCTGGAGTTTTGAAGACTCCAGACCTGTGAGTGCCGTTTTAGGCACAAAACCGCCGGATATCGACGAGACGGAGCTTCATCTGCCACGGGAGACTAGAACCACAATAGCCCAACTTGGCTCCAGCTACTGCAGCAGGTTAAACTCATACCTGAGTAGAATAGACGCGATGTGCCAAATGAGTGTTCGGCATGCGGAGAGACAGCCCACGACTCGAAACATATCTTCGTATGCCTGGAAGACTTGACACTGCTAACGCCTTTGTCCCTGTGGACCGACCCCATTGAGGATGCACGCTTCTTAGGGCTTCCGTTAGTTGAGCTTGACAACGATTGAGATATTAACCGATCTGGGCGGGGTTGTTGTAGCCGCTACAACAACAACAATCAGTCTCTTGAATTTCTAAACTATAATTGATGCGAATGTCGAAGTTTCGCAACTAAATTCCAATTCGGCATTTAAACGCGGTTGCGCATATTGGGTACTTGCATCAATTATAATAATAATATAATAATAGATTGGCGCTTACACATGTTAGTGTTTGGCCGAGCTTCTCTTCTCATTTGTGGCGTGGGCCTTGATGTTTTTCACACAAAGTGTAGTGGCCTACAGTTTTACGCCAACTCCGAACGGCTATTTTTATGAGAAGCTGTTTTTCATGGTAGAAATACACTCGGAGGTTTGCCATTGCCTGCTGAGGGCTTGAACCCAGGCGCTGCGGAGTGGAAGCGCGCACTGCTTACCACTACAGCACAGCGGCCGCACCAATTATAGTTTAGAAATAAAGACACTGATGCTTTCGCTTGATGCATTTCTGAACAGAGGGACTAAAAGTCCGTTTACATTTCATTCGATAGCGGCGGGGTAGAGCGGAGGGGTTACGAAATTCAAGAGCAGCCAAAGGGAGCTCAGAGCCGAAAGCTTCATGGATTCAAATGGAAATATGTGCAGAACTTTGAGGGAGATAGATTCACCAATGAACTTCCAAAGAATCCCGAAAACCTAGAGCGTGTAAGAGCGTATGTTTGTGAAAACCCGGACTCTCTACTGGTACACGGTCTAGCGTCTTAAATGTGCCTAGAACATCCTTAAACTGCATCCTTCACAAAGATTTACATTTACATCAGTAGCAAATTTGAATGGAAGAGTAATTAAAGTCTCAAGATCATGCTCACTGTAGGGATATCGGAAAAGCATCGATGCATCGAAAATATCGATGTTTTGCTTCGATGCGTCGAAAATTTTCCACGGGATGTATAAACATTCGATGTATCAATGCATCGATTTTTTTTTTAAACTAACATCTCTGATACATTGAACCGTCCTTTCAGTTTTTCAATTATGCAGAAAAGAGAAGTAACTTTCGACTAAAATAAAACTGAAATCGATTCAAAAATCTCTACTAGATACATAATTAGCTAATAACTAGACATCGGAATTCTATGAAATTTGCATATGCAGAAAATATGGAAAAAAAAATGCAATCAATACTTATGTTAACAGGCTTTTGAATTAAATCAAAACTAGTCCCTGCAAAGTCATTTTATACACAAATCCAGTTTTAACATCATAACATAGTACATCTATTAATTTTTTGCAGGGACGTGAACCGGTATTGAACCGAACCGGTTTTGAACCGGAAAACCGCTTTTTTCTATTAATTAACTGAACCACTAACCGAACCGAAATTTTCCACAAATGTTTGATCCGAACCGAAAACCGAACCACTTTCTTTAAAGGTTTAAAGGTTCGTTTCAACCAATTTTCAATAGATAAATGTACCAACTTTTTTTCGTTTTGTTAAACATGGTAATACCTACCATGTTTTTTTACCACGTGACAATATCAAATGTAAAGGCAGCCCATCCCACTTGACCCTTAACCTTGCGCGTTGTTGCACTTGACAAAGACCAAAAACCCGCTTTGACGAACCAATCCAAAAGTGCAACAACGGTTCGAACCGCTGAACCGAACCGACCAAATTTTTCATCCGGTTCACGTCCCTGATTTTTAGTATGTTGTGGCAGAGAACGTTTATAACGTTATAAACGTTCTCTGCCGAAACCGTTTTGTCTCCAAACCAAATTTGACAAGGGATGACGGAAAATCGTTCCACATTACATCACACTCCTACCCTGTCGGAAACACCAACAACGAAAATGAGAAGTAGATCTTTATTAAGTTATGCATAAGTTATATGAAATATAAAAATATGGGTGTCAAACGAAAAAGTGTTGCGAAATCTTTAGGCTAAATATTAAGATTATTTTTGAAAAGTTTGAAGAGGCTTAAGCCAAATCTTTAAAACTTTAATTCAATTCAAATTATTCAGTAAGTTAACTGAATTATTACAAATATTAGTGTCAATCGAAATGGCTTTAAAAAGGTCTCATTTATAACTAAATGTATAAACGTGGCCACCTGTTTAAAAATTCAAATGTAACTTAATTTAATGCGTTTATATCACATTCTGGGTCAAGCAAATGAGGTTTAGGAAGGATTTAGTTTGAAAATATTTTGAATAGGGTTAAAAAAGGATAAAAAAATATGAAAATCCCCATTTTTTGGATAAACTTAAGTATGTTTGTTGAGTTTTATTGAAATAAATTACACCTAATGTAACACGCAGAAATTTCTTGTATTCAGCGAAGTACATTTAACACAAATATTTGTGTTCCAACAAACCAAAAAGCTTATAATACGAGAGTGGTTCAATAGCTCCAAAATTTTGTTTCGCATTGTAGTGCACTGCGTTTGGAGAAAAAATAAATTTGTTCCAAAATTGTTGAAGCAATCATATGGAAATAGAGTGATCTCCAGAAAGTTTCTCTTATAGTTTTGCCATAGTCTCCAGGGATTTTTATTGACCCATTCAGCCGCATTTACTTTGTATTAAACTTTTAGATCCTCTCTGATATTTTACAAAAATAACTTTTGGGAAAAGATCGCAAAATTGTAGGCCCTTGAACTGCGTCCTTTGCATTTTTCGCCATCTGATTTTGGTGGAAACTTTTTATAGAGGTTGTATAAGGAAATGAATAAGCAACAAGAGCTTTCGGGGAGTTATTGATTAGTTGTTAGCGCTGCTGCATTTGAACATCATAGATGCGGTTTCGATTACTGCTGAAGTCTAGAGAAAGAAGTGTGAAGATTATAACTTCTACCGTTTTGACTTATTGCTATTCCTATAGTTTTTAGTTCCTTATTTAGTTACTTAAAATTTATCATTATCTTTAGTTCACTTGAGTGGGAAACGCTAACTAGATGTATGTAATTTTTAGCCCCCCTAACGCCCCACAGTTCTCGACACGATACGAAATCTTGACTTGCGTGGAGGTTCTTGGTTACATCATGATTGTGAGCTGTCAGAGTACTTTTTTTTGATAGATACCCAGATTTCAGTTTTAATATATTTAGGCCTAGAATTTATGATCCACCATTTTGTTTATGCCACCATTTCGGATAAGGAATTTTTTTCTAAAACGCACTGTGTTCTACTTGTTAAGCTGTTTCATTTGATATCCATATTGAGGAGATTGAAATAAATATGTTTAGTCTTAGTTTGAAAAAAAACACCATTTATGTACATTGTGAACGTAGTCAAATAACATTTCAGGAAATCAGTTCTTATTTTCACGGAATAGCCTCCCTCGTTTGTGAAGGGACATACAAGTGATACAAAAGGGTGCCCAAAGTAACGTAACTGTAGTTGATATTGCCAGAAAGAGATTCGTTTTACTTTAATACTTTTTCATTTGGACGGCTAAACCCGTCTAACACGCCATACAACGTCCACTGAGAAAATCGCCAAGATGTGCTATACAACTGCATACTCAAAAAGATTCTACAAAATTTGATTAAAAAGTTTAAAATTTAGCTGCAACTTTATATAATGTTTATAATTTTTGGGGTTTGAAATATAAATGTATATGATTTTTATTATATAACGAGCTGCACTTTTATAAAAACAAAATATTAAATCAACAAAATATATATAGCCAAAACTGGTCAAAATAAGGTGTTTCTGTTATTTTTGGCTATGGGTATACATATGTATTTAACTAAATTTATTATATCGTTACCACATGATATTTTGAAGAGGTGTACCCAAAATCTCCTGCATTTTAAAGTCCTAGTGGAAATTGGGCATAAAGTAGTATATGCAGGAATACATTTCTGCGAAAGTGCATTTTTTGTTTTTTTTTTTATAAAAATGTCTGATCCTTTAATTTATGTTTTTCTTAATTTTTGCCCTTTTAAATGTATTTTACCAAATTTGTAAGCCACCAAATATTAGTAAGCTTATCGAACGGACTACATAAATGTATGTCTGAATTTGTCTTTTCATGCATACATTTAACAATATTTAAAAAGCTGTTTTAAATTTATTTTTATTATTTTTTATACTTTCAAATCAGCTGTTAACTTACCGTAATAAACTTCGGAATTGGGTGTCTGGTGTAGGATTCGATACGGTGGTGGCTTTGTGTCCCATACACTATCCAAAGTATTCACAAGGAGTGAAGTAAAGCTACGTGTTTCTCCGTGGCCACGACGTTTTTGCAGCACGAAATATTTGGAACGCATTTCGTCAATCCTAAAAAAAAGGTTAATTAATTCTCAAGTAAATAAATATGTACATATCTGTCGTATGGAATAGTAGCATATGTCGGGAAGCTGGCTTTAGTATAATGCGGCATTCCCTTTATTCTTTAAACGACAAGGAAATTTTTGATGAGACTTAATAAGAATATTGACTTGCCAGAATCGGAACTATTTCTATACGTTTATTTTCCAAAAGTTTTTCAACGGCTCGGCGCCAGTGAGTCATTCGCAATTGTATGCTGAGAATGCCGCATTATACTAAAGCCTACCATTCGACATAAGCTACTGTTCCATACGAACGCAGATATGTATGTACATATGTACATAATTTACAATAACTATTAGTGAGACGAAGGTTGTCACAATACATGTATAGGTACTTAATAGAAAAAATGGCAATGTCGAAACATCTGTGATTTGCCAGAGTTCATTGGTTTCCTGATAACAGCAAATGTGTTTAACAATAAAACGCCAATATGAGAAATAGTGCATTTTAAATACATATGTATATGTATGTACATACATGTATGGAGATATGTACATACATTCATATGTATATACTATTGTATCAGCAAGAGGTACATTAAAGCCACTGATGGCACACTAGAATGCCTTTGTAATTGCATTCACCGCTAGAGCAGACTGCTACTCTATTTCGGTGCTGCGTAAAATAAACTCTACTGAAATAGCTATACAGAAAACTCGATGGGTCTTTTTTTCGTATTGCAAGCTACTTGTAGTTTTTCTAACTACATATTGGTAGGCAAATCCCAATGCTGATGCGCCTCACGAACCGAAAAGATATTTACATCTCAAACTTACCAAAAAGCTGGTGGCATTAGCATTTCTTTCGGATGAATCCACATCTTATTGCGTTTCTTCCTTTCTTTATTACGTATGTTGTTTAAAAAAAATTAGAAGATATGATCTCCACTTCTTCGATTAGCCTTAAATCAAGTTCTTTGTGTAAAATTTTACTTTTAGCAGTTGTCTTTAATTATTTGATACCGTCCAACCCAACCACTTTCCCATATAGAGAAATAACACAAAGTTCACTTTATGCTGCAAGTTATCGCTTTTCCTCGTTAGCAAATATTTTTTTATACTGTTGCGAAACTAGAAGTACAGAAATATGCACTTCTTGAAGCATTTATTGTGGTACTTTGTGTAAAAACCTTTTTAAATTTCCACTGTCAACTGGAATTCGCTGCGGTGATTATACGACAGATCCGCCGTTTTCCGTCGTGCGATGGTACTCGCTCGGTTCATCAACTCGTTCCTTCGTTGCGGCATATGTTTTTTGTATTTTTTGCAGTCTTCCTTTATTTGTATTTCTGTATTTTGGTTGACTTTTCTGTTTTGCTTTGTTGTTTGCCGTCTTGTATAGAGTTGCCATTGCTATTTAATAGCAATTTATTTCAATCTTAATGGGTGTTTCCACAATCAAGACATTTTGTACCAGATTTCCCACGACTGCGACGTCTCTCCAAAAAATCATAGAGAAATTGATTTGCTCTTCCAGAAAAAATATTTACATAGGCCTGTGGCAATTGGATAGTAAATTTTTTTCTACAATGAAGTGAATAAACCAAAGGCTTATATTTTCTATTAAATTGCTGCATTTTAATTGCTTAACTGGCTAGTGTTTGGCGCAGCAGAAATGTAAAAATTTTTCACCGTAGTTAAACATTTTCTCACAATTAAAGTTCAATACTCAGTGCCAGTTTTTCAGTGCACGGCCGTGGTTTAAACTAAGATCAGCCAATCAAATGTCAGCCAACTGTTCAATTTAAACTCAGTTCTCTTAATCTAAGTTAAAACTGGCACTGAAAAATAGTGAGCGAAATAACTAAAAGTAAAAAAACTAAATATAAATTAATAAAATTCCTACGTCAATGACAAAACTTAACGGGTGACCATTGTCTTTACTACTGCACCTAATACTCACGATTGAGAGAAATAGAGATTGCGCTAATCCGCTCTTTGTGATTTTGACAGAATCACCTGTGTGCGTGATGTCATCTTGGTGCAATTGTTGATTGTGAGCATACGAAAAAACCAAATAACCATTTTAATATATGTGCGTTAATATTTCTGCGCGGTTTTAAACAATTATTGAGACATTACAAAGTAAAATGAAATGTGCCGTGGCAAAGTGTAATAGTGAAAACAAAATGAAAGCGTGCGATATAAGTTTTTTTTCGTTTCCTACGGACCCAAATCTGGCGGTGAAATGGAAGCAGTTCTGCCGGCGAGGAGATGCATTAAACACCAAATCGAGCTATGTGTGCATGACGCACTTCACTAGTGAAGATATTGAAAAAAATATTTTTAGTGCTGGTATGAGGTAATGCACCAGTGGATAAGGTCGCCAGGCGCTAATTCAAGCGGCATCTTACCGCGCCTACCTAATACAAAACAGTGGCCAAATTATTATGCATTTAAAAGTTCAGCTATAAATTATGTTTACATAGAATATTTGCTTTCAAAGAACCCGCACTCATGCATCCTCTCGGAAATGGTACAAAAGTCATCAAATAAAAGCTGTGGAGTCAACAGCTGTGGAGTTTATGATGGTTGGCTACCGTCCACAAATATAAATATGCACTCTGCATGGCTTTTTACAATGGCGAGTCCTTCGAATGGCGAGACCTTCCTTTTGGTCTACATGAAATTGCAAACACTGTTAATACATCCATTTTTTCATGTGCTAAAAATCGTACTTACCTAAAGGGCTACATGTCCAAAGTTATTGCTACGTGTTCCTAATTAATCAGTCTTTGAATATTTATTGATTCTTGCAAAATTGGGCCATTTAATATTAAAATTAACACATTTTTCTGCATTGTTTACATATTTTTATATGCGTTTTGGCATTTATCTCTCGCAATTGCACCAAGATGACGTCACCCAAAAATTACGCTCAAAAATCCTCTCTCATTGGCGCAATCTTGTATTCTATCATTCTTGCCTAGTACTATGCCGCAAATTTATTTTAAGCGTTCTAATGGTGACAATTGTCATTGTTATTATTATGACCAACTGAAGCTGTTGCCAGATAAAACTTTTTAGCTTTGCCAGCAAAGCGCCAGATGAAAAAGGTATGCCACAATGAATGCCAAGAAAGCATTTTTGTACTGCTTTTTTACTCGTAAAAATTGCTGTGGATTTTATATATTTTGCTTTAAAAATATCAGCAATGTAATTAAGCTTTATGTTTCTACATGAAAACTCGAAGTTGAACGAAACAAAATAAATATTCAGCCTCATTGCGAGAGTCGTGCCGAATGCAAGTCGTTTTTCGAGAGTCGAATCGTATCGAAAATTTAGCGCCATTGCCTAAAATTTCACTCGACTAGTGTATTAAAACGGAAAAACTTGGCAGCACTGCATAGTTTTCGACAATTTTCGTCGTTTACTTATTTCAGCACGACAGTAGACAATGCTAATGTTGTCGAGTCGTACAATTCAGCCTAATTTACGACTTACGCAATGAGGCTCATTGAACTAGCTGAATGTCAACGCGCGCAAAAATGGGCGTTGGCCATCTTTACGCTTCGCGCTGCAGCTTCAACGATCTATGTAGCATGCTTTGTGCATTTTCATACAATTCATCTTATCTGTAAAAGCGAATATGTCACGTAATGCGAAGCAAAAGGTTAAGCTTTGTATACAGTTCAACGCGAGCGTGAGCGTGAACGTTCGCAAAGGCAATGAATTCTATTTGTATTCTTATGGACGTTCACACACATCTGTCAAAACTTGCCGTTCACATGTGAATGCTTTGCGTACGCACACAGTTGAGTGTGAGTTCGAAAAAAGGCATATTATGCATTTTATATCAGTTTTTATTCTATAATATTTTAATTCTCTATCTTTTCATGTCTCAACTATGGCAACAAGTTGAGTAATAACTAAGATATTGGTAAAAATAAAAAGCTCACGCTCACGCTCGCATTGAACTGTATATCAGGTTATACTGTGGCATCAGCTCATGAACGAAAGACACAAGATCACGCCTTAAGGAAAGAAAGAAAAAAGTTATTTTCTAGCTGTCAAAATTTCGACGCCATCTTTGTTGTAAGAAAAAACAACGAAGAGAACAAAAAAAAAAAAACGCGTAATTGTTAAACGCATGAATAATCATTTTTATTATGCAAATTCTTCAATAAATCATGTCGTTGTGTTAAATTATTCTTTACCTTATGTGTGCACACGTTGTCACAAGCGAAAATTAAGAAAATTGCGGTAAAAAGCCACCACCAAATTGTAAACAACGAACAAATGTAAATAAACGGCTAATGTCAAAGTCGCCCAACTTTGTTTCTAAATGCTATTATAACGGGCTACTAAAAAGAAGGCGTGATTTTGTATTTTTGGTTCATGGCATTAGCTTGAGTGCGCGGCAATGACGAAACAAAACCTCGTAAAGTTGGGAGCCTCGTAAAAGAACTGTCAAAATTTATATGGAGCTCTATTAACGAGCCCCTCGTAAAATAGTGAGGCAAATTTGATGCGCAAATGACCTCGTTAACTTCAGTGTTGACGTGGAGCGGAAAATTGTATACTAAAATGTATTATATAAGGCCAGTATACAGCTCTCAAGAAAACGGTAAACAAAAAATTTTCATTAAGGGTATTCATCAAGCCTTATAAATGCATTGTAAACCGTATAAACTTATAATTGTGTAAGCCTTATAAATGAACTGTCCAAATTTATATGGCGACTCGTTTACACATTTCTGATAAATTTCTCCAGCGATTTCACTTAATAAACTTGATAAACTGAAGCCAATGCAACTCTGTCGCAACTCTAGCTATGTTTTCATGGGCAATAATCGGGATCCGCATAAAAATTTTGCACGCAAATTCAACAACAACGATATGATCCTGATAGAGATCTGGTTCAATTGTTATCCGTTCTGTTTGTTTTGTTTCACCGATAATTTGGCCGCAAAGTTTGGTAGCCGCGACAAATGAATTCCTACACAAACAGACATTTGTATATATATCCAAATAGATATTATTTCGTAAATATAATTTTTCCCATTTAGTGAGTTAGTTTTTATACTTTCTTTATCCTCGTGCTAGTAGTATAAAGTTAGTGATACTGAGCTTTATAACCAAAGAAACACGACTATTGTCGTATGTGTAAACGAAAAGAAGTGTGGGTCGTTCACGTAACGGAGTGTGTAAACTTATACAAGGTCCATTCAATAACTTTCCCAGCAAGTACTTGCAGCGAGCGCGTAAAAGAAAAAAAAAGTAAAATTGAGAGCAAAAGAAAATTTTCAGAGAAAGTTATTGAACGCAAAACTAGTAAAAACTTGCAACTTACGCCATTTTGACATTTTCTGACGGATAAGTTTTGGTGCGAAATTTACTTTTTAACTTTGGCGGCGTTCGCCTCCTTCCGCACGAGGTGACCATTAAGTGCAATTTCCACTCTGTTTTTCCCCTCGTCGGGTTGAACAGGGACGTCAAGGTTGATCGAAGCTTACTAAACTTTGGGCCGGTTGTTCAATGTCTGATTAGCACAAATCGGAGGTAGAAGCTCCGGTTAAATACAACGACTGCTTTATCGATCACATGTTATATGCGTGATGTCGAAAACGTCGATAATGATGTTTAACCGGCATATGGGATAACCAGACATTGAACAACCGGCCCTTAGGGTAAGAACATAGTGGAGCGGCGACCAAAGAGCATCGAGCAAAGCGTCGATTTTAAGCGCATATGTTTCAATGGGAAAACGCATAGTGAAGAGCAAAGCGTACATACACGTTTGTAATTTAAGCTATGCTCGATGTTATCTCTTCGCTTTGCTCGCCGCTCCACTATGTTTTGACCCTTAGGCGAAGTTGCAGGTTTCAAGTTTTCCTCCAACTTTTTTCCGCTTATGTCGATTTACTAGTTACCGAATTATCCAAGCGCTCTTCAACAAACCGACATATGCGAGCAGTGGAACCACATTTCCCGCTCATTAAGTACCGCCGCCGAAGAAGTAGTCGGATTTCAGCGATCCCGAAAGAACAACTGGTACGATGAGGAGTGTCAGGAAGCTGCAGAGAAAAAAGATGCCGCCTACAGGGCCACGCTGCGATCGGGCGCAACGCGCGCTATGTGGGACCGCTATAGGGATCTGAAGAGGGAAGCGAGACGTATTTGCCGCAACAAGAAGAGAGAGGCAGAAATACGTGAGTGCGAAGAGCTTGAAATGCTGGCCGACAGGAGGAATGCCCGAAAATTTTACCAGAGAGTTAGGCGACTTACGGAAGGTTTAAAGACCGGGGCGCACTCCTGTAAGAACAATAATGGCGACCTAGTAACTGATGTCCAGAGCGTACTTAAATTATGGAGGGAACACTTTTCCGCCCTACTAAATGGTAGCAGCACGGAAAGTTGTGGAGAAGAAGAACCCGAGCCCGCAGTCGATGATGACGGAGTCGACGTTCCACCGCCTGACTATGACGAGGTACGTATAGCAATAACGCGGCTGAAAAAAACAACAAAGCCGCTGGAGCTGACAGCCTGCCAGCTGAGCTATTCAAGTACGGCGGCGAGGAGTTGATAAGGTGCATGCATCAACTCTTGTGCAGAATATGGTCAGATGAACGCATGCCCGACGACTGGAATTTAAGTGTGCTCTGCCCAATCCACAAGAAAGGTGACCCCGCCATTCGCGCCAACTACCGCGGGATCAGCCTTCTAAGCATAGGTTACAAGGTCTTATCGAGCGTATTGTGTGAATGACTGAAGCCCACCGTCAATGAACAGATTGGGCCTTATCAGTGTGGCTTTAGACCTGGCAAATCCACCATAGACCAGGTATTCACAATACGCCAAATCTTGGAAAAGACCCGCGAAAAAAGGATCTACACTCACCACCTATTTGTCGACTTTAAAGCCGCTTTTGACAGCACTAAAAGGAGTTGCCTATACGCCGCTATGTCTGAATCTAGCATCCCCTCAAAACTCATACGGCTGTGTAAAATGGCGTTGAGCAACACCACCAGCTCCGTCAGAATTGGAAAAGACCTCTCCGAGCCGTTCGCCACAAAACGAGGGAAAGGGAGTCGCCCTGTGACTTCTTTAATCTGATGTTAGAGAAGATAATAAGAGCTGCCGAACTGAACCGTTCAGGAGCTATTTACTATAAGAGCGTGAAATTGCTGGCTTATGCCGATGACATCGACATCATCGCTAACAAAAACCGCGAAGTCTGTTCTGCCTTTTCCAAGTTGGATAGGGAAGCAAAGCGAATGGGTCTGGTGGTAAACGAGGACAAGACGAAGTATCTCCTGTCATCAAACACATTCGCGCCTTGGCACCCACGTCTCTGTTGACAGTTACAATTTCGAGAAAGTAGAGAATTTCGTTTACTTGGGAACCAGCATTAACACCGATAATAATGTCAGCATTGAAATCCAACGTAGAATCACTCTTGCCAACAAGTGCTACTTTGGACTGAGTAGGCAATTCAGGAGTAAAATCCTCTCTCGACGTACGAAAACCGCGCTCTATAAGTCACTTATCATGCCCGTGCTGGTATATGGGGCAGAAGCATGGACAATGACAACACCCGATGAGGCGGCTCTTGGAGTGTTTGAGAGAAAGATTTTGCGGAAGATTTACGGGCCTTTATGCGTTGGCGACGGCGAGTACTGCAGACGATGGAACGATGAGCTGTATGAGCTTTACAACGATATGGACATAGTGCAGCGAATTAAAATACAGCGGCTCGGCTGGCTTGGTCATGTCGTTCGAATGGACACCGACGCTCCAGCTCTGAAAGTTTTCAACTCGGAACCCGCTGGTGGTAGCAGAGGAAGAGGGAGGCCCCCACTGCGATGGAAAGATCAGGTGGAGAAGGACTTGGCTTCACTTGGCGTTTCCAATTGGCGTCAGTTGGCACAGAGGAGAAATGACTGGCGTGCTTTGCTGAACTCGGCCAAAATCGCTTAGGCGGTTACAGCGCCAAAAAAGAAGAAGAAGGAATATCCAAGTTAAGGCCCCTAATCAGTGTTGCCAGAACTTTTGGACCAACCGGCTAAATTGGCAAAAAAAAACGGCTAAAAACGGGTAACTGTTTCAACTAAATTTAAAGTTTTTTTTACATAAATCTCAAGTAGAAAGACTGGTTCTTGGACAGAATTTGCAAATTCAAGCTAGACAAAATTTTGCTGGAAAAAGTTTGCAATTAGGAAAAACATATGATTGTGGCACATGGTTGGGTTTTTTGTCGACGACAATTTAAATAAACAAGTTCGTTAAATTTAAAAATTTACAAACTGAGCGATTTTAAAATGAAAAAATGTAAGTAAATACTTGTTTGCTTAATTAATTAAGTTAATTCCAATGATTTGGAAGGTACTCGGCTGAAAAATACTGTATTCGTAATCGGAATGCAATCTCAATCAGAGTCGATATAGGGAACCCGACAGTTACTAGGAGAAAGAAATTGAAACGTATGATGAAGAAAGGCGGATTAACAAGAAATATACATGTAGATCTTGTTTTTTGCCCCTCTGAAATATTTTTAAAAATTCTATACAAATTCCTTATGTTTGAAATGCAACCGTGGACACTGGCTGGCAAGGAAAATCGCAAATTCCTGCAAATTTGCGCTCGGGCAGAAATTTGCAAGTTTCTCTTCTTGAGAGAGAATTTGGGAGCATTTTTTCTTACTATCTGTTATTTTGAGTGATAATTCTCGCTGGATTTTCGACGAACAAATCTATTGTCCTCCCAGAGAGTTTTGTTTTACAAGAAATTTGTGCTCTTTTATTTTCATTTTGACGCATTTCAGTGTTGGTTCTTTAAATTCAAGTTGGCCTTCGGTTATTAGTTCTCAGCAAAAAAAAGTTTGCTTAAAAAATACGTATGTGTACATAGAGCTTGAAAATATCAATTTTTCCCTTACCTTAAACCTTTAAGCGTGGGCAACAATGATGTTTTGTAATTAGGGCAGAATTGAATATGCGCTATCTGGGAACACAATACCTGTAGTATTTATTCTATGTGTTGGCACTATATGCAAACACAAACGACTTTAAGATGTTCATAGAAAAACATTTTATGAAAAAAAAATCCCCGCTACGGCCTTCTTTTGAAAAAATAAGCGAAATCAGCACCAATTTTATATAACCCTGCCTAGTCATTTCTAACAGATTTTGGGGCGCTTAGTCAAAAACGGAAACATATACATACATATATTTGAATTTTAAGAAAACAAGGAAAATAGCAAGGCGAATTAATATAAGGTGATAGCAGGAGTACAAAAACAAAAATTTACATGTATTTTGTTTTTGCTTGGGCGGCATAAACTGTCAAAATCTGTAAGAGTGTGCGTAGAAATTCAAACAAATTTTTTCCATTTGATATCAGAAGCCGTGCGGCGAAACATATACACAAAATCAGCTGAGCTAGTAATACCATCTTATATAAATTCGCCTTGGAAAATAGCAAAATCGGCTAAAACGGCTAATTTTTTTTTTGCAAAAGGGCTAACAAATCGACTGCCTGCTAAATCGAAATTTCTCCGGCTGTTTGCTATCGCCACCGGCTAAATCTAGCCGGAAAACGGCTACAATGGCAACACTGCCCCTTTTGCGTTAATTTGCGGGAACGACCTGTAGCCGAATAATTGGGCGGATAGGATGAAGCGAACCGCTGCAGCAGTGTCTACCCGTTCCCTTAACAATCGGATCTACGTAACCATAAGGACCCGGATTTATATCTCGCAAAGGATTGTCACTCCAGCATCATTCCCCAAAAAATCAGGGGATATTGAATCCTGTGACAACAACAACAACTGCAGTGGCTAATTTTCGGAACTAATTTTTGGCAACGAGTACGTTTGTGGGTGCAGGAAGGGCAGTGAAGGTGCCAATGTGCGATAGATGTCAGAACATTCTAGAGTGCGAAGAGCGCAGGTAAATAATGGCGTTGCTACAGTGCACGCCAAGTTCAGTTGCGATTCAGCAAACTACAAGTTCAGTTTTAAAACGGAGATCAATTGTGTCAGCAAGTTTTGTTAAGTGTTGTAATTGTTTTAGCAAGTAAATTGTTAATTGTTGTTATTACCTAAACAAGTATTGAAAAGTGTTTGTTGTACAATAAAGTTAGGACAATTGTAAGAGGTGCCGCCGCGAGCCTTTAGTTTTCCCAATAGGAACTCTTCTTCTTCTTCTTATTTGGCGCTGTAACTGCTCCACACAATAAGAATACATTGATTACATGCCATTTGAATAACATGCATGCTAAGATTATTTAAATTGCTAAATTATCCTTTTTTAATCCCTTGTCCTATTTGGGCCAAAGCTAGTATATAGCATTTTTTTTTGGAATTTAAGGAATCTGAGCATGCAGAGTAGGCTGGGTCGATTTGGTATGGAGGAAAATAAAAGCCATTTGGTTGTATTGTAATAGTAATGTTATTTTGTATTAGGACTAGGAAAATAATAATTGGTCACAAAAGTTTAAAATAAAGCATATCTTTAGTCCGCGCAGTTGATGCAAAGGATCAAATTTTTGAAAAAGAAACTTTGGTTCCTAATATCTAATACGTTAACCGTTATACAATTTAGTATCTCGTGTTCATATGTCATTTTGACATAAGACTTCAAGTTGCCGATATAGTTTGAAGGAACACGCAAAAAATAATTGTTTTATCATACATACAAACTTTTAATATCTCGTTAATTCTGTAACTTAGTGAATTTACTTAAAAAATGGTCCGAGAATTATTTCGAATGGTTTGCGTTTTCGGTATATGTTTCGTATGTTATATAAGCGTAGTTAAACCCCGATATAAATAGTTCTCAAAATTATAGCTAATGACCTCAATGCGGGTCACTCTGGATATGGTATTGTTAGATAGTGAGTTCGAGTACTTACATATGCAGATTAACTAAATATGAATAAGTGGAACCACGTCCATTTTTAGTAAACTATTCACTAATTCATTTAATTTAATCTATTATAAAAAATTGCGCAAAATTATTTGATAAGTCACCACAGTAGCACAAATAAGAGACACTGAGATAAAACTTAGTAAAAGGCATGCTGTGTAAAAGTGATGGACCCTTGAAAGATCCAGAATATGTTTTTGAAGGAATCTGAAATTGGATAGTAATGAAGTGTTTTGAACTTCAATGCAACTTATAACTCCTTAGCTAACGTTTCCGCATTACCTTGCTAGTATTTTACAAAAATACCTGTTTTGATAATTAAAGTCCTATTTGGTTTGAGTTCGAAGCTTCCATATTTATTTGCATAGGCAGGTTTTTCCTACGGTGACGGAAAATATAGGTTCGCGACTTTAAGTTACCGAAAATGTTCCTAAATTCGCAATAATTCGCCAACTCGAGCCAATTTGACAAAGCTGAGGGTATATTCGGAATCAGCGCCTTAAACACACCCTGGAAATATGAACACTGTTCTTGGGTCTGCAGACCCATTAAATAATCAATAAAACAATCTATACTTATGTTTGTTGAAAAACGGTAACTTTAAGACCAACCCTAACAATAGGACTGTCACAATAGTTGCTCATTTATATGATTTGGGGTCCGGGTTTAATTCTATAATATCAAAATCAAACTGTTTTCCTAGACCTTGAATTCGTAACGAGGATTCGTATTATCTGACTAGTGTGCTTTGTTACACTTGGTGATCGATGCGCGGGCTCTTGCGCTTCAAATAAAAGGATAATATATTACAGGCTTGTAATTGACTTCATAAAACAACATCTTATCACTACTACAAAAAGATTAAATGAATGTACAAACTTCGACCCGCCCTAATGCACAATTCTCAAATGGCATGTAATCAATAGGTGCAATCCCGTATTCCTCAGACTAAAACTAGTAAAACTGTCAAAAAAATAAAAATTCACTCAGAGCGATAGAGTAACACAGAGAAGTACGGGATCGCTTTCTAGTAAAAAATGGTAATTTCGGACAACTTCAACATAACCTCAAAATTTTTGTTGTAAATTCTCGCTTATTTTGAATGTAAAAACATTCAGCTCACACAATCAATCTCTTAAAAAAAATTGGTTTGGTTCAGTACCCAGCGGAGTGCTGTACAGTGTAATGATTCTAGTATCCTCATTTATGGATATGGTAACTACTAATATCTTAGAAAGATAAGTGTTTTTTTTATCTAAAACTATTAAAGGTGGAACGACGAAATTCGAGGATGTGATAGTTTACATATTGGTCCTTGACATATATTTTTTCCAAAAATAAATATTGTACATTTCCAAGCATATTCAAGGATACAGTTTTAAAAGGACATTTTCAACATTTATTCGTCCTGGTGCAACAAAAAGTTAATTGTTTTTTAAATTCTACAGAAGTTTTCCTTTTAACTGATACCCATATGGCTACTCTACAATGCACCAAATCTTTTAAATAACTTTTTCATTCAATCATGTCCTGGAAATTTTAAAGTGCTTTAAAAAATCCTGGCGTCAGAGAGAAAAATTAAAAACGCAGTTATACTATATTTGGTTCATAGTTTTGTGAACATACTGATTTTTTCGTGTGTTTCAAAAATTCTAGGTTTTTGTCGCACGGTGTAATCAATTGTTGCCGTCTTTGTGTAATCAAACGCTTGGATACTCGTACATGGCGTATGAGTAACATTATTTCCTGCTTATATGTATTTCATAAAAAAATCGTCTTGAATTTACTAATCGATTAAAGCGAAAGTGGTAAGTAATGACCAGGGAACGATTTTATGGACAATGCCTTTTTTTCTTCTGAGGAGATAGAGTATATTCGATTAAGAATTTCCACGTTTTAGCTTTCCCTGATTCCATATATACTCAAATGTGTTGCCTTTTTGGGCTTTTTAAGATATTTGCCTTTTTTGCCTATTGTACCTTAAAAAGTGTTTATAGCGAGAGAAAAGGTCTTCTTCCTGACAAAAGTTTCAAACGTTCCATTTTAATGTAGATTAGGCGCCATGTATCAACTCACGTCGAGCGCACGTTTAGTACATTCTAGGCTGTGTTAAAGTTGATAATGAAGGAAATCGATGGATAAATAAAAAAGTAATAAGTGGTAATTTGAAAATGCGCAAAGATTTTTTTGTACGAAAAATTTGCAGGAAACAATGTTACTCATACACCATGTACACCTGAGAATATCTTGAAAACTTTTGCATAAAATAAAAAAATTAACTCGATTTTCGGAATCTATATAGGATTTGGATATGTAGTGGCGTCCGTGGAACATTTTTCCTGTAAACCAGTGTTATTTTTGTTTTGTTAGTTTTTGTCTGTTTGTAGTGCCTTCTTTTGCCTTTTTTGCTATTTCTAGTGCCTTTTCCTGCCTATTTCGCTAGTTTATTTCGCCTTTTCCAGCTTATTTCGTTATTTTATTTTGCCTTTTTTATAGGGTTTCATAATAATCCGTTCCCTGGTAATGACGTAATACTTCCCGCTCTCTTCGGAAAAAATTGGAATAAATAGTTATTCCTCTGCCCGAAAGGCTGTTCCTTAGTGAATAATTGACAAAAAAGTTATTCCGCCGTCGTGCCATCGACAACTCTATTATCTATGATTAATCCCAGCTCTTCTCGAAAAAGTCTTTGCACCGCAGTTTTCTTTCCTTCTCTTGCCCTTTTGTGTACTTCATTTGTAGCAGACCATTTTTTAAAAGAAAGGTTATATGATATGTGCAAAATCATCTCCATGCATCTACATAATCCAGGCATGTAATGTTGATAATCCATAACGGAAACAGCTTTCGTCTTCAGGTCTGATCAGCATGCAGATGTTTCTTAACCATTGTTAATTGCAGGAACCAATACCAATTTTCCACAGTTCCCGTACCTAGCAGGTAATCGGGCATATTTTTTCTCGAAAACGAGCGCCCCTATTTTAGCTGTATTGCTTACCAATTGTGTGTACTGGAACTGTGAAAAATTAGTATTGGTACCCGTAGTGCGTATTTCCCAAAAGTTCGGTGTGAATTGCAGGTATCAATACTAATTTTGTGCAGTTGGAGGACCTAGCAGGTAATCGTACGTACTTAAGCTTTTATTAAGAAATAGTATTTGTAACACTTTAGTAAGTATAAATTTGCATATTAACATTGCATTAATTAAAGATAGCTTCTTTAAAAATGTCGCAGGCTATAAATTGACCTTAGAGCCACGGTTTAATGGACTTTTTTCATAGAATTTTATGTAGAATCTGAATACGCTAAGAACGATGTCGAAAAAAATTAACGAAAACATGTTTCTGATGTCGGTCAGAACAATGGTATAAGTGACAAAAACAAGAAAAAACGTGAATCAGCTGTTTCTCGACTTGTGGGCACGAAATGTGGTTTTTGCGTTCCCGTACTTCTGGACTTTGTTCCATTTTTGAAAGAAAATGTTTCTCTTATTCTCTAATTACCAAATCCGGTCCGGATTGTTAGGGAAAGAACCTAGTGTTGATATTATCAGTGAACTGTAATTTTCAATTTTCTTTCCTCAACCTTTAAGACATTGTGATTTAAATAATTTAAAATAAATTAAAAAAATAATAAAACCGAAACCGGAACGAAACCGAAACCAAAACCCAAATAAATTTTGAAGAACGAAACCAAAACCGAAACCGAAACACTTGGCAAAACCGAAACCCAAACCGGAACGTTATTTTGAATCGGTTTCATTCCTTGATTTTTATATGAGAACTAGTAGGCCCGGGCAGACGTTGTCCTGCTACGCACCGATACATAGGCAGGTTGCATGCATCGTAGATATTGGGCCTCATGCATAAAAAGTGAGCTCAAGCTACGACTCGATTTTCAGTACAAATTCTTGAGTTTGAGCTCACCTCCTCAGTGCAAAAATGGAGTCTGAGCTTAAGCTCACTTTTTATGCATGAGACCCATTGTTTTTTACGTTTCATTTGATATCGAAATTTACAGAAGAATGTTAATATTGTCCAATACGTTTGAAAAAAAAAACGATCTCTGCTTACAGTTCAAACATCAGCCAAGCAAATGGATAACGGTGGATGGTGTCTAAATGGTAAAATTTTTGTTGCTGTTGATGTGCGCATGTTTATATGTATAAATACATACTTCATTATTTTGTTGCTATACTATTTGTTTTCCCCAACATAAACATACATATGAAGCAATGCTGATAAAAAAGTGAGTACATGTCTATAAAAATACTACACTTTTTTCAGTAATTCAGCAGGAATTTTACCTTGCAACCTGTAAAAAAAAATATATATATTTGTATGAAGGTACATACATACATACATATGTTGTTTTTGAATAGTATTCTTGACTATTTGAGGCATTCGTTCGTTTTTTGGAAAACGTATGTACATTCCCCGTTCTTTGTCAGGATTGTAATAATTTTTGATATGATATTCCTCGCAGTATTATATAATTTTTAATACATTCGATGACAAAAAGTACAAATTCGTAGATACCCACGTTCTTCACTAAGGAACTACGGTTTACAGCGCATCTGCCTCGCTAAACTTCTGTATCTGCGCAGATACGCCTTTTGAACAGGTTACTCGCAAATTTTACGTTCGAGAGAAAGACGTATCTACAGCTTGGTATATATTACGTGTGGACTAGAAAAAGTGCTTCTTAAACTTATTTAATTACCACTTTAAAAGCTTTAGAATAATGTATTACAGATTTTTTGGAATAACATGCAGCAGGTATGCATTTAAGTTTCAATTAAAAATAATTTGAAATTTGAATTCAGTGTTAAATTTATTTCGTAAAAAAGAAAATTTAAAATCAACAAAAAATATAAAAAAAGTCAATTTTAGAACTTTGTTATTTTTCTCAGCGTCGAGGATATACAATTTTTTCCGTTATTGCTAAATTTAATATATGTGTATCTTTTTATTTTCGACTCTATGCTATACTACGCTTTGGGATTAATCGTATTTTTTCCAATAAAACATTCCAAAACAAACGGTACCACCGCGATCTCGTATTAGCAAAATGTTGAAAAAATTCGTAACTTTACAATCGGACATTAGTCCTTCAAAGAATCCTTATGAAGTACGCACCTATATAGGGGACAGTCCGAACGCAAATGATTGGAAGGTAGAGGTTTGTGAAAAGGTGCGAAAATGTGATCGGTCAGATAACTCCACCATTTCTAAAGTAATGACCATTGAGGACGAACTTCGACGGCTGAACCAAAAAGTGAAGGAGTCACGCTTTCAACGTAAAATTAAGAAGAAATGCGCCAAAACTGATGATTACCTCATGTGCACCCATCCACAGCGCACGCCAAGTGAACTAAGAGAGCATTCGATAATGCGCGAACGATTTCTCCGAGTCGCTTACGATTTGACGCGACGCGTACATGATGGGTCGGAAGTGCCGTTGAAGGTGCCAAGTCGCATTGAGCTGGTTAGTCCGGTACCGAGTGTGGGGGAAGAGAGTGGAGGTCAATCTGAAGAGGAAGAAGGCGAAGAGGATGAGAAGAAATCGGTGATGCCAAAACTTGCAAGTCCGTCCTGTAGTCTGGATATTATTTATGAGCCATCAGCGAAGCTGGTAAGTTTAAAATTTTAATTTCATTACATACATATGTATATATCGTCACCTGAGTGAAAGATCGACCTACATATATTAGCAGCCAGTTCAAGAACGCCCTACTTCAGAATTTGATTGAAGAACGCCCTATCTCCAAATTCGGTTTAAACACATCCTAACCTCCTCGCTCCCTGCTAGACCAATCTGGTTTACTTCCTTCTCTAAGCTAGCGAATGCTGCGCTGGCATGCTGGTGTTGAAGTCGACGATGTCAACGATATACACATACGCCAACTGCCTCGTTCTTTTGAAATTTTTTGATTTTAAAAGTCAGTCTCCTTGACTCAAACATCGCTTGGTAGCAAACGGTGCGGGAAAGTCCTTTCCAATTTGGACGGAGCTGAAAATTGTGCTCAAATTCACTTTATATAGCCGTATTAGTCGTGCGGGCATTCCAAATTCAGACAAAGCGTCGAAGAGCCATTTGTCTTTGCACTGTCAAAAGCGGCTTCAAAATAGATAATACATTGAAAGTGTCCAATCAGCTGATTCATGAAAATTTCGAGTCTTCCACGGTATTTGGCGCAAACAGAAGAATCTCTGCGATTAATCAGACCGAGTTGCGATTAAGAACTCGAACATGTGCCTTATCAGCTCTTCGCCCCAAGTTTAAAAAGCTCAAAATCCGTTAGCTCCAGGAGCTTTCTTGTGTTCAAGCCTGCTATTCTCACCTCGAATTGGTCTAATGGAGGGACGTTATTTACATCTCTGCATATTTACCTGGGTTTTCCTTCATCAAACGCCCAACGTGCCATACAAAAGCGTTGAGCAGTGATACATAGCCCAAAATTTGTTACTTATCTTTGCAGAAATTAGTCTCGGTATTGAAATTGCTTTCCTTTTTTCTGATAAAAATTTGCGTCGAATTCTTGCCTGCCAGCATCTCTAGCTGCGCGCCCTCACGCCTAACTGCCTCTTCTTCCACGGATATCAGTTACGTTGCACCCTTTCGAGATCAAGCTTTCGCTGCTCTGCCTTGCGCACGCTGTTTACTGTACAAATGGCTTTATAACTGTTACGATGCTAATGTCTGCTCCTGCTAACTAATATTTACTGTCCGTGCCGCAATGAAGTTGATCAGCCTCTCTTGGTTGTTGAAGGTATTGTCATGAAAGTACCATTTAAAACGCGTCCAATGGTAAGCGCTTGAAACACATTGCTAAAAGTTGGTATGCGGTAATAAAAGGTTGAGAACCACTGCTAAAGTGTCTCATTTTGACTCTATTTGGATGCGAAAGACTTCACTACCTATAAAATCCCCAAAAGCTCAGGATAACGCAGATTATGTTTCTCCTGTGTGTAATCAAATCTTGCAATCAATTTTTAACAACTTTCCGACGAAAGACTTGTAATTTCAAACTTACCTCGGAGCCCGATGACAATGCAATGTGAAAGAGGAACCAATCCGCTAGGTGGCGCAGGTGTAGATATGCTTGAAAACCCCGTATTTATGATCCGATTTGTTTCGTATTTAGAACTTATATCACTTAAATGGAAAAAATTGATTGAAGGGGTCTACTTTTGTTTTTTTACTAACCACCAATAAAAGCTTTTCAGCCGCAGTCGTGTAGTGGTTAGCAGTGCGCGCTACCATTCCGTAGGGCTTGGTTCAAGCCCGGTTCAACCCAACATCATACAAAAAAAATCATAAATGAAAAACTGGTTCTCTCAAAAATACAATTGCCGTTCGGAGTCGGCGTAAAACTGTAGGTCCTTCCCTTTGTGTGACAACATCAACGCGTACGCCACAAACCGGAGGAGAGCTCGGCCAAACACTAACGTGTGTGTAAGCGCCAATCTGTTATTAGGCGTGTTTTTTAATACTCATACGTGTCAGCGCTTACAAGTCAAATAAGCATTTCACTTTTGGAATTTGACAATCACTTATTAATACTCTTGGGTTTATATATGTAGCTTGTTTGAGACCCTTAAAGTTCATTTCCACCAAGCTGTAACTGAAGTTTATGACAATTGGAAAAGGGAGATAATAATTCGAAGGGATAATTGTTTGTATTAAGTACAAGAAAACGAAATTAAAAAGGAAAACAGGGAATAATAAACCCCATGTTTAAGTTCTTGAAACTCACCTCAGCTCTTAAATGCAGTTAAGCTTTTGTAGGAAATGGGCTTAAAAATGGCTGTACCCATAAGTTGTTTTCAAGATAGTAGCGATTCCCAATCCCAGAGCTTCGCAAATCAAGTGTCATAATGTTGCTACACTAATAAGAGATGTATCATTCCATATTAACTATAATGACGACTGCTCTAAATTTTCCGCTAAAAATATTTTATCTATAAACACATATGTAATTTAAAATGCCGAGACAAGATTTTAATGGAGAACTGGGTGAATACGTACATACATACATGTGTACATAGGATTTGCGGTTGCTAAAGTTGTTAATGATACTAAATTTATGTCAATTAATTTCGTAGTATTGTATCACGTAGATCCATTGGCTATGATAATGACTTTCTGCATACATATTTATATTAAATTTTCGTAACTTTTCCAATTGTTCCTCCTGATCCTGTTTCAGTTACGAAAAAAGTTTGTAACTTAAGTCTTTTGTTTGAAAAGTTCTCCTTTTTACGTAGAATATGTATGTACACTTAGGTCCAAAATTGATTCCCCTTCTTCTTCTTTTTTGGCGCCTAAGCGATTTTGGCCGTGTTCAGCAAAGCACGCCAGTCGTTTCTACTCTGTGCCAACTGACGCCAATTGGAAACGCCAAGTGAAGCCAAGTCCTTCTCCACCTGATCTTTCCATCGCAGTGGGGGCCTCCTTTTTCCTCTGCTACCACCAGCGGGTTCCGAATTGAATTTTTTCAGAGCTGGAGCGTCGGTGTCCATTCGAACGACATGGCCAAGCTAGCGGAGCCTCTGTATTTTAATTCGCTGCACTATGGTCATGTCGTTGTAAGCTCATACAGCTTATCGTTCCATCGTCTGCGGTACTCGCCGTCGCCACTCACGTATTTCGGCCTCTCTCTTCTTATGCAGCAAATACGTCTCGCTTCCCTCTTCAGATCCCATTTCAACATTGATTCAATAATAAAAAAAAGTCGCAATTTATGCGTTTTTCGGGGGTTCTTTGGCAAAATTGTAATGCATTGTTTTGATATATATTAGAGTATAGTTTGAAGCACTAGAATCCACCATAAAAATATTAAATTTCGCTAATGGACATGCACGCCATCATTTTTTGTAAGTTAACACATAAGGACCCTTTTATTTCTCAAAAAAACCTGGGTAACAGTTGTTCGTCGCCACGCTGTAAAGTAAAAGCACAGTTTTCTACCAAATTAAAAAAAAAAACCTTATTCCCACAAATTTTATTTTTTATTAATAAGGCCAATAGAGTGAACTCTACCTTTATAAAAAAAAAACATTTTATATGAAAAATATTATGAATACTGAAAAAAGATGTAGGTGGCTTAATTTTCTGAGCACAAGTGTACATTGTGGATTCCATATTCTATCATGATAAAAAATTGTCACAATAAAAATGGTTTACTACCCAAATGAATGATTTTTATTTATGCTTAGATATATTAAAATTTGGGCGTGGAACTTGTCCAACCTAGACCGAAGGTTCCTCAAAAAACTTGTAGGTTCGAAGAAAGGGATTCGTTTCGAGTTTACCCAAACGACTTCACCAGACCGACGTCGCAACGACTTCGATTCGATGAAAAAACCGACGTCGGAACGATGTTGAATTTTGTCTGGAAAAAAACGACTTCACTTCGACGTCGTTTCGAGTTCACCCAAACGACTTCACCAGGGCGACGTCGTAACGGCTTCACCAAAGCGACGTCGTAACGGCTTCACCAAAGCGACGTCGTAACGACGACGTTTAGAGTTCACCCAAACGACTTCACCAGACGGACGTCGCAACGAGTTCGATTCGATGAAAAAACCGACGTCGGAACGACGTTGAATTTTGTCTGGAAAAAAACCACTTCACTTCGACGCCGTTTCGAGTTCAACCAAACGACTTCACCAGGGCGACGTCGTAACGGCTTCACCAAAGCGACGTCGCAACGACGTCGTTTCGAGTTCACCAAAAAAACGACTTCGCCAGAGCGACGTCGTAACGACGTCGTCTTCGCCCTGTGGCAAATTGGGATGTGATTGTTGTTTCATGTGTATTTATTGTACCGCCAGCACCAACAAATCACACGCTCATTCAATTTAATTAAATTCCACTATTGATATTTTGGTGTGCAAAATGTACTGACGTACGGTGTTATGAGTGCATATATGTATATGGCGTTGAGAGTAACGAGACGGTCATCTGTATTCATAAAAAAGGTGGCTTTGAACTCAAAAGAATCGTATCAAACTCACAACTCGTTCGAAAGCTTAAATAAAGCGACATCCACCGATTGTGGGAAACTAAGCATTAGGCACATAGTACCTCATGGTGAATAGGACGAGCTTCTTCTTACCAGGATTAATAGCAAGTGGCTGACAAGCAGACCAATTTGTCTTTAACTGCTTGAAGTCAATTAGCTTGCTCAGAAACTTACCCTTTACTACAAAAGCTTCGTACGGGAAGAAAAAACGTGTACCTACTCAAGAAAGGAGCTGCAAATGCATCCAGTACATTTGTATACGTGTATATGTAGCGGGTGCCAAAAGCTCAAAACTACACAGTAATTTTAGTTTAAATTCTATTTTATTTATTACTTCATTTCCTTAAACTTTTATTTTCTTATGAACCAAGGACATTTTCTTATTCATCTCGATATGCTATTAAATTCATACTTTGCTTATTAAAAAAAGTATATTAATTCTAGAACTTATGATACAAGTGTGTATTGTTATACAAAATTTTAAGGCGATCATTACTATCAAATTTGTAGGGCAACGTATGGTTTTCGCTCCATAAGCGCTTGTATTGTAATTCATATGTCTGTACAAACTATGTACGCATTCGAATAGTTACTTAATATGTATGTGTATATGAAATACTCGTATTTCATTCAATTAGCACAATATCATCAAGATCGGCTGCATATAGACCATTAACATCAGTCTGCGCATTTTCTGCATTTGCCTCATCACTCGTTGGCGCCAGCGTCAGCTGTTTGTATGCTCCCTCGATGGCTTGCCTTTGCATATGTACACCCAATTGTGAGATCAACTCCAGAGCCTTCACATCGGCGTTCAACAATGCAAACTGGTGTATGACAGCCAGATGAGGGAATACACTGCCTAGAACCGCTGTGGTGCCTGCATTCATTTTAATTTGTTCGGTATTTTCCTCCTGATTAGCGCTGCTCATCGCGCAAGGAGTATTTGCATTGGTGTTGGGTGCACTACCACTGGAGTCTTTGGATTTACTCACTACCGTTGTAATTTCATCGTCAATTTCGATGGCACCATCTCCCCCCTCTTCCACTTCGTCGTCATCGCTGAGCACACAATCAACGCTATTTTCACTGCTTTCTCTTTGCACTTCACCACTTTTCTTTGCCGTTTCTGTATTCACTGTTTTATCAAGTGCGGTGATTGTTGAAATTTCTGTCTGCATGAAGTTCGGCAGCGCATCTTTAAATTCGATGATAATATCTTCCACGGCAAGCTCACCGTCTGTCGCATTCGGGTCGGTCGTGCCCAAATCTTCGTCCGTGTATTTGTATTTGCTACGAAAGCGATCCAACCATCTATACGATGGTCGGAAGCTGGGCAAATTTAGTAAAGCTGCCATTTTTAATGCCGTGTCCTTGAGCGTCTGATTGGTTATTCTTTTGCGCAGGCGCAACTCCCTACAGCGCTCCACCCACTGATGCAGAATGAAACTAATTGCGCTCATTTCGAATTTGCGTCGCTTACGTGTCATTTCTTCAATAAAGTTGGTGGCATCAGACTCGCTGAGTGTGGCCAATTGCTGGAGCAGTTCATTCTTGTGTTCGAGAATGCGTCGAATTTGTGTGGCACAACAGTGGAACAGCTTTGCCAAGCGATTTCGTGAAACGCTTGTCTCATCATAGTAGTGTATGACGGCAATCTTCTCGTAGAATGTCAATATGTTGCGCTCGTTGCGGCTTTTCACCTGAAAGTAATAAAATAAAAGCGATTACTTAATCGTTATTGTTCTGTCATAAAATCAGTCAGCAAAATGAGGAACTCTTATTAATCAACTCTCCAAGGCAGGCCTTTTTAGGTATAGGACCATATCTTTGGAAGCTGTATTAGAAGACATTCTACTATTTGAAATAAAGGAATAACTGGAGCATGCGTGTAGCGGTGTACTTGGAGTAAAGTTTAATTGATACTCCGTCGAGAACGGAAGGTCTATCGCCTAAAGAGATCGGTAAAAGGAAAAGGAAAAAATTTAAAAACTAATTTAATGAGTACCGTTCAGAGTATCAGAAAAAATATGTGTTTATAGCAGCATAAAATTAAAAAATAAAACAATTTTGAATCTACAGTAGACGGAATTTTCGTACTCAGGATAATAAAAAAAATCGTCCTTTGAACTAATTATCTCCACTAATATCAAATTATTTTAGTTACTTGGTACTCTTTACAAACAAGAAAAGTACCATGTAACAATAACAACGAATGCAGAATAAAGATTTAAATTTTTATTTCACAAGGCCTTAGTGTGCGAAATAATTAAAATAGCGACCTCTGAAAAAACTTAAAAAAAATCTGAAATCGATAGTACTATCGAAATTATATCAAATTTTTATTTTTTTTATGAAAATTCCTAGTGTTAGTTGGATTTTTGTTGTTATGCGTTGTATTTAAATGTAAGTTCAATATTTTTATTTGTATTTTATTATTTGTTGCTGTTTTTCCACTATAATTTTTCATTAAAAGCGGCCTCAAGCTCACTAAAATTATCGAGTATAAATTATAAACTTCTAGGCTTGTTATTAATAATAATAGATAATAATAGATTGGCCCTTATACATATGTTAGTGTTTGGCCGAGCTTCTCCTGCACTGCTAACACACTACACACTGCTAACCACTACAGCTAGTGGCAAAAAACTGGCTTAAGTGTTTACAATTCACTGGAGCCTTCATTTTTCACTCAATTTGATGATTTTTTTTTTAATAAAAGCTAATAAAATTTGCAAGAGACCAGTTGGGCCTGATTTTTGAATTTTCATATATTACATTTTTAAGTGAAAAGTGCAGGAAAAGTAGCAATTTTGAAGAAAATCATTTCTCCTGTTCCAGATAATAAATATTATACATATAAGAAAAACTAGTTGAAAACCATTGTAGGGTTGACTCAAAACGAAAAAAGTTAAAACAATTTTAAATGTTATAAAAAAATGTTCACCAAAATTATTATTATTTTTTGGTTTTTACAAAAATTTCGGGTATGCAGTTTTATAGATCATTAAATTTTAGCACAATAAATTGCAAGTTGCAAGTGGCTAAGAGTTTGCCTTGCTTTTTAATAATATAAAAAATGCATTTATTTCCCATTTAGCATGCAGATATGCTCGAAATGTTAACAAAAAAAAAAATATTAATAATCAACGCGACCTCTTAGCCACTTTCAATTTGCACTTTATCATACTTAAATTGAATGATCTATAAAACTGCATACCCAAGGTTTTCTAAAACCTAATTTTTTTTTTTAATTTTGGTGAAATTTTTTTATAACATATACAATTTTTCTTGTGAAACTTTTTTCGTTTCGGGGGAACGCTACAATTGTTTTCAACTAGGTTTCATTATATAATATTTATTAGCTGGAAAAGGAGAATCGATTTTCTTCAAAATTGCAACTTTTTCGCCACTTTGCTCTAAAAAATTTAATGTAAGCAAACAAAAATTCAAAAATCGGGGTCAACTGGTCTCATGCTAGTTTTTTAAGTTTTATAAATTAATGAAATTGGTTGAAAAATGAAGACTCTAGTGAATTATGAACAGTAAATTCCAGTTTTGAACCACTGTGCAGCGGCGGCTTGTTATTGCATTAATAAAAAATAACTTAGTTTAATTAGCGTAAGGCTTGCGTTGCTATCGCCAATAAAGATACTAGCTTGTAATTTTAGTTATAAGTTTAGTTTGTTTAAATAAATAAATAAATAAACTTAGTTTAACGTTTAAATTACATACAGACTGCCACAAAACGATAGAAAGGCGTTTCATAAATTTATTCATAAAGCAGTATAGCTCATTATATAATCAAAACCACGATAAAAATATAACAAGGTAAAACCATTTTTAATTTTAAAATTCTAAACTCAAACTCACACACACATTCTCATTTTCAATATCAAACAACCCAGCCAGCAAGAAAACGTACATTTTACGAACATTATGTTTTACGAGGGATTCTCGTATCGCCAAAAAGTTAGAGAAAAGCTCGTAAACGATAAAAAAAAATATATAATAGAAAGAGGCTTGTAGTAATTTGTCAGCACAAGAAAAAATTTTAGTTTTGTTGACAATTTTTCTTCAATCACAATATTTTATAAGTAAGTAGTTTGATAAATATTCAATTTAAGTGAATTATTAAGTATGTAATTTATTGGCAGACTGGTGCAAATGCAAAGGACGATCTACCACTTTCTTTTATAATTAAACTTCTTGTAAGTAGCTACTACATATGTAATTCAAAAATACAAATTAATTTAACGAGTTTTGCAATTCTTTCACAGGCTGCGCGGCGCAACACTAAAGGATATAAATATTTTAAATGTAGATTAATATTTAAGAACGTGCTGGTGGAAAATTATTATAGATGAGGTAGCACTACTTTTCTCGTGGAAGGGAACTGGTACCAAAAGCAGAGCTATTGGTTTGGCAACGACTGCGGCAATAAGAAGTACGGATATTAATATTTTTTACCACTTTTTACTTAATTAAATTTTCCGATTTCCAATGGAGTTTAATTTTTCACTTTATTTTCTTAGGTGCTTTTCGTCAAAAATTTAACTCCGACGAAGAAGTTTTTATTTCCGTTTCAAAGAAGCACTTCCAATATGAACACGACCGGCAAAAAAAATTTGCAGCCTATCGGCAAAAAAGATAAAAAATAAATTCAGCTACTTTATAATATATATTAAACCCCTCTTATTTAATTGTTAATTTGTTAATAGATAGTTTTTTAATATTTATTTATCTGAAAATATCTTCACATATACCGTGCCGTGAAAAAAATATTGGCACAGAGAATTTTTCGCCATGAATGCAAAGTTTTTTATTCTGATTTCTTCTCTAATTGTTTTTTTATTAAAATATAGTTAGTATGAAGTTCTACTTTCAAATCAGATTTTTCTTCCATATAAAAAAAAAATGTTGCACATAATTTGCATGGAAGAAACTGCGTGAAAAAATTGCCAAAAATCAACGCGGTTTTCTGGCAACTTCAACCTTGCACTATGTTATACTAAAATATAATGGGATATAAAACTGCGTACTTAGAATTTTTCTCAAAAATCTGATTTTAAAGTAGGTCTTCATACTAACTATATTAAAAAAACAAAATGTGCGAGAAGAAATTCAAGTAAAAAACTTTGCATACATTGCGAAAAATTCTCTGTGCCAATACTTTGATCCGGCACTATAAATATTTATTAATTATAATTCCATTCAATAGAAGAACTACAATAATTTGAATTAATTAATTGCCTCTATTTTTAGCCTTCAAAAACAGTAGATAAAGCAGTGTAAAAAGACGCTTTTTTTTAACGTGAATTAATCGTTTACGAGACTCGTTTACAATTAAAAAACGGACGTAAAAATATTCGCATACGAATGCTTTTTCGATCCGTTTACGACTGGTCGTAGGCGATGCACAATTTAAAGCGAAAAAGTGCTCGAAAAAGAGTCGTAAACGGCTATCATAAACGATTTTTAATCCGGTTTTTCTTCGAGAAAATATCCAATTACGAGCTTGTTTACGATGATTTTGCTGGCTGGGAACAAAAATTGTGAACAATTTAATTTTTTTATTTTCAATTTTATATGATTTTAAAATGTTGGCAAACGTCAGATAAAAATCATGGCCGAAAAATTTATAGAATAAATTTATCTTGTAATGTTTTTATTATGATCAAAACCATAAAAATCCAAATTTAAATCTTTGTACAAAAATTAGAAAAATCAACAATTTTATCAAAATCTCAAGCATTTTAATTAGAACTTCTAGAAAAATGACTGCAATGCAGTTTTATAGCCAAATTTTAATAGAACATAGTGCAATTTTTAAGTTGCTAAAAATCGTGTTGATTTTTGAGAATTTATTTCCTTACAACATACAACAATTTTCTAACATACTTTGTATGGATGGAAATGCGTAACATGGTCAGCAGCTATCGATAGTTGGTAACAAATATCGATGGTAATATAAATAAAAAACTATCGATAATATCTATCGATAGTTTGACAGCTCTAGTCATAAGGTGTCCAAATCCAATTTAAGGTTTAGAAAAATCAGCAAAGTGGGCTTTAGTGAAAGTGAAAGAACAAACGGATATGTGCTGGAAATTGTACGATTTCAAATCGGTGCGATTTGCAAAATCTTGACAAAATCTCGAAATTTGGGACTGAATTGATGAATACATATAACCTAAATGATATGTGTTTCGCGATTTGCTGTATGTACATTAGGGTGGTCCAAAAATTTCATGTGAAAAAGTAAAGTCGGAATTTTTATGCTCTCTCCTCCTAGGATTGTTCTATACCGAAAACAATATACCCCTATTTTTTATTTTTTTTTACATTGTACGTAGGTAATTTGAAATTTAAACGAGTGTTCTTTACGAACTCATACCGAAACGTCCCACTAAGGGCTAAATCACATTTATTTTTGTTTAAGATCTAATATAAGAGAAAGGAATAGAGATAGCGCAATAATTTTTCTTGTAAATAAAGTTCAAGTTACGTCGATTAAAAGAAAACTGCAGCAAACATCAACACTCTTTACTTTATGGGCTGAAATGAGAGGCGACGTTGACCATGTTCAAAAATTTGTTGACCTTTAGCATTCTTTTTTGCTGTATTTCAAAGGAAAATTATGATATTCACAAAATTCAAATTAGTCTTGTAGAAATAATTATTTAAATCGTTTTCACCTCCTGCGAAAATACTTTATAACGTTTTTCATTGAATTTTCTTGTTTTTAACCACTCAGCCCTTATTTCAACCTGATGGTATTCCTCTAAGCTTTTCCTTATTCTGCGTTAATATTTACTACAATTAAAAAAAAAAAACAATGTATACAGGGTGTGCTAGACCATCGGTTCACCTCCTCTAAAATGAAAGGACTTTTTTTTATTGAATCCCGAAACAAATTTTACCAACTAAATCGAGGATGCTCTATATTTTGGTGGTATTATCGTCTTCCGGTTTCGACCGGATGTGGGTTCAACTGATCGGAAGTCTATTTTTTCTCTAAATGGCCTTCGAACTTAGGCTCGTCCTGGATTCCTGTCTAAAAGTGTTGATAAAGGCACTTTCGATTAAAAAGATTCAAACAGAAGTTTCGTATTTTTGTCCACAGAATCCAAATGTACATGTGTAATTTAAAAAATGGACTTCCGGTTAGTTTTACCCACTTCCGGTCCAAACCGGAAAAAAGTTTCAGACAAGAGGTATGTATTTTTACGTGCAAAATCCGAATCAACGTTGAAAATTGTAATCCTATTAAAAAAAAGGTCAGTATAACCCATTTGCATTCGAAACCGGAAGTCGGTAATACAACCGAAAGATAGAGCGTCCTCGACTTGGTAGTTCATATATTTTTCGTTTTCCAATAACAACATTTTGGTCCATTTTAAAAGTCCAGGACGAATTAAGTTCGAAGATCTTTTAAAGGTTGAAGACGGCGCTCCTGAGGAAAAAGTTTCAAACAAAAGTTACGTATGCATATCTAATTTGAAAAAAATGGACTTCCGGTCCACCCACTTCCGGTCGAAACCAAAAGTTGACAAAACCACCAAAAGATAGAGCATCCCCGATTTAGTCGGTAAAATTTTTGCGGATTTTAATCAAAAATATTTCCCTACATTTTAGAGGGGGTGAACGGGTGGTCTAGGACACCCTGTATAATACCCAAAGTCTGTGATCAGATCTGTACCGTTCGTTCGATTTTCGAAAATGAGGTTTGAAATGAGAGATACTAAAAATTTCCGACATGTGTCGAAGTTTGTGAGAATATAGGTTTTTTTAATTAAAATTAATTTTAAAAGAATTGGCGATGGTTAAAGAAACGGTGGGCTAAAGGAGTGGGGGCGTGGCAACTTCTACTCCCCATTTTACACAAACGCAGCCCCGACCGCCTAAACCCTCTATGGGGCCCTAGGAGCACAATTTTCACTTGCGCTCATTTCTGGGTGCTGAGATGTCTCGCATGGAGTGGGTTTTCATTTCCTCAAATTCCAAATCTTCTCGTATCGCTAAAAAAAAGTTCCAATTTCAAAAAATTAAATGTTACTGCACATCTACATATGTAGCATACGTGTTCTTTAATGTGACCTTAAAAAAATAGATGACAACCCTACTTAAAAATATTATCAGCCTGAAGTTTTCTAAATCTCTTTCGTTTGACACTAATATTTCGATATTTCATTTATGTAGCTTGTGTATAATTAAAACAAATTCGACTTTTAAAACAGGTGGCAACCCCTTTAAAAGTATTTTCAAACTAAAATTTTTTTTATCGTCTGGCATTGTTATACATATTTCAATTAACTGATGAATTAAGTTGAAGTTGAGGTTTTAAGCGGCAACCCCCTTAAAAATGTTTTTCGAACAAAAATTTCCTTAAATCTTTTTCGTATGACATTGTTATAAATATTTCAAGTAACTGATGAATTAAGTAGATATTTATTTTTTAAATACGTGGCAACACTCCTTAATATAGTTCTGAAACCCATTACCATTGATAACCATCGTTTATAAATTCATTTAATTTATTAAATAATTTTAATTCTACCTTTTAAACTGGGACAACCCTCAAACACGGCAAAAATATTCTAAATTCTTAAACCAAATATTTCTTAAACCTCTTTTGTCTGACACCCATATCGTGATACCTTATTCACTTACCAAATTCCTCTAATTAACATTGACTTAAATTTTTTAAACATGTGGCAACCCTCCTAAACGTACTTAAGATATAAAGCCTTTTCAAAACAATTTCGGTTGATATCCATAAATAATTTGAGCCTAATTTCTTAACTGGTGGCAACTCTTTTCGAAAAAGTAAAACCTTACTGAACATTGTCAAATTAAATTAACTTCACTTTCGACAATCGAACGGACGGTGCGGATCTGAGGGCATTGATTAGTAAATAGCTTGAGTTTATTTATTTAACGGGTGGCAATCCTTTAGAAAAAATAAAACCAGTTTGCACATCAACAGGCCAAGCGTTTTAATTTGACACCCCATTTATGAAAATCGAACGAACGGTGCAGATCTTTTATACTGCACAAAAAGTGGCTTCGCGTATTATATATATAGATACACTTTGACAAAACAGATCATAGAAGTCTACTTAGTAAGGACTATATGTAATCACTGAGTGCGGCCGAAGGCCACCTACGCAGAAAGGAATTCTATGCAAAAATAGGGGTGAGAGGTGCCACGCCCTTTGCTCTTGGGGCCACTATCCCTTTAACCATCGCCCTTATAGGAAAGCTTCCCGGTTAGGTTAAATGACCCCTGTCCGTATCTCAAGGTATGTCGATTTTTCAGTATTTCTAATGTTAATTCAATCAAAATTCACAAATAAGTCTTATCAAACGACGTCATTTAATGTGCTTTCATAGGACCAAAATAAACATTTCGTGATTCGCAGCCGTTCAGCTGGCCATTTTCAATAGCCCACGTTAATAGGGCCTGCCTCTATGTATGTGGTACGTAGCATTCTATCCCCATAAAGAGAGCGTGACTTGGCCTATGTTCATTTACATGTATGTACGTATGTGTCTGTTATTGCCACAAGTGGTGACATAAACTACTGTAAATGTTGGCAGTTGCAATGGCAACGAGTCTGTTTGGCTATTGTCAATGCGAAGATACACAAGTATGTATGGGGGGCATACACGTTTGGTGTATGTATGTAAATATGTACATATGTCTATTTAAATATTCAGTGCTATTTGAGCGTGTTGTCATTGTTATTGTTGTGGTTCTATTCGTTATTCTATAAAACATAAAAATAACCCTCTATGCGTGCGTTGTTTGACGTGGTTAAATAAATACAATGAAGGTGCACGCGAACGAACACTGCACCAACACATGCATGGCACTCGCACACGCATTCGAATGGAATGCTCAGAATTACATTCAAACATACATACATACATATGTACTTGTGTATTTTCATATCAGAGAGACTTTTGTGCGCTTTTTTTTACGATAAATGTGCTGTTGTAGCACAGCATACTTGTCAATTTAAGTATAGAAAATATCGCACCAAACCCATCTTTCTAGTCACTACCCACATTCAATGAACAAACAATGAATAAAGCAACGAATGAACGAGTAGGTTTGCATGAAAGTGCTGACCACGGCTGGACAGTTGATGCGGGTTTGGTGGGACACGACTGGACGCATGCAAGCTATGCATAATATTTTGCACGGTGCTCTAGCTGAGTAGGGTTGGTAGGTAAGACAATACTAAAAAAAAAAAGTGCCCACATTTGATATGGAAAACTTACCCCTTTGCTGGCGCGCTTGGACGGTTTAGTAGTCATGATAGCCGATTTGGTTATTGGTGGGTTTTCTAGTTAAGAAGCTGGGACAAATGACTGATGCGTTCAATTGTTCACGATTTAAAATTCTTTTCCGATGTACATACATACATATGTTTTTCTTGATGGAGGAATTGCTTTCTTTAAAACTAGCAAAAAACCGCTCGAAATCAAAAGTGCTGTCGTTCTTCACTGCGCTCAACTATTTTAGCGTGCGCGATTGTATTTATTTAACGCCAACTTCACTTTCCCACCTCGTGTTTCGTCACACTCGTTCTCGTTACACCCACTTGTGCTCTGTACGCAGTTTGACAAATCAACGAAATGAAGCCTTTGGTAAGACTACAGTGCAGTACTAGTATGACTTGCTGTTTTGTTTCTCATTAAATCGGTTGTTATTGTTATTATATTGTTGCATCGCTTGGTTACGAACGTATGCATGCGACGCTCTCAACACACACTTGCAGGTGTAGTTTAGCAGCTGTATGCAGCTGCAGCTTCAACGGTGATTAACCACTTGCTTCCGTAGCTTGGCGTTCTCTTTCGCCGTCCCCCACTTTTAGCAATGCGCATACGAACATGCACGTATGTACCTATTAACATACATATGTGAGAGCCAGTATGCAAGTATGCAAGTGTGCGTTGATCGAATACTCTTCTGATGCTCCCCAGTGCGCGATCAACACATTGCTCGATGTGCAGTATAGCTCCACCTGACGAACGGATACTGCCAATGGACGATGTTTCCAAACACTTTACTCGGCTCGCCTTGAGGCCTTGTAGTCGCGTCTCTCCTACTAGGAACGAAGTAGCAGGCACCTTTTATATCATTCGAGTAGGTAGTTTACACACTCCCCGCTTATTTGTTCTTGTTACTGTTGTTGTTTACTTATTTTATATTGATGTTCTCACTTGCTCCGACCCTTGGTCAATTCTATTCCGGCTCAGTGTACTTTAGCGCTTTGCCTTGCTGTAATGCTTAACTGCTGAGTAACGAGAAGCGACTAGTGACACTGGTGTTGGTTCGTGTGTTGTTTGGCCATATGAAATAAAACCCGTACAATATTTGTATGAGAAAAACCAACAACTGCCAACACATACAAAAGACAGCCACACGAAATCAGCAGCAACACTGAGCACAACAGACGTAAATACTTACATAAATAGTACATACGTATGTACATACATACGCAGTATGTCTATATCAGCCACATGGCAATCGCAACTAGAGTATGAATATATACTTACATTCATGCCTATATACACTTATAAGCGATAAGTAGAACAACAATAATACATATTACATAGCGCTAGGCAACAACACATGCATACAAACAATAATCGGTAGCGTATGCTATAGCAGACATAACAGCCAAAACGTCTATGTGGTAAATATATATATATATATATATAATATATATATGTATATGTAGATATGTATGTACAAAAAGATGTGCATACGTATACCAGGGAATGCCATTGTGGCATAGAGCAATGGGTATTTATATTCAGCCACTCCAACGGCAACGACAACGTCGACACCAACAACCACCTACAGAGGTGGCCAAAGTACGAGTAGTGGTAGTCGCCAACCAAGCCAAGTAAAACCCAAGCCAAACGAGCTAGTAGCAGTCGCAAACACACAAAAATACACCAACACAAATGTACAAGTGCACAAGATGTGCTGCTAATGCTAGAGCTAACGAATACAAAATATGTATTCCACCAACAGCTAAAACATTGGTCGGAGGGGGAGTTGTACGAGGGTGGTGTATACAATAAAAGATATCCACAAACACATTTCGAGACGGCAAGGCATGAAAACACCTTTGCATACACGGCAGACGCAATCATAGTATAGCCGCAGAGACACGGCAGTAGCAATGGAAACAGAACAAAATAAGAATATTTGTATGTAGTACATACGTATGTATGCATGTATAAACATAAATACCTACATTCATATACATACATACTTACATACATATATTATCGCTGCACGGTAGGCTTATGCTAAGTAAAATGTATTTGGATCGAATATCGAATTTGTATTGTTCATATTTCATATCTTCATATTTTATTCGAGTGCAATTTTGATTGATATATACATACATACATCTATACATGTATACATGCAATTTAATTATTTGAATTCATAGGGTAACTACCTTTTCAAATACACAGACGCTGGGATTGAGAAATAGAACTATTACCTCAGTATGCTTTATGAAGTTCTTAATAAGAACTAGACATAGGTATGTCGATTTCAGCGCTATCGTAAACAAACAATGTAGTAAAGAGACACAAAAAAAACCAATCTGGCAACTCTATGTATTCACGGCTGCTCTAAATACGCAAAGCAAGTAAAAACGAATTTTTTTATTTTATGAACTTTTCTCTCTACTTCTAAGGCAAGCAAGTTTACACTGGAAAAAAGTCCGTGTTTCTACTAAAAACTTCCTAATGGTAAATTAAGATTGCCTTAAAATTATTCCCGAAACATGCAGTCTTTATTCTAAGATAAAATATGAAAAATTTTCACATAAAAATTGTTTTTTTAATTTTTAGGCGACTTAAAAAAAAGGGGAAAAAGTTATCAATTCATTCGATATTTTTTTTTAATTTCTTATGTATGTTACTGGATAACTTTAGACCATGTAAACCGTTTTTTATCTCAAGCGTGGTCCCATACTAATTTGGTTAAGTCCCGATCATTGGTTCGTGAAGAAATTAATGGTACTCTTAAATTTTTATACGAGCATTGAGTCGGTTGTATTTTTTGCTTAAAAATCAGTTGTGCATAATTCATATTATACATAAGTAGTCCACTTGCAAAAAGCGTTATGTGATTTTATAAAAGTAAGCCATAAATTAAAAAAAACGTCTACAACAACAAGTAAAATCCAAATTGTATCTTTTTTTTTAATATCTGAAAACTTTGATAAATAAGACCTTAATAACAATAAAAAACAAAATCGCAGTATGGTAGTTTGTGCAAATTTTATATACAAAAGAATGAATATAGCGAGTTTTGAAACAGTAACTTTAACATAGCTAGCTTTCTTTAGCTTTTCGCGTTCTCTCTTCCATGAAGATTCATCTGCTTCTTTTTTACGACGTCTTTCACTATGTACCGGCACTACCGTTTTCTTGAAGTTTTCTAGGTTCTTCAGAAGATGGAGACTTTTGTACTTGTATAAATACGTACAATAAATATTAAGGCGACTTTTGAAAGTGTACATATTGTACATACCGTAAGTATTATAGCGACTTTTGCTAGAGTAGCTAACATTTGATGCTATTTTTTTCAGAATATATAAGGATTTCGCACTGTATTGTTAGTGGACATGAAACTACTTTAAATACTGGTACGCTAACCACCAAAAACTAAAAATCGAAAATTTTTACATAGAGCACTTTGCTACCACTTTTTTGGCTACTCATATGTACATACATACATATGTACATGCATGCATTCCCGTCGAATTTGGATTCCCCCGAGCCCGGGATTAAAAAAAAATTGCGATATTTCCACTAGAAACTGCTCCTTCGTTATAGGCTTTTATACGATAAAGAAACCTTGCACGAAAAACTCTCAATCGCTTTTAAATTAATACAATTTATGTGCCCGTGATTTTTCAGGCCGAGACCCACGTTTTCTCTCGACGGCCCGTCATACATACATAAGTACCTACATAGATCTCTAAAGACAAGAATTATATGTTATTTCTTAATTATCACTGCCCACGTCCGATTGTCGCCTATGCCTCAGTAGCCTGGTGACCAAAACACTACATACGAGTACCATGATATATCACTTTAAATAAATTTCAAAGGTTGACTTTACTCCCGCTCACAGGATCAATAAGAGCTTGTTAAAATGCGGAACTGTATTGGACAAGAACTGTAAAGAAATACAGGCACGATTCTATGCTAGAATAAAACTGTTTTAGCAGAAAATATCGGACTAAGGCGGCATCATAAAAGGTAGTGTTTCTACACTCAGAGAAAAGTCAATCAAATATATTTCTCTCAACACTAGATTTGGTAACTGTAACCAAATACGAATACGTAAACGCCAAAGCTGTGAAGTTGTGCTTATTTGTGCTCTGATTTAATTTCTTATTTTTGTCAGTGTATTATGACCTCTGTTTTGCAAAATCTTTCAAAATTTACGGATAAGGGATAACAAAAAAAAAAAAAATTAAGCAATAAACACTTAAACCAATTCCACTGTGCGATGCAAAAGAATAAAATGACAGCGACAAGTGCACAAGCGAGTAAAGCGATTTTGCATGCACAATTATACAATTGCAAAAGTATTGGTGGAGCAAAGTACGAGAGCGCATTGTTGCTCTTGCAAATATCAAAGAATTTGCCTTTAACTTTTTGCTTCGTTCTCTATTTGTTCATCATGGCATTTAGGCAAAACAGAAAAATGACACGAATGCAAATATTTGATTTTCGGTGGTTCTAATGGTCGCGATTTGTTGTTCCTTTCTTGTGTGTTCTATCAGTAGTAACATTTACTTAACTTAGCTGCCATCGTAATTGATTCTTTCTATTTTGACATTCATATTTCAAGATTTCGTATGTGAAAAACATTTTCATCTCCTTTGAATATTGAACACCATTCGCTTTCTCCCGTCTACACTTGGCCTTACTTTTAAAATGATACTTTGGGAATTAGTTAAAGTACTTATTTCCAGCTTTTAAGCACTCCTGGTAAACGAATTCCCCTCTTAGTATCGCTGACATGCATGCAATGCTGATAAATTCCCTTTTATTAGCCCGCTGAATACATAAACACATACATACATATGTATGTATGTATATATGTAGATACCTGTAAGCAATCTTCAAACAATCCTACCTGGCTATATATGGCCTTGATTTAACATATTTTTTAATGGACAATGTTTTTTCTTTATTTTAATTAAAAAGGATTTTTTTGGTTAAGTACTCGTAAAAACTATACGGGTTTGCAAGTACTAACCTAAGTGCCTTGGTGGGGGTGGTTGGGCAAGTTTTAGATTAAGATTAAAGTTAAGGTTTAGTTTACAATTATTATTAAGATCGAAATTTTGATTAAGATTCAGTTTAATATGAAGGCATAGTTTCTGGTGAGCTATTTAAGTATAGATTGTTGATTAACTTCAAAAATTAATTTTCAGATCATATATTTAAACTACAATTATTGCCTATTTCTGTGAAAAGGCATACTTAAGTACTTTGGTATTTAAAGAACCAGTTTGGGTACTAAATACTCAAATACTTAGTATTTGGAGATGTCTAAATATTCAATTAAAAAATATTTAGGCAACAAGGAGCTGTTAGATACTTGCGGCTACGCCGGCTAGGTCATATCGTTCATATGGGCAGAAACGCTCCAGCTCTGAATGTATTCAAAGCGGGTCGCGATGCAGGTAGCAGAGGAAGAGGAAGACTTGGCTTCGCTTGGCAGTTCCAATTGGCAGTTCCGACTGGCATGCTGTTTTGCACTCGGCCAAAATCGCTTAGGCGGTTACAGCGTAAATAAAGAGGAAGAAGAGATACTAAATTAAAAAAATAGCTTGGGTATTTAGGAGTTGCCAGATCAGGGCTGCCAGACGCCCTGGTTTTCCAAGACTTGCCCTGGTTTTAAGCAAATCGTCCTGGTCCGCAGTTAAATTGTCTTTGTTTTTTAATGATGGTCAGTGCAGAAACCCATTCCATTTTTCGCAGATATTTACTATGAACAAATTGTTAAGCTTTATGTTATTCTTCTTCTTCTTATTTGGCGCTGTAACCGGCTAAGCGATTTTGGCCGAGTTCAGCAAAGTACGCCAGTCATTTCTCTTCTGTGCCAACTGACGCCAATTGGAGACGCCAAGTGTAGCCAAGTCCTTCTCCACCTGATCTTTCCATCGCAGTGGGGGACTTCCTCTTTCTCTGCTACCACCAGCGGGTTCCGAATTGAATACTTTCTGAGCTGGAGCCTCGGTTTCCATTCGAAAGACATGGCCAAGCCAGCGTAGCCGCTGTATTTTAATTCGCTGCATTATGTCCACGTCGTTATAAAGCTCATACAGCTCATAGTTCTATCGTCTGCGGTACTGGCCGTCGCCAACGCGTAAAGGCCCGTAAATCCTCCGCAAAATCCTTCTCGCGAACACTTCAAGAGCCGCCTCATCGGATGTTTTCATTGTCCATGCTTCTGCGCCATATACCAGCACAGGCATGGTGACTGACTTATAGAGCGTGGTTTTCGTACGTCAAGAGAGGCCTTTACTCCTGAATTGATTCTGCGTTGGATTTCCATGCCGACATTATTATCGGTGTTAATGCTGGTTCCCAAGTAAACGAAATTCTCTACTTTTTCGAAATTGTAACTGTCAACAATGACGTGGGTGCCAAGGCACGAGTGTGCTGACTGTTTATTTGATGACAGGAGATACTTGGTCTTGTCTTCGTTTACCACCAGACCCATTCGCTTTGCTTCCCTATCCAACTTGGAAAAGGCAGAACAGACTTCGCGGTTTTGTTACCAATGATGTCGATGTCATCGGCATAAGCCAGCAATTGCACGCTCTTGTAGTAAATTGTTCCTGAGCGGTTCACTCCTGCTGCTCTTATTATCTTCTCCAACATCAGATTAAAGAAGTCACATGAAAGGGGGTCGCCCTGTCTGAAACCTCGTTTTGTGGCGAACGGCTCGGAGAGGTCTTTCCCAATTCTGACGGAGCTGTCACAGCCGTATGAGTTTTGAGGGGATGCCAAATTCAGACATAGCGGCGTATAGGCAACTCCTTTTAGTGCTGTCAAAAACGGCTTTAAAGTCGACAAATAGGTGGTGAGTGTCGATCCTTTTCTTGCGGGTCTTTTCCAAGATTTGGCATATTGTGAATACCTGGCCTATGGTGGATTTGCCAGGTCTAAAGCCACACTGATAAGGCCCAATCAGTTCGTTGACGGTGGGCTTCAGTCTTTCACACAATACGCTCGATAAGACCTTGTAACCTATGCTTAGAAGGCTGATCCCGCGGTAGTTGGCGCGAATGGCGGGGTCACCTTTATTGTGGATTGGGTAGAACACACTTAAATTCCAGTCGTCGGGCATGCGTTCATCTGACCATATTCTACACAAGAGTTGATGCATGCACCTTATCAACTCCTCGCCGCCGTACTTGAATAGCTCAGCTGGCAGGCTGCCAGCTCCAGCAGCTTTGTTGTTTGTCAGCCGCGTTATTGCTATTCGTACCTCGTCATAATCAGGCGGTGGAACGTCGACTCCGTTATCGTCGACTGCAGGCTCGGGTTCTTCTTCTCCACAACTTTCCGTGCTGCTATCATTCAGTAGGGTGGAGAAGTGTTCTCTCCATAATTTAAGTACGCTCTGAACATCGGTTACTAGGTCGCCATTGTTGTTCTTACAGGAGTACGCCCTGGTCTTGAAACCTTCCGCAAGTCGCCTAACTCTTTGGTAAAATATTCGGGCATTCTTCCTGTCGGCCAGCATTTCAAGCTCTTCGCACTCACGTATTTCGGCCTCTCCCTTCTTATTGCGGCAAATACGTCTCGCTTCACTCTTCAGATTTCTACAGCGGCTTTCCTGACACTCCTCATCGTACCAGTTGTTCTTTCGGGCTCGCTGAAATCCGACTGCTTCGTCAGCGGCGGTGCTTTCCGTCTATCACAACATGATCGATTTGGTTTCTCGTTTTTCGATCCGGAGACAGCCACGTAGCTTGATGGATCTTTTTATGCCTGAACCTATTACTGCATACTACCATGTTGCCGGCGCCGGTGAAGTCGATCAGCCTCAGTCCGTTGTCGGACGTTTCGTCGTGGAGGCTGAATTTTCCGACGATGGTTCCACGATTTTGATATCATGACGGGGCAGCGCTCGTACGTTAGCTCCAAGCGCTCATAGAAGAGATCCTTGGATGCCTCATAATTCCCTTCCGTCGGGGCATGGGCGCAGATGAGCGAGATGTTGCCTTGCTTCTTCACTGGAAGTGGTTTTTACGTGGCGGGTACCAAACCCAGCGGACAACCCATTGCTGGGACGGGGGTGGTTTCGCAGCCAAATACACGTTTATATAGCAAGCCGCTTTCTCTAAGCAGACACCCGCTTGCAGCCGCTCCTATTGGTGAACAGACGCTGCAGACTTCAGTGAGCCCTTAAACCGAATAAGTCGGAGTGGCCCCACCGAAGCTGCCTCTCTTTCTGCCGTGACCCAAGGCTCCACTCGGATTGGTTACCGCATATTGCACATGGGTTGCTCACGTTGCCCAGAGGGCGCGAATGAGGACGCAAGAGTCGGGATTGAGTATAGCGATGCAACTGCAACTGCATACCCAGCGCAACGACTATACCCCATTCCACTCTGTTCGTAGTATTCGAAAAAAAGATAACGAAGCGATTTTTCTAACATGTTGAACATTATCTGGTGTATTTGGTTAAATTCTTACTTTTGTATCTTCTGGCAAATGCCAAGCAAGTGCAAGCTCCTGGACAGGTACATAGCTGAGGAGTCATACATACTACCCCTTTGTCCTTTCTTTTTTTGTATGGAGTGGAACAAATTGAAGGGATTTTCTGGACGTATTTCAGAAGGCCTTTTGGAGAAGTTCTCTTAAGGCTGTTCTTTTAGTTCATTAACATAATACTTCTTTAAGGAATTTACATAAGGTTCATATTAGAAATGTTTTATTGAGACTTTAAATAGAAATTTGTTCTTTTATAATTAAAAAAATCAAATGTTGAGCATTTCATACAACCACTTTATCATCAATCATTCAGCTCTACGGATTGTGCCACAAAACTCCATTGCTTACACAACGCCCGAGCTAAAGCATCTGTACTTATAAATAATACTAGTGAACGCGCATGGCGTCAAAACGCCAACGTCTAATTAAATTTTTTAAACAGGTTAAACTCTATTCAAAAACCTCTAAAACTATTCCTAATGAATAATCTAAACCATTTCTTAGTGATGAGGGGTCTCGCATGGTGTCGGTTTTCATTTCATCAAATTTCAAATCTCCCAGTAACTTCGAAAAATAAAAGCACATCTATGTAGAATCCCAGTTCGTTAATTTGACTTCTCATTTTGGAAATTCGAAATAACGTTGCAGATGTAATGCCCTTCAAAAATAGATGGCAACCCTACCTAAAAATATTATCAGCCTAAAGTTTTCTTAAATCTCTTTCGTTTGACACTAATATTTCGATATTTCATTTATGTAGCTTGTGTATAATTAAAACAAATTCGACTTTTAAAACAGGTGGCAACCCCTTTAAAAGTATTTTCAAACTAAAATCTTTCGCCTGGCATATTGTTATACATATTTCAATAACCTGATGAATTAAGTTGCATTTTTTTTTAAGTATATGGCAACTCTCCTAAATACAGTTTAAAATAAATTATTTTCAAACCCATTACGATTGATACCCATCTTTTGACAATCCATTTAACTTGTTAAATAATTTGAGCTTAACTTTTTCAACAAAAAAAAAAAAACCAAATGTTCAGCTTAAAGATTTCTTAACCCTCGTTCTTTTGATAACCATATTTTAAAATTTCATGTAACTTATGTATAATTAAGCGAAATACCACTTACAAAACAGGCGACAACCCTCTTAAAAATTATTTTCGAACTAAAATTTCCTTAAATATTTTTCGTCTGACATTGTTATAAATATTTCATGTAACTGATGAATTAAGTGCAAATTTATTTTTTAAACACGTGGCAATCCTTGTAAATATAGTGTTTAAATAGAGGATTTTAAACCCATTTCCATTGATAACCATCGGTTAGTAATTCAGTTAACTTATGAAATAATTTTAGTGTAGCCCTTTAAACTGGGGAAACCCTCAAAAATGTTCTAAATTGTCAAACTAAGTATTTCTTGAAGCTCTTTCATTTGACATCCATCGTTAATATTTTATATAAAAAATAGTTCAATTAGACTTCTATTCAAAATATTTTCAAACTAGTACCTTCTTAAACCTCTTTTGTATGACACCCATATGGCGATAACTTATTTACTTACCAAATTCCTTTAATTAAAATTTAATTACATTTTTTTTAACATGTGGCAACCCTCCTATACGTATTTAAGTTATAAAGCCTTTTCAAAACAATTTCGGTTGATATCCATATTGTAACGATTGATTTCACTTTTTAAATAAGTACCAGGTTGACCGAGCTTTGCCCCGAGTGCATATACTTTTTAAAGTTTTTAAGATTTGGATAGCTTCAACAAAATATTTTGAAATTAAAAAAAAAAAATGGATTTCGGTATCTTGTAAGTAAATTTCTTACTCAAAAATTTAGGCGGCAACCCCATTCCGAATTACGCTGGAATTAATAGTACAAATCTTGAGCGTATATGTACTGCGTATACTTACAAAAAATTCCGAATTACGCTGGAACTAATAGTACAAATTTTGAGCGTATATGTTCTGCGTATACCTACAAAAAATTCTGATTGAAATTAACAAAATACAAATTTGCATTACATAGAAGCGTGGAAACCTTGACCGAAAATATTTTCAGAATAAAGCTCTCAACAATACCTTTCATTTGATATCCATATTGCGATATTTTAGATAAATTGTGAAGAATCGAAAATAAGTGGCAACCTTACACTATTATTCTAAGGGATAACATTTTGTATAGAGGGAGAGCATTGTTTAAGGCACTTCTCTAGGTACCCATGAATAGTAATATTTTACCATTTTTTCTAAAAACAAAAATTAAATAAACTTGCGATTCAAAATAGGTGGCAACCCTATTAAAAATATTTTTAAATTAGGAATCTTTGAAATACCTTCCATTTGATACCCATATTATGATGTTTTAATTAATTTGTAACTAATTTTGAATAGGTGGCAATTTTATACGAGTCTTCTCGGAGATAATGCCTATTCAGATAACCTTGAAATCCAAAACATTATCTGTGTACGAAAATTTCATCAAAATCGTTAGAGTCGTTTCCGAGAACCCGAGATTTGAGCCCAATTTCTTAACTGGTGGCAACTTTTTTCGAAAAAGCAAAACGTTCTTGAACATCCACATCCTAAGCCTTTTAATTTGGTGCGGTACTTTTGAAAATGGCGGCGCAGATCTGAGGGCATTGATTAGAAAACAACTTGAGTTTAATTTTTTAACAGGTGGAAACTCTTTGTGAAAAAATAAAACCAGTTTGCACATCTACAGGCCAAGCTTTTATTTGACACCCCATTTATGAAAATCGAACGAGTTGTGCAGATCTTTTATGTTGCACAAAAAATGCATTCGCGTATTATTTTGAACTTAATTTCTTAACAGGTGGCAACTTTTTTCGAAAAAGTAAAACCTTTTTGAACATCCACACCCTAAGCCTTTTAATTTGGTACCCCACTATTGGAAATCAAACGGACGGTGTGGATCTGAGGGCATTGATTAGTAAATAACTTGAGTTTAATTATTTAACAGGTGGCAACTCTTTTCGAAAAAATAAAACCTTATTGCACATCTGCAGGCCAAGCGCTTTAATTTGACACCCCAATTTTGAAAATCGAGCGAACGGTGCAGATGTTTTAGGCTGCACAAAAAATGCCTTCGCGTATTATATATAATCATGGGCGTAGCTAGGTTCAAATTTTCTTTCAAATTTTCCTTATATATATACAAAATAGCACCCTGAAATGCCAGCTTAATAGGGTCGATTCCCGGCCTCCCGCCCCCTAAATTTCATTCATACCTTATCTTACACTTACCTTACCTTACAAAAACTCACTTCACCGCACCTACAATCAACTCATCCCACACAAACTCACCACCCCTTATCTAAGCTCGCCACACCTCAACTCATCTCACCTCAATTTGGGAACTACATATTTCGGGATTTTTAGAGATTTTCGGCATTCTCGGGATTTTCAAGACTATTTCGTGATTCTCGGGACTACTTCGGGAATATCGAGATAATTTCGTGATTTTGGGGACTATTTCAGAAATTTCTTTATATTTATCGATCTTAATATCGATATATTTACAGACAAATTTATCGATTTTGCCATCCTTGTATTTATCGATACATGTAGCTTTCCGGTTGCCCTTCCCCGGTACAAAATGTTTCTCTCAACCTCGTAAAAATGGGCATGTTTTTGCCTTCTTGTCCGTGTCTAGCTCAGGTAAATCATAATATATAATTTTAAGCAACCATCTGATTTTCAGGGCAAGCATCTCCACCTGATAAAGCTTCAAAGGGCAGAGAATGTGCACTTTTTTGCTTTAAAAGAGTGTGATATTTTAAGAAATGAACACAAAATTTTCTCACCCTTTGCTCTTATTTTAAAACCGATAACGAAAAGAGAAAGGGGCAATCAAAAGGCGAGATTTTTTGGTAGAAACGAAATCATCACAAGACGAAGGACGGGAATGCTTTCTGTCAAAGGGGAATAGTGCTTGTGGTACTTTTGTCTAAAAAATTACTGTAAATGCCTTCTATTCAACAATTTTTATTGAGCTTGAAAAACTATTGTGGAAAAGCAACAACAATTTGAAAAAATGGTAGAAGTGATAGCTATTTCGAAAATCACCACATTTCCTTCAGCGGGATTCGAACCTTCTTTAGCGGTGTTTAACTCAGTGAGAGGGCAGGACCTAGACGAATGTATTTGCATAAAAATTTATTAAAGCAAAAATGTGTTGGGTAGGCGTCGGGGCCAATGATAACCATCAGTTGTAAGTCATGCAGAGTCCCTACGGCTTGTTGCGCTGTGGCTTTGCCGCTTAAACTCTGTAAGAGTTTTTGGGGGTGTACGTAAAGCGGGAGTGTTGAGCACCGGTTATGTATTCAAATTAGAAAGTTGGGTAGGCGCTGTGGCCAATGGTAGCTCTTGTACCACCTCTGTATGCCGAAAGTAATACAGAGCCCCGTGAGACAACTCCGGGAGAGTTGTGATGCATCAAGCGAGTTTGTTGAGCATGATTAGGGTTTCCGGCAATTAACTACCGCCCGAAACTCGAGCTCGGATCTTTCGATCGGCACTGCTGTGCTCTGCTCACTGGGCCACTGCGACCGTTTCAGCGACGCGAGCTTAATGATATATAAGTGTTTTCTCTCATAACAGCTTTGGACCACGAGTAGTGAGTGGGAGAGCTTTTTTTCTAGGGCTTTTGTGCTAGCATAACAAAAGTCTTTCGAACTACCTTGCCATCTGTCTTTCATTTGTCTTACGAAATACTCTTTACTATCTTAGCTGGAACTACCCAGTAATGCTACTGCATAGTCATTTAAAAATACAGCCATCTAGCGGTGAGTACGATATCTTTGTATCGGATTATTTGAAGCTGGCCATCTGCAAAACATGTGGTATACTACTTCCTCTATGGAAAAGAACTCAAAATCAGTTACGAATTGGTCAGTTGGCTGCGGGCTTCCTAATTATATTGGAAACACAAAGCTTGTCTTGTTCACTAGGAGATATGAATTGCCTAATGCTTAACGTCCTTTGATCAGTGGGGCTATTCTTCGCCCTCTGGCGTGGTCAAATATTTAAGCGTGATCCTAGAAGGATAGAAGCTATCCTGATAGCGATATGCTGTTGTAAATGCTCCATAGGTAAGAGTTGGGGCCTTTTTCAAAAGGTTATCCACTTGCTATCTGAAGCTGTAACCAAGGGAATTGTCACTGACTAGTGGAATTCACTGGACAAATCTAGTTGAATTATGAGGTTAGAGCAGTGGTTCATAAACTTGATGATGGAACCCTTACTAAATACCTTTCATTTTATGGAACCCCACATTAAATTACTAATAATCAAAAGCAGTGCAACTTAAATATGAATACAAAGTTTTACTAGAAATAGTAATAGAATGAAATTGTTTCACTTTTACTAATTATGGCTTTATAGTTCGATATTATGTCTGAAAGCTGTATGCACATTTCTATATTTGTTTTTTTATCAAAGTGTAAGCTGAAAACCTTGTTTCACAACGATACGTTGTGACAGAAGGAAGCAAAGATAACATAGCCTTTTTAGCATTTGCCTGGTATACACTCCTAACACTAATCCAAAACTCGTTCAAAGACACAATCAAATGTGTGTTTCAGTGTCGAAATACTCTGAAGATCTATGAAAGGTTTGTTAATTGGATTTTGTACCCAATCGAAAAACAATCTGACAAGGATTTCAGGAGATTTACCAAGTGCCGATTCCATTGCGTTTCTTGTAGAAAGTTGTATAAAGGTGGGAAATGTTCCATGCTTTTCTTTTCCACACAGGTAATCCTGGAATTCAATTTTCTTTTAAAGGATGAAAATATATCCCTCGCCAAAAATACGTTCATTGATTTTCCATGTTTAAAAATATTACTAGCCGGATATAATATTAGTAGGTAATATTTTGGCACTTACAGTTCTGGGTGCCCTACGACCCATTTAAAACTGAGGCCCTTTTAGGAATGCAAAGAAGAATGCCTACAAATTTACTGCACTGTGCACAGGGCACTGGCCCATCGGGGTGCATGACGAAAGGACTGCCCTTCAATTGGTTGCCTCGCAGTTGCGATGACCCGGGCTTGAAAGAGCCAGTCGAGCACTTCCTGTGCGAGTATTCAGCACTCACAAGGATGAGTCTGAAGACAATCGGCAAACCATTCCTGCAGAATATTTCAGAGTGCAGCTGCCTCTCTCATCAAAGCCGCCAAATAGCTGTAGGTTGCACGAGTTGTGGAATCAAAATGGCAAACTTGCTAATCGCTTGTCGCCCGGGTGACAATTCACTTAAACCAACCAACCAACCTTCATCACCTGGTTTTCCATAGGAGAAGATGCCTTCCTATTCTTCTGTTACTTGCATCTCCAGCTGCATTGTATACTTTCAGAGCTGGAATCCAGCTGGTCAATCCAGCGTAGCCGCACTACGTCTAAATCGTTGTAATTCTCTTCCATCGGCTGCGGTATTCGCCGTCACTAATGCGCAAAGGTCCGTAAATCTTTCGCAGAATCTTTCTTTCGAAAACTCCAACTCCTCTTCAGATGCTTTAGTTGTTCATGCTTCTGCGCCAAACACCGCCATACACGGCCATTATGAGTGACTTGTAGAGTGTGATTTTTGTACGACCAAGTAAGACTTTACTTCTCATTTACCTACTCAGTCCAAAGTAAAGCTTTTTGTCAAGAGTGATTCTCCGTTGGATCTTAAGGCTGACACTATTACTGGTGCTAATGCTGGCGCCTATATAAACGAAGTTGAATACCTTTGGAAATAATATCTGTCAACCGTGCCGTGGGTGCCAAGACGTGTAAGCTCTGAGTGTTTGTCTGATGACGGGTGATACTTCGATTTGTCCTCATTCACCAATCAAATATATTTGCGGAACCATGGACCAAATATAGTAGAACTGTGTTTTTAGATTAGAGAAAATCCTATAGAATTAAACCGGATAACATTTTTTGGTGCATAAGGACGATTGGGTATTGAAAATGTCCTTTTAAAATTGTATCCTTGAATTTTCTTAAAATTATTTATTTATTATCATTATTTTTGGGAAAACTATATGTTAAGGACTAATACACACTAGATAACTTCATCAAATCTCGTCGTTCTAACTTTGTTAGCATAAAAATTGAATTGATAGGACATTTTCAACACCTATTCGTCCTGGTGAACAAAAACATGTTTTTTAATTCTACAATAATATCTTAATATCTTGCTATGTAATGAAGCTAAGGAGGAAATACATACATACAATATATGCACCATTCATAAAAATTGTATTTGTTATATAAACAAACATATGCACATTAGGGTGATCAAAAATAAGTAAAGACTGAATTTTAATGCCCTCACCTCATAGGATTGTTCTATATCAAAAATATATACCCCTTTTTTATTTTGAAATCAAAACATATTTAAAGGTCGCTCAAAGCGCTCAAAATTTTCTATGTATTTTATGTCGGGAAAAAACAACTTTTCGTAGAAATGATAAAGAGTTCTTCAAAATAAATATTTTTCGATCGGAAAATTCTGGTTCTCTTCAGGAGACTTTCAATTACAGTACCCACTATTTTATTTGAAAATTTTTTGATACTAAAGATTTTTTATTTAGGGTGGTTTTGGCAGACCTAAAAAACACAGTTACTATAAAAAAAAAATTGTTAAATAAATAACTTGGTATTTTCCTATCGAAAAATGTTAATTTTCAAGAATTCTTTACCATTTCTACGAAAAGTGTTTTGGACCACCCTAATGTACATATATACATACATGCATATGAGCATAATTATGCATAAATATGAGGTGTCACATAACATTATTATGCCATTGCACTCTGTACTCACAAATATTTGGTTGAAATTGAAAAGTCCATTTACCTTTTAAGCGTACATACAAACAAATTGCAGTGTAAGCAATATTTAGCAATAAATAGGTATAATGTTTAGAATAAAGTCAAAGTTTGATATAGGAAATAAATTTTTCCACTTCTTCTCTCGTATGGCTTGTAAACCTTTTATGCAATTTTGGGCCGTAGCTTTAGTGAAAATAAGGTCCAAGGAAATTTCGATCTTCATTTTATACTTTTATATGTATGAATGTATTACGTACAGATTTCAATAAAAACTAGAATAAAACAAAAAGATTTATTTGTCCTGAATTCGAAAAAGTATTTGTGAAGAGCGAAAAAACTGCATTCAAAGTAATTTTTGTATGAGCATATTTAAATAAAAACTTTTTTAAAGAAAAAAAAAAAACTCCTGGCAGACAAAATGAAAACAATTAACAATTACTTAACATTAATTATTAGCGAGGTGTCCCTTAAATTCCTTTAATCCTTTAAAAAAATAAATGTATATCTATGTACATACATATGTGTATGTATAAAATAAAAAAATAATTGAAATCTTCCTCTCGAATAAAAATTTGGGAACTGAAGTTCCAGTAACTTTCTGACAGAGAACGAAACGGAAACAAATTTTCTCTGATTTTTTTGCGAAGAATGGAAGCCAGCACAAAATTTTACACATGGCGTTCGTTGGTTTGAAATGTTTGAATATTGAAATTAACCGAAAAATAACCGAAAAATAACTATGCAAATTAAGTCAACGAAAGACTTAAGACACGAACGTTTCGTGCACAAAAAATTAAAAATTGTTCTATAAATGGACAGTTCACCCTAATGATAAAGGATCTGGAAATTGAAATGATCCAAATTTCTTCGTACTTATTAGTTCTCATTGGTAATGTTCCCGAAAGTTTCTTTCTCATTCTGTTCTTGAGAACGTGTTCTATAGTTTTGTTCTTTACGGAAACGTTCGCGAATCGTTTGTTCTAATTTTTTTTCTGGTTCAAATAGCTCTCTATACTTTTGTTCCCGTTTGGATCTTTTGTGGGAAGGTTCTTATCATTACATTTGGTTCTCATGAAGAACTAAACCAAAACTGGAACGCATTATCGATCCCTGCTCTAGAATGAGTTGTCCACGATCAACTGCATTTGCCCCACTGTGCACACAGTGTGGACAATTAACTCTTTTTTGCTACAAATTCAAATATCTCGAGAACGAGAACTTGAAAAGATAGTAAAATAAATGTAATAGAAGTTTAAAGGTTTTGAGAAGAACTGCTCGGGACAAAACCATTTGCTTGACGACCTTTAAAATAATCTTCAAAAAAAGAAAACAATCATGTTTATTCTTTTCGGCTTTAATGTCAACGAAACTTTTTTCCTGAATTTCCCATCTCATAAGGTTTAAAATACCGTCACATTTATTTCACTATCTGTTCTCGTTTTTTATTCACAAAATATCAACATACAAACGTACATATTTCCGTATGAAGCTTTTGTTTGATCACATTACATATTCACGCAAGTATGTATGGTGATCATTAAAAGCGTTAGCCATGCAAAATTACACATTTGTACGATGAAATACTTTCATGCATACAATCAATGTAGGTATCATAATGTATGTAGTAGATAATTTCCATTAAGGTAATTACGTGCACCACTTACCACAATAAACACAAAAAAACTGAGCCTCGAACTCCATAAAACGCACGTGTGCTTGGTCGAATAAAAAATATGACCGTTTAAAATCGGAAAGCGTAATCATAAGTAAAACAATTTAAATCAGAATTCAATCGTTTTTTTATTATTTTTTTTTAATTTCGTTCAAAATTATTATTGAGATCTATTTTGCGCTAAACAGAAAATTTTGTTTGAGATTTTTATTGTTCCACAACTTGTCCGATGAGGAATGTCACGAAACTGCAGAGAAAAAGACATCGCCTATGGGGCCATGCTACGATCGGGCGAAACGCGCGCTATGTGGGATCGATAAAGGGAGTTGAAGAGGGAAGCGAGATGAATTTACCGCAATTAGAAAAGAGAGGCTGAAATACGTGAGTGCGAAGAGCTTGAAATGCTGGCCGACAGGAAAAATGCCCGAAAATTTTACCAGAGAGTTAAGCGCCTTACGGAAGGCGTCAAGACCAGGGCGTACCCCTGTAAGAGCAACAATGGCGACCTAGTTACCGATGTTTAGAACGTACTTAAATTGTGGGGGCAACACTTTTCCGCCCTACTGAATCATGAAAAAACATTAGAAGGTAAAATCATTCTTTCAATTCGTCGGCCACGATTTTTTTTTTAAATTTTAAAATCATATAAAATTTGAAATAAAAATAAAATTGTTAACAATTAATTGTTGTTCGAGATTAAAAATGAGAATGTGTGTGTGAGCTTGAGTTCGAATTTTAAAATTATCCCTGCAAACCATTTTTTCAGAGTATTCTGAATCGTAAAGAAATTTTAACGAATTCGGAAAGATCACATCCGATTTTTTTCCGAATTTTCTAAAATGAAATAAATTACGCACACTTCCATTCTTTTACGAAATTTCGGAAGAAAATCGGTGAAGAAATGAAAATAATGCTGCTTTCTTGTAGACTTTTTTCAGAATTTTCTTTATTTTTCGTACAGAAATTTCTTTACGAGTTCGTGTCAACCACTTCATATAATTTTCTTTGAAGATTCGGAAAAAAATCGTTACAGAAATCAGATACTCCTAAAGATTTCGTTAAGATTTCGGGAACTTTGGTTTGCAGTAGGGCTCGTAAAATTATCCGACTATTCGACTAATCGGTTAACCGATTATTCGATTCGTAACCGTTCGCATGCTTATTAGTCGGTTAATGGTATTCGAATAGTCGCCCGCCTTCGATTATTCGAATAGTTGCTTTGCTTCGACTACTCGAGCATTGTAGCAAATCGAATTTCAGCAACCGAACTTTCATTGAAATTTCTTTGACAAATGAAAAAAAATTTATTTAAATATATACATACATGCACACATATGTATGTATATTCAGATACAAAAAATGAGCGGACGCAAAAGGAGCTTGGTTTGGGATTTTTTCGCAAAAAACAGAGGACGAAAAGGAAGTAACATGTTCCATATGTGGTGCAGTTTTGTGCCACACCTCCTCTACATCCTCACTGAACAACCATTTAACAAAAATCCATAACAAAAA
>NW_023458564.1:36316182-36360725 GCF_013731165.1 Rhagoletis pomonella | reverse complement strand
GTTCTATGATAATTTCACTTCTAGCACTGTTATATTCCAATATCGAGGGAGCTTCTACATGGCGCATGGAAGTAATTGATGAGCTTGTCAAATTTGGAAAAGCTTTCTATAAGAACTTATTGAAACGTTTAAAGCTGAAGAAGAAGCAGCATTTAAACATAGTGGATCTACCGGATGTTATGATGCTTGGTGCATTCCGAGCAACCATAAAGAAGCATCCATTTCTTTACACAGGACATGTGACTAACTGCAAGTCGTACCTCGAATCTCAGCTAACGTCTGCTGTTCGCGACCTTTTCGCAAGCAATTACGATGCGGCTCTGTTGCAGATTGACAATTCTGTGTTGGCCGTTTGGCGAGACTTGGAATACTACTATGTTCTCGATCCTTTTAGACGTGGCAAAGCAGGCCAGGTACTAGACGCAGAAGATTTCCTAACCAAAGGAGTGGCATGTCTGCAGATGCATTCAAATTTTGAGTCTTTGTGTAGGACACTCTTTCAAAAGGCGCTGAAAATGCGGCGTGGCGGCAAATTTTTCGTTCATGCCATAAATATCGGCTGTATAAGACCGATGCTGTCATCGGCAAATATAAAAAATAAATATCCACGTTTACAGATAGCCTATCCAAAAGTCCTAAGCAAGGCGGAGCAGGATAGACGCCAGTCCAAAAAAGGCAAGGGTAAGAAGAAACTGGGACGCACTTACAGTATACAGTCTATACCAGATGAAGATCGCATACCCGAGTTCGAGGACGCCGATGTGGTCGGTGCTGTATTGGATGAAATTATATGCGAAGCCATCGAACGCATGACAGAGCCCGCTCCCAGCCGTATGCACTTGTACAAGCAAGCAGATAAGGTGCTGCTACGTTCCGACAAAGAGTATTTGGAGGGTCTGCGTTATAAGCTGATCCACGGTGAAGACTATGACAATGTCTATACAGAATTTCAGAAACAGCCAGAGCCTCCACAGCGTCCATTGACACTAGAAGAAGAGCTGGAGATACGCACTAACTTTGAGATGCTGCCTGACAGAACGTGGGTTGTGTTAGGAAAATCGTATATACCCTTGGAGGAGGACGAATCCAGCAAATTGAATGGTCTACTCTCCACTTTGGTAGCTACTGCACTAAGCGCGAAGTATAATATTTCTACATGGAACAAGGAACTCGTTGATTACGCAGTGAAGTCATCTAATAGCTTTGGCGAAGAATTCTCTAACTATGAGTCGACACTGAGTGCTTTTCTCTCGAAGAAGATGCCGAAGATAACAATTGGTCAAAACATTTATATGCTGCAATTGCAGAGGATTATACAAAGTTCGGTGACGCGTAATCTGCGACAAATGCTGCTGGAAAGTCTGATAACATACACTCGTTTGATTGTCATATGCCAGATGTTCTCATGCCTGATTGTAAAGCGGTACAACTTCTTGTACATGTTCATCGGTTTTCCATGTACGCCAGTGGGTTATCGCAAATTCGGTTCAGGTCCTGGTTGTTTGCTAAGGTTCGTAGAGCTCGATTCTCTTTTACGGCGCATAGAGTTCGGTTGCAATCCGCAAGGTTGCGAAATAACCAATTATGTGGCGGTAGCCATAAAAGTCTTGGACGTGACGAACGTGCCACCTAAACGATATAGAAAATGGCCACCAGATGTTGAGGACGCCATATACGCGACTGAGTTTGATCGCAAGCAAAAAATTGATAGATTACGTATGGATAAGATTCGCTTCCTCGACAGGGAACTGCGCAAAGAGAATGAACGTATACAGCGCTTCCTCGAGGAAAAAGAGCAGAGAATAGCAGCACGCACACAGAGAAGCAAACCGAAAGGTACGTACTACGATTTACTGTATGTGTGTATTCAAAGCAACTCTCTACAAAATTTCGGTGGGTTTTACACTTGAGACGAATTTGACTCAACAATAAATTAAGATCATACGAAAGATTTCGTGCGATAAAATGCGATGATGATAGAGAAAAAAGTGTTAACGTTTCACGGCCAAATTACTCCTCCAAAGTATAATCAATAAATTGGCTAATCCCTAAAGAATTTAAAACTACGATTGTTCTACCGGTAATCGTAGTAAGATGGTCTTACTTACTAGGAAACATCAGTAATTTTAGATAGAAAGCTAATGCGTAATGGCATGGCTCCAAGTATATTTTCACCACTAATTTTTCACATGGTGTGAATCTGTCAAAATCAGCAGTCGAAGCGAGGCCAGTAATGTACCGATTTTTCACGAAAGGGTCGAAGCTTGACCAAACAGTCAGCTCACCATCAACCATAAAGTTACGTTCTCAGATTCGTGTAATATATCTCAAGTAGAGCTGGCTGCCCTCAAAGAAGTTGTCGATACGGCGCTCCTGTGTGAGGCTCATGATAGCTCAGCGAGCTTTGGGTGAACTCTTTCTGTTCTAGATACGATCAGAGGCGGCCATGGGCAGGTCATTATCGCAAGATTATAAATTTCATCCAGTCCAACTAAATACTTTCTTCCTGGCTATAAAGCCTACGTGAGGCTGAAAATCAATCTTTTGGCTCGCAATTCAGCACTAACTCTGAGGAGCTCTCTGGGACTGATTTTAAAGCTTCTGAAATGCCCAAGAACGCCTTCAAACTCGAGGCATCCTTCTCAACTAATTTAGCTTGTAGTTGTTTTTTATGAAAGATTTTGAAACCATTAAAATTCTTTTTTATCGTAGTCTCATTACATTCGTCTCAAAAATGTACCATCTGAGTCTGGCGAAGGCCATCGGCAGAGAAAATTCGTTGTACTATCCTCATACTCCAAACAAGATGTACACAGTGGATCTTCGATGGTGCATATGGTGACCATATGTCGTCCCCATGTATTGTACCCCGTAATCAGTCCTATCAGGGCTCGTAAGATCACTCATTCTCAGAAGGAATTTTTCTAGCACCCTTTCAGGAAACACTTCCGACACGATCTTCAAAAGCGACACAACTCTAAATTACACGTTCGTCAGGAATTCGGAAAACTATTTCGCAGCACATGCTAATCATATGTGCAAGAGAGACTTTACTTTAGGTTTTTTTAACCAAAAAAAGGTAAATAAAAGCTCTGTGTACGTTTTAGTGCATAATTTCAAAAATGCCAAATTTAGAGTTGTGTCACTTTTGAAGATCATATGCGACTTGGATATTTTTTTGGTTTTTTTGTTTATGAGATCCTTGATGTACCCGATCGTTCCCGATTGGACGCTGCAGAGAACCGCAGTTCGCCAATTCATCAGCCAGTTCGTTACCTTGAACACCGTAGTGTCCTGGCACCCACACAAATTCAACATTCCTGGACCATCTTGGAAGACGAGCGAGCGATTTTCAAGGACTTTAGAGCAGCTTGGCAGTCACTGCAGATACTGATTTTATGTCCGTGTCATCTTTCGCCAATTATCCAGTCTGCCAAAGCAGTAAAGCATCTAAAGTTACCGTCCACATGCCATCCAGCTCCAGTACCGTTTTCAGCCTCTGAGCCGCCGGTATAGAAAGTGTATGGATCTCCCTTTTTAGGGAATCTAACGACGTATTTTATTCCAAAGGAGACTTCTGGCATCAGTTTGTTATTATGTGCCAATAACAAGGGGTATTGCTCTGGCAACGTTCTCATCAACTTTCTGTGCCCAGAACTCCGATCGGCCTGCCACACAACAAAAGAGTGCAGTCGAAAAATCGTTTTCATTGCCTCCTCTTGGATCGCTAAATATTTACAGAGGCGGCAAATTCAACAAACCATTAAGCGCCGGTCCTGACGTTGTACTCATGCCCGTACGTAACTATTGGCCTGATTAAAACTATGTCAGGTCTTACTAACGATTCATCGATACTGTCTGAAAACTTTCAGCGCTCGATTTAAATTCAGCTCGACGTGAGTTTTCCATGTTAGCTTCGTGTCTAGAGCTACCCCTAGTTATTTCACATCCACGGAAAGGCTTTGGTTTACGCCTCTAAGCCCTGGAAGGTTTAGACCTTTCAATTTTCTTTTCCGCGTAAAAAAGACTACGGTTTTCTTACTACCAAGGCCTACTATGCGTCGAGTTGTAAGTGATTTAAAGAAACGGGTTTGAAGGGACTGACTTTTGAAAAATCTAAATCATGTATCTTAAATTAGTTTCTTTAAAATATTGTTTGGTTAATTTGTTAAACTAAATTTTTCTGTCCTTCTGTGTAAAATAGGTAAGAAAATGGTCAGATTGAAACTTTCCACCGAATATACAGATGTAGAAGATGAGTTCGAAGATTTCGACATGGAAGAAATGGAAGAGGACGAAGTAGAACTAAAGCATAAGCCGGGCAAGCAACTTCAGCGCGAGGCCGATTCCAGTTTCAAGCCACGTAAAATCTTATATGGCTACCGCATGCGCGAGAAAGACTGCAACTTCAAAATCCAAGGTACAACCGCACTGGAAGATCGTGCTGCCGCGCATGTGGACAAGATCAAGCCCTGCTTCTTCGCCAGTACTTTGGCTGTGTTGTATGCTATCCTGCGACCCCTCAATCAATGGTCCGCGCAGCGTGTGGATCGAGTAATCGAGAGTGGTAGAACTATCGCAAGTCGTGTTACGAATATGACGTCGGCCTTTGAGCGGTTTATCAAGAATGTCACTGTAGATGATTACAAATTCGATGTGTGGGTTAAGAGACATGATCCAGCCGGTGTGGCCAGTGCGAGTGTCTCCCGTAGGATTGCAAAGTCTATGCAAACTCGCAAGTATTTGCTGCTACAAGTTTCCAATACAACATTCGCACTCTTTCACGACGAATATTATCACTTATTCGATCCATATCCGACCATGCAGAAACCCCAAGAGGGCGAGGAGGAGGAAGAAGACGCAGATGGGGACTATGTCGAAAAGGAAGGTCTACGCAAAGGCAAATGTAAGAAAGGCGTGAAGAGATATGGTGAACGTAATACTGCCTCTTGGGTGCTCTTTGCCGATGTTAATTCCCTGCTGAAATATGTTGATAAACGCGCAGCGAATTCATCCTGGCAAACGGCGGAAGAGTATGCACTGCACGTTATTGATGTGATATCGTACAGAAAGGCGGGACCAAAGACACGCACACTGCAGTTGCTCACCGATTTGTCGGTACCGATTGAATGCAAGACAACGCAGCATGGCGAGGATGAGGCCGTTATGTGTGCTCATCCGGAAACTATGACTTGGTTAGATCTGGAGAATTGCTTGCCTGTCTGGAGCCGCATGAACCGTCGCAACACAGCAGGTCGCTACCGCAATTTGCCAGTAACGAAGTTGAAGCGATTCGATATAGAGATCGATGGTCGCCTGTGGTCAATTTGGGGCAACCTGCATCCCGATGCGCCAGTATTTAGTGTATCATCACGTGGAAAGCAATACCTTGCATGTAATGTTATGGCCTGTTGTGCTGCAAAGGTGTACAGACTGACCGATTGGAGTCCGCATTTACTCGATACGATAGTAATTAACGGCGATCGTTACCACCGCGAGAGCTTGGAAAATATAAAATTGTCCGACTACGAATTCTCGTTGGAGGATTTGAATCTGGATTGTACACTGGAGAGCCTCAGATTCGTTGTGCATCTGGAACATGTCGCTTTCGGAAAACTCTACAATCCAGGCACCCGCACCACGATGAATTTGGCCGATGCATTGATGTACTTTTTCACACACTTCCAATTTGGGGTGCTGCAGTGCTTTAAGCATTCCCTGGCTATTGGTCGCACGATGGGCTTCGACGGAGGCTTCTTTATGTACGATTGCCAAAGCAAAGATCATCCACTATTCCCGAAGGGACAAGGTGCTTCGTATTTGCTGCGTACCAAACATTTGCAGGTGCTGCTTTACTGCATCGTGGTGACGCTCAATGTACCTTATTATAATGTAAGTTTTACTCTGCACAAAGTGGAAATGCTGCGCGAGGACGCCTCTTTGGATGAAGAGGGTGAGGCCGGAAGTCAGAACACTGGTGGTAATTAAAGTATTGTAGTAAAATATTTATATCTATATTTTTAAATGCAAAATTATCGTTGCTATGAATTAATATTTGGTGTAAAATAAATTAATCGACGCAATAAATTACAAACATGCACTGTAATAAAGTCTAGTAAATACAATAAATAAATAGTTCCGATATACTATATTTTTCCCGAGTTGAGTTAATAAAACATAAATTACCATTTAGTAAGCAAATATGTAAATGTATACGAACTTTTTTATTAGTTTAAGAAAAATAAATGAATACACTGGGCCTAAATCTCGGCATTCGATATCGAATGTAACTCAAATCGAAATTTGATTTTGAGATCAAGGGCTTCGCCCGTTCAAATTGTATTGTGGCTGCCATTTTGTTTCATTATATACGAAGCGAGTAATCACTCGATCACGAATGCCGCGATTCGGGCCCAGTTTTGGTTTGAATTGAATGGAATAGCTACGAACGTAGCGTATACTTTGAATACACACGTTCGCAGCAATTGGGATTTAGTGATCGCATTGTCGTAGATTTTACGAAAAATCGGACTAAGGTTAAGAGGTCAGTTAAGTTGCAAGAATTTTTACATGGGTTACATGGTGTTGCCGTTGAGAATTTTCGGAAAGTCTCAAAAAAGGAGTCATTGATGAAAAAAAGGGTCACCATATTATTTTTGCTTTTCTTTACTAGTAGAAGGATAAATCTGTTGAATTAAAAAAAAAATAGCGGGATAAGCTTTACACATAAATCTAAGTTGTTGCTGCAAGGAGAAGACAGACATCTTTTATATAAATAGCTTTCAGCAACCACCATGCCATAGGTAAAAAAAACACTTTTTTAGTCGGTTGACCAGAGACCGTTCTATTCGAAAAAAACCTATTTTGGTCCGATTTGCCTAAAATTTGGTACGCAGCTTTTTGCCGAAATTAGCATATAGTATCATATTTTCCGGTGAGTGGTCCAGGGACCGATCTAATTAAAAAAAAAAACGTATTTATAGTCCGATTTCCTCGAAACTTCGTACGTAGGTAGCTTTTTGCTTAGACTAGCATATAGAATTCCCTTTTTCCGGTAAGTAGACCAGGGACCGATATATTCAAAAAAATCGTATTTATGGTGCGATTTTTAAAGTGTTAGTACCAAAAACAACGGAGCTACATGTCACAGGCTACCTGTTTTTGATACTCATGTTATAATATTTTTTGTTTCTTTTGTAAAATAAAAGTTTGTTGGTTAGGGCCTTTGGGAATTGCGATATAAACTTCTTCGGTAAGTGTGTTTGTGAGTGAACCCCTCCTAAATGCCCGGAACGATTTTAATGAATTTTTAAAGTGTTTGAGCGGGTCTCTGTATAATTGAGGTTCACAACCTGAAACACCAGGTGGCGCTGGAGTCGAGGTATTACTAAAAATCGTGTTTATTGACCGATGTAGCTCATATTCGAGATATACAGGGTGGGCCAAATAAGAACTACCAATGTTAAACACGTATAACTACATTATTTTTTAATATTGTTAATTATAGTTGATCTCTTCGAAAATGATAATGGATACTTATAGCAAGACCACCAACAACGACTACAATATGCTATTCGTTTTGCGCAATTCGCCACACAAATTGATTTTTTAGGTAATGTTTTGATGTCGCATGAAGCGTATTTCCAAGCAAAACTGTAGTTGTGGGGCTCTGAAAATCCAAGGGCGGCACACCAACACCAGTTACACCCATCCAGATGTCCTTTTTGACCTTATGACCTAAAAAGTTTTCGGCCCATATTTCTTCGAGAATGAGGATGAAACGCCAGAAACGATTTCTGGGGCTTCTTACAGAACAATGATTGACAACTTTTTGCGGCCAACGGCACAGCAGCATCCTAATTTGTGGTTCCAACAAGATAGAGTGACTGCGAACACTATTAGGCAAACTATGGACCTATGAACTATGAATGGTTGGTCTTATTTGGCCCACCCTGTACATTGGTAACGGTAGGGGCAATATGTATTATTGCACAGAAAGAGCTGCGAGGTAGCACTAGAGTCGAGTTATTGGTAAAAATCATCATGTGGAGTCACTCGGAGACACCAAGAATCAAAGTTAATTTACCACCGTTTAATCAACCACCAGAACCATTGCGGTCCTTGCTTTATAGCGACTAAACAGAATAAAGACAATTCTTGGTAAATGCCTACAAATATAATTGTATGACATCCAATGTATTTCGTCTGAAATAAGCCTATGAATGTATATTGGATTTCTGTGGACTTATGATACTCTCCCATTTTGAATTTGCTATCAACTGCACTATACAGATTGAAGGACGATTCACCATCGAACCAAATCATTGTTGCCACAAGAACTTCTTCACGGACATAACTCTCTCATTAGGTTATTTAAGACGGCAATGGAGGATATGCCGCGAAAAATTACAAACTAACATTTAGTGAACAGACCTCCTCTTTAATCGGACTTATGTATATATTTATATCGAATTTGCGGCAGGTACCAAAGACTAAAAGATATGACTGATTACTCAAATACAAATCAGCCTTGGGCTTTTAGGAATCGCTATGCTAAATTTCCATCGCTAAAAGTCACTAAATCGCACAAATGCCAGCTCACAGTACGCGTTTCTGAATGCTTTCCCCGAGGCCTTTTAATAGACTCGCATTTCATCCACATAACGTATGCGGAATGAAATACGGAAAATTTTGGGTATGCAGTTTTATAATAGATTGGCGCTTACACATATGTTAGTGTTTGGCCGAGCTTCTCCTCCAAATTGTGGCGTGCGCCTTGAAGTTGTCACACCAAGCGGAGGGACCTACAGTTTTCGCCGACTCCGAAAGCCGACTGTATTTTTATGAGAAACTGTTTTTCGTTGTTTCGTTTATTTTAAATCTTTTGGCATTAACCTTTGTTTTAGAATTACAGTTATTTTATTGCTAAATGGGAAGAAAATAAACAACAATCTTCCAATTAAAAAGAATATCACCTTTTTTGGCACTCTTATTTTCCTATTTGGCACATTTTGGCACTTTTTTTATCCTTAATATGGAACCTAATGGCCGAGGATAGTTGGCAGCCCTGGCTGTTGCTGTCTGCACCATAAACTCCGCCATACGAATTTGTATAATTGATCGCTATTAGCGATTTTAATCGGATCGCGCCACGCGAATCCCCTAGGCCATGAACCTGGACTAAATCAGGGACGGCTGAAAGGTAGCCAGCGGACATAGCTTTTTTAAAATCTCCCTGGAAAACAGATTCAGCTCTCAACTTCCTCTCCTGTTCTCAGAAAATACTATTCAATGAATCGATACTTGCGAGTAATGTACATACATTTAGCGTACTCTCCATTCACGAATTGGTACACGAGGAATGTAAAAATTTTAAGGTAGGGACAAGCTCCTAAAAGAATGGTCATAGCAAACCGCGGAGACAGCCAAAACTCCATTCGACAATGATTGAATCGATGTAAACAAGTTTCATAATTTTAATTGCACTTTTATTTAAACACATACCTAAAACAAGAAAATAATTAACAAATAAATATGTAAGTACTTATGTAACCTTGTTACAAAGCACCACAAGGCCCACTTTCAATGTCTCGCGCGGAAACGTCTTACATCGAGATTTGCGTTACTCAGTCCTTCACTGCTACCACCATTACGATAATGATAACCGTCATCGCTTAAGAAATGCGCTGGCATAGGCTCCGCTGCTGTTTGTACAGTGGGAGAGGCGGCGCTGCTCATCGATTGGAATTGAGCAAAAAACACGGGCGCATCATCGACACTTCCGGGCTGCGTCATCAGTTGATGGTGTCGTAGCACAAATTCGACTGGCGGCATTTGCTCTGGCTGTGGCGTTGGTTGAGATACCTGGTATTGCGGCTGGTAGTTAAGCTGTTGAGCTGCAGGCGACTGTGGTGGTAGATAGTAGCTAGCCGGCTCTTCGGCGAGCGCTGGTGGCGTTGGCTGATGAGCCGATTGCTCTTCAAACATTGCTGTGGCTTCTTTGGCAGATTCTTGTGCGGCTTCTGCTACATTTTCGGCTTCTCCAAATGGACTTAGATAATCGCGTGTCGGTTCCATTTGTGGCACAACTTCCATTGACGGCGAGGACATTTCTAATGTCGGTGGAGACATTTTTGATGTTGGCGGCAAATAACTGGATGCTGGCATTGCCTGAGATCTTTGCTCTAGTTCCATTTGCTGGTGCATTTGCATTTCATGTCTTTGAATTTGAGGAGCCAAGTATTGCCTCGGAGGCATTTCAAGCATCTGCTGGTGTGGTGGCAAGTAATGCACAGCTGGCGCTGATTGTTGCTGCAGTTGTTGCCCACTGCTGGGCATTGTTGGTGGTGGAGCCAAATATTGATTGTTGGGCATGGCCACTGAAGCCTCTCGAGATTCATGTTCTTGAATAGGCATTGACATTGGTGATAAATACTGTCTCGACGGAGCAGAAGATTCCTGGAGCGTCTCCTGTTGGTCATGAGCATTCACATCTGGAGCGAAATGATGATTACTATCGGCAGTTATTGAATTCATTTGTTGAGGTTCATCAGATGAAGTCATCGGTGGCGCCAAGTACTGACGCATTGGCATACTATTTTGTTGCCTTTGATTAGTTGACTCCGTGCTCTCCATGGGTGCCAAATATTGAGTGGCTGGTGCAACGATTGGCTGCTCTTCCTGATTACGTGATGGTGGTGGTGGTGGTGGTGGCAACAGTTCTCTCGGCATCATCATTTCCAACGGCAACTCCCCACTGTGTCCCTTTGCAGGCATGCCGCCGCCCTGATTGTTGCTGCTTGAACTGCTGGCTGCACCTATGCCGTAAGGCTGCTGCCCTGGTTGCAGATATTCTGTTTGAGTTGGCAATTCGCGCAGTTCCTGTTTCTCAATGGTGGTCACAATGCGTTCCTCCATACGGGTATTTGGTAACCTATCACTCGGCTGCATCATTGTTGCTCTAGCTGTGCTACTTGGCATCATCGTTTTTGGAGGTATGTAGTGTTTGGTCAAATGTGAGACATCTGCCATGGTTATGCCGAAGGCCGCGCAGGCTGCAAGCGCCAAAGTGGTAAAATGCTGTAAAAAATTCCATATTTAAAATATTTCAATAACTATTTGGTGCTCGTATTTAATTATAATAGCTTGGCATTTGATGGCACCTGCAATACTAACCATCTTCTCTGTTGTTGTGGTGGTTGTGTCTGTGCTTTTTGTTAAAGTACCGTTCGATTGTGCGTGCGGTTTGTGCGTTAGCTGTTTTGGCGAAGTGCGCCTCTAAAATGACGATTCGATTGTGATTGCAATCCGCTAACGAGCACTTGCTTTTTATAATAAAGAGTTGGAAACAAGTAGACCTTGAGGAGTTACATATAAATATTTTCGAGTATGACGAAGAAGAGTGTAGACGCTCATAGCGGTTTTCAATAGGTCTTGTGATCGATTTTTCTTCTTTTTTTTTTTGCAAGTGGAAGAGTTCATCGCACTATTTTGGCTGCAAATTCGGCCATTTGGCTTGTTATAAAAAAGAGAAGATCGGCGTGTAATAAAGACTTTCGGAAGTACTTTAATTGTATAGATACATATTTATATATGCATATGTATATTTAGCGGTATCTGCACAAATCATAAGTGTACTTTGGTACAAGTAATTTGAGATGATAGCATTGAAAAATGTACTTACTATATACATTAATGTCGCTCATTTATGTACTAAATAATCGAGTGTCACAACTCAAAAGACGAAATTTTTTAAATAATGCAAGTTACTCGCTACATAATGCCTCATATTGTGTAAAAGTGTTGTGGTAAAATCTAGAGTAGTTTTATTTTTTGCATTTTGGAAGCAAACTGAAAACTTTAAACGCATCCCTTAAAAAAAGTAGGTTTTTAAGTTTGACAGTCTTTTAGTAGATACCATGCAAACTCAACTTCCCGAAATCTTAATGAAATCATTAGGAGTATCTCATTTCTGCAACGATTTTTTTTTACGAATCTTCAAAGCAATCAAAGAAAAATCTCCAAGAAATTCTTCACATAGCAGCATTGCTTTACCGATTTTCTTCCGAAATTTCGTCGAACCATTGAAAAGCGCGCAGTTTATTTCATTTTAGAAAATTCGGTGAAAAATCGGATGAGATCTTTACGAATTCTTTAAAATTTCTCTACAATTCAGAATACTCTGAAAAACTGGTTTGCAGGGTACGTGTGTAGTAGGGTGTTCATTTATTCGCCTTTTTTACAAAACCGGTTTTCGAGTTATTCGAAAAATTGCAATAATGGTGATTTCGTTTCTTCCAGAGAATCTGCCTTTTTTGCCTTAAAAGAGTGCGGCATTTTAAGAAACGAACCCAAAAACTAATTATACAAAAAAGCAAATAAGCAAATGGATGTATAGAATTGACAACAAGAACCACGCTGTCGAGTTTAAATACCGGCAAATCAGCTGCACTTGATAGTAGTCGGTTGAATAAGGAAAATGAATTAGCAACAAGAGTTTACGGGTTGTACATAGCTCAGTGGTTAACGCTTCTGACTTTGAACATCGAATTCGCAAGTTCGATCCCTGCTGAAGTCTAGAAAAAAGAAGTCTGATGAGGAGATGTGGTGATCTCCGAAATAGTGCTATAACTTCTACCGCTTATACCATGTCCCCACCGGAGCTAACCACGTAGTTATGGCTATTGAGTTGGTTATCCCGATAACCCACTTGATTTAGCGTAGTTTCGCCATATAAAAATGACAGCACTTAACCATTTCACTGAGATGGTTAAAAGCTAACCAACTCGAAACCACGTCGAAAGTCTGATACAACCCTGTGTTTTCCCGCCATCTGTGAGTCATTAGCGTTGAAATGTAAAGAATTCGTTCCCTACTAGTGTTTGGACTCAACTAAAATCAGTTAAGATTTACTCCGGTTTTAAAAAAAAATTTAAATCTACTCCTCTACTCCGCTGGACTTCAAATCTTTCCGTTTTTTTCATTTATGTTATGCCCCTCTTGGGGCCATTTTTTGAGTGTTCACCACCGGTTTCAGTGAAAAAATTGAAAAGTAGCCAAATTTCACTGTTAAAAAGTAACTCTTTCATAGCAATGCGTCAATAAATTAACTTCGTTATTTTTTGACGTATGGCTGTACAAACTGGCGGATGCAGAACTTTACTTAAGTTGTTAAAAAATATATGTAGAATGAAATTTATATAAAGTAGAAAAGGTTTGCTTTTTAAAAAATTAAGTGTTAGATACGTTCTACTTCATAGAAAATGCTAAAAATTACCTAAATATGTAACATATTATCCTTGCATTGCCTCGCGTTCTTATTTTGTATGAATAGAAAATATTTTAGTCAAACAATTAATGTCAGAAACAAAAATAAAAAATTCAATCTAGTACGGAAAATTTGTTTTTGGTCCGATTTTTTCAGCGATTTAGTAGTGAATCGAGGTTTGAAGGTCCGAACACTGTTCTTTACATTTATACTGTTTTATAAACCTCAAACCGCAGTGTGGACACCAATAGTTAGTGATGTGGTTAAGTTCGATTCGAGATGGTTAACTTTTTGGTGGGGACATGGTATTAGACTTTGTTGCTTTTTCAATTTTTCCTAATAAACAACCATGGTACAAAGCTCAATAAAAATATTAAAAATAAAATGTTAACAGCCACAATAACATTGACAAATCCAAAATTTTCTCACCGTTCGCCTTTATTTTAGAATCGTACACAAACAGTGAAAGGGACAACCAAAAGGAGACGAAATCACCATAAAAAACCGGATAAACCGGTTTTCTTGAACATAGTTTCCATACAGTGAAAATGCTTATGTTGGTATGAAGTCATGGCCAAAAGTTACAATAAAATTATTAACAATAATAATAATAAATAGCGGTCGCCCCTCGGCAGACAATGGCAATCATCTCAGTGTACTGTACAGTTTGTGTGTACAGCCTTCTGTAATAAAAAAGCTTCTTGGGAGGTGAAGTAAAGGTAAGTCAGACATGTAGTAAACGTTTAAGCGTCAAACATTCATTTATTAGAATCAAATATCATATACTGTTCTTACCCAAATAAAATAGGATATAATTTTAAAACTATCTAGTGGTTTTCCTTAAACTGGAAAAAGCTTTAAAAACTTCAAAAACTCCAAAACTTTTATTTAGAGGTCAAGATTTGTATAAAACGAAAAAAACTGGTTTGTCCGATAGAAAAATCCGGTTTATTCGATATTCGGAAAACCAAGATTTCAAAAAATCGCCTAAAGATATAAAAAAAACCGGTGGTTTGGAAAAACCGAGTATGTTTGATTATCCTTATAAATTTTAATTTATGCTAATTATACCTTTCGTGAACATGAAGTGGTATTATAACTTTGGTCCGATGTTTGTGAGTACCAGACGAAGAATAGATATACCCATCAAAATGAAAACTTCATCGAGCTGAGTCGCTTTAGTCGAATCCGTCTGGTTTGAACGACTGAAATTTGGTAAACGGAAATTTGTTTAATAATGTATTACTTATTTGTCGGAACCGACAAAATCGGAATACTATTACATATAGCTCCCATACAACTGATTGTTCAGATATCAGATTTTCGGTTATAATTTCCTCATATATGCAGAATATGAAATTTCGCACTATTCTCACTTATTATCAACGGAAAGCTTAAGGCGAAAATGACGAAGATCGGCTCACTATTATACTATTATTTGCTAATATGTGGGCAGCTAAAACCATGAAAATAATTTAGATTGATGTATTTTTATATGCTGAAAAACTAAGTTTTTTTCCAATAGTTCAAAGCTACTTATTATGTTTACCTGCAAGTTTTAAAATACCTATGCTAATAAAAATCAATTTAGTTAGCAAACAAATTCTAAGGAAAGAGTTTAACTTTGCTTTTACCAATCAACTTGTACTCTAAATAGCAAATCTATGGCATTGGCCATAATCTCTACTTTGACAGTGAATAACGTCTTAACTATTATCAAAAATTTGCTTATAAACTTTTTTGAAGCCCATCAAATTTCCAAGCGAAATATGTAACCAGAATTATTGCAGTTGACTCAGTTCATAATATTATTTACTAAGTACAACAAAAGGTCAATTCACATACAAATGTTTATACAAAATGTAACGGGAATTCGGCGCGCTTTCTACTTAACTTTTTTTGGTTTCATACTTAGTTTTAGGACAAAACCTTTAAATATAGGGGTCGCTCGAATAATAAAACCTACTTGGGAAATAACGGACACTATAATATGTAGAGTACGACCGAACTTCGACTCCGTCTTCGGCCATGTTCGGCCACCAAAGTTCGGTTCGGTTTCGGTTCGGTTCGGCCTAAAAAAAAAACGAATTTTGGCCGAACATTTGTCAATTTTTATAGCCGAGCGCACTTGTGCACAAGGGTAATATAACTTTGTGTGCATAACGGCTGTTTGCAACAGCCAAAAGGAATCGAGATAGATATAGAAAAATGTATACATAACTACGATTACGCCATGCCTGTCCGTTTACATGATAACTCGAGAAAAAATTGAGATATGTCCACGAAATTTGGTAGGTAAGTTTCCCTTTATCAATATAACGGTATTTTCGAAATATGTATGCAAAAACTACACTGTTTCCAAAAATACTGGATCCAAGGTGTTAAAACTTTGGTACGCGAAGTAGAATTTCGGGCATAAAATCAGACCGTTATGAAATTGTTAGAAAATGGGCGGAGCACCGCCCGCTTACGATAAAAAGCTGCATCTCTGTAGTCCCTTCACCAATCCCCCACAAACTCGGTACGAACCATGATACAAAAATAGAAGGTAGTTTCATTTATTGACATTCGTTGTTGTTGCCAACTACTTGACTTTTAATAAGTTTATGACATTTAACTAAATTCATACCACCAGATTCACTAACAGCAAAATTTTTGTTTCTTGAAAAAGTAAAAAAAAATTTGAAGTTAGTGAAGTTGGATGAAAATATTAAAAGTAAAGTCTTGCGCGTTTTCAAACTGAACGAATTCGATACACCGGTGCAAAGGTTCGAATATAAAGTATTTTGCGTGACCGAGGATAGAGTACGTAATACGATCTAAATAGTCTAATAAACCTCTAACCGATGTACCGTCATCTGTGGAAGAGGGGTGAGGTCGAGTGAAATGATGCCCTGCAACTTGTAACAGTAACAATTTTTGGATTCTCGGAACTTTATGATAAAGGCGTGGCGCTGCGAAAAAATATATATACATACATAAATATAACCACGCAACTATGTATTTGTGACAAGAATTATTCACATAAGATGGAAACTAGTGCAGTTTCATTAAAAAAGATTGTTTATAGAAAAATGCATAAGTAAGATAGTTTGGGTACGGTTCGGTTATTTGTACAATGATTTTGGGTTATCGTGTCCAAACGCGTGACCCGATTAAATAAATTTTAAAATATAAGTCTAGCCAAAGGACTAAAGTTTAATTTAAAACACAGGTTTCGGTTTAAAAAATGCAGTTTTTTTTTGTAAATTTGGAGGTCAATTTTGGCAAAAATACTGCGGATGGCGTAGCCGGAGTTGGACTGATGAGGTTATTTTTTCTAGTGCGGCCGAAGGCCACCAAAGCAGAAAAGATTACTGCTGATGGTCTAACACGAGTTTAATTTTTCTTTGCGAAAATGCCAATTTTACCCCATTTTGAAATAGGCCCGAGTGCCAGTAGAAGGGGCAGGAAGACGTAGGATGAATTTTCTTAAAGTTTATACTGTGCTCTTTGTAATTTATTATTATTTAAGCTAATTTACTCAAAATCGATACAATGACCGCTCAGCAGTAAATGTTACTTAGGCCTACATATGTGTATCTCGGTAACCGGTTTAAGAGTTTCTACCAGCGGTACATTTATCAACCTTGGCCTAAAAAAAGTGATATGTTGAAAATCTTTGAAATCTATATAACGGTAAATTTCAAAAATACGAAAATTCCGATGTTTCAATAACTAAACACGCCAACTTACAACAGTCTCTTAACAAGACACAATTTTTTTTTTCTTAATGGGCGTGGCACCACCCACTTATGGCTACATATGTAAGTGTATATTGATAGTCCCCGTATTGATTTCCAACAAACTTGTTCAAATTATTTCAATATTTCATAGCATATTATCGAAACTGTTTGATATCAGGAAAAATACTCTTGCTTATAATGCAGTTTACTGAAAGGTAGAAAAACGATATTTAATACGTGCGCCGGATAAATAAATTTCGGTTTCGCCTGAACTTATACTTCTTTACTTGTTTTAATTTAAAAACTGTACAAAGTTTTAGTTTTAATGTTTCTATTTTGATGTGTAACCCACTGTTTAATTCTCATTTGGAAAATTGCAGAATCAAATCAAACGAAGATAGAAAAATCATATTGAACCAAGGCACATTAAACAGGTAGTATCAGTAGAGCAAAAACAACATTTGCGTGTATTTTGTTGTTGCTTCTGGTATCGAAAGTGTCAAAAACTGTTCTGAATTTTTTCTTCTAAATCAAAGCGTGCCATGTGAAATACAAAAAATTATCAAAAATAAAAAATTGAAATTGGAAAAAATAAAAATTGATGCAACTTTCTTTCCTAGTAAATTTGTTTGCCTCTCGAAGCATTGATCCATCCTTTGCAAGGCCCAGTAATCAGCGGTTGTGCTGCCGAGTTGGGCGAACGTTCCAAAAGCAGCTATTCAATCGCTTGTTTTGTATGGAAAAAGGTTTCACATGCAAATGGATTTTAACAATTCAGAATTTGTGTGAGAAAAAATTAAAAATATTTGACATTTTCGAGACCAAATAATTTGAAAATAAATCAAATCAGCTGCTCTACTGATACTACCTGTTCAATGTACCTTGTATTGAACATTCATTAAATAACAATTGTATACTTTTCTAAATGAAGATCTTGGTGGAGTGCAATAACGCCTGCCGAAATAACGCCCATGGGCTTTGTTTCCTAAAAGAAAGGAAACAAAGCCCGCGGGCGTTATTGTCTTTTTGATAAAAAATAAACCCCGCGGGCTTTATTGCCTTTTGCCGGTGGGCATTATACCCCTTTCTATATGGCAATACGGGCGTTATACGGGTATGTATGTGTACGAAAATTAAATAGTTCAAAGTTTCAACAAAAAAAGGGACCGGAAAAAGTAATAAGTTAAACAAATACAATTTGAGGGCAAATTGGACACAAAATGCTTATATCAACATTTAGATTACTACGCCTACTAAGACCTTAGAAGCTGAGAACAAATAAACCCATCGCATTGAGGGCTGAAAAAACAATAACAATTTACCAGTAATTTAAAATAATTCGCTTATCAGTTATTGGCAAAAATACTGTTCGATTTATGCGCATACTGTAGAAGGGAATTCAACGCAGAGCTACACTGTATGCAAAAATAGAGTAACTTAATTAAAATACATTCCGATTTATTCATACATAATTGGAATGTTTCAGTAAAATAAAGCCAGAGGAAATCCTCTACTTTATTTACATTTTTATGAAATAAATCAAGCAGGCGTTATTTCTTCTCTTTGGGAAATAAAGCACGCGGTCATTATTATTGCTCTTTCGGAAAAGAAATAAAGCCATGGGGCTTTATTGCCTCTTATTGGTAGGCACTTTTTTCACCTTCGAAATGGAAATAACGCCCGTGGGCTTTATTTTAGGAAATAAAGTCCATGGGCGTTATTTCCGGGGGCGTTATCGCACTGCACCGAAGATCTGCTGCCAAGAAATTGTAACATTTTTGAACATTGGTATGAAAGCCTACATTTTCTATTGAAGAAAATTGCTTTAAAATAATTGTCTGCTCCTCCATCAAGTGTGTCTAGTGAGCAATTGCTCAGTGCTGCAATCCAGTTTTATACCGATAACGGGAATCGATTGAAAAGTGAAAACGCCGGTAGGCTATTATTTTTAAATTATAATATAAAATTATTTAATTTCGGGTATTAAAAATATACGTTTTTTGATGTTAACTTTACAAACATAAGTATGTTTACGTTATGTACTGAAATGTATATGATTTAAGCTAATGCAACTTTTTTTATTATTTCGGCCAAAATTGGCCCAAGATCGGTTCGGTTCGGTTTTGGTCTAAACATTGGTCTTCGATCGGTGTCTACTAATATGTACATATGTATTTACAAATTGTAAAAAAATAACAAATACGATGTCGTAACTGTTTCGTTTGACACAAATATTTTTATATTTGTCATATGTATATACAGAGATTTTATATAATTTAATGAGGTTAGATTTTGCCAACAAGTGACAACCCTCTTCGAAATATTTGCAGGATGAGACCTTATTAAACCTCTGTCGACTGACTCTCATGTGGTGATACATATTTCAGTTACGTAATTCCCTTAATTCAAACGCAATTTAATTTTTTAAACAGGTGGCAACCCTCCTTCATGTAGTTTAAAAGAAGGTTTTCAATTAATTCATAAATATTATTTGAATCATTTCTTGCTAGCAAAAAGTTAAAAGAAAAAAAATATTTGGCTTATATGTATTTGTCTTTATTAATACGGCGCTTGTTGCGTGACGGTAAGAGTGCATGCATACCTATAATTACAAGTGGAAAGGGTATGATCAAGATAAAACTCATGTCCAAATATATCGTAACCAATACTTAATTTATGGAAACAAAAGTCCTCTGAGTTTAAAAAGCGCCAAACACTGCGCGGCGTACTTGAATGTAGCTCGATTTCCTTAGAGGATATTGACTACGTAATAAGAACCTAAGCCAGGCTCTCGACGATACTGCCTAGGAAGGTAATGGCAAACCCCTGAGTGTATTCCTGTCAAGTAAAAGTGTCTCACAAAAGCATCATAGGCAGCTTTAAACGATTGGTCTCTCCATCTATGTGGCAACACTACAAAAATCGTTCAAACGCGTATCAAAACCGCCGAATATATTTTTTTTTAGAGAGTACTAAGAACAGATTCCTTAAGAGTTTTGAATATTTCATTTGAAATGGAGCCTTTCTAAACGGTGAACTAGCCAACTGTAGCCATTATAATTTCAGTTGACACCACAGATGCGCACATACATACATACATACGTGCGCTTACTTCTGTTTCTGCATACACAGGGGCGTATGAGTAATTTTTGTAGAAAAACTGAAGTGAGACAAAGGAAACGAATGAAATTATTTGTTAAAGAAATTATGTGGGAATTGTGTCGTTCAACGACTTACGTTTTAAAATTTATGCTGGAATTCTTTTTAACTAACTTCTGTATGCCAATGTGCAAGCCATTCTTAGGCGAGGCGTAAGCTTTCAACCAATTAGATCTACTAAATGAACACATATTTTTAATGCTCACATTTACACATTACAACTTTTAACAAGTAAGAAAGGCTAAGTTCGGGCGGAGCCGAACATTAAATACCCGGCGCAAGTATTAAATATATGTGTTTTCACCCTTCCGAAACCTTCCGCTAGATGGTAAGCCGAGTTGTAACAATTTTGAGTAAATTAGCGTCCTTCAATTTCGAAATATTGAAGTTTCAAGCATTTCTTAAATTTACCGTTATATGAGAATCGGCCGTTATATTAGTCCGATTTCAATAATTTTCAACGTTTTGCTTACACGTGGCAAGTACAATAACCATACCGAGTTTGGTACAAATTGGTAGAACGGTTACCGGTATACTTATATGTGATCATAAGTGGGCGGTGCCACTCCCATTTTCCAAAATTTTGTCATAAACGTATTTCTTGGTTAAGAATTGTTGCAATCATCAATTTTGAATAAATTAGCTTCAATATTTACTGATTTATCGAAGATTTTGTATTTCTCGAAATTACCGTTATATGGGATGTGGGCGTGGTTATTGTCCGATTTTAGAAATTTTCGGCCATTTGTTATGTTGTACCAGGACCAACAACTGTGCCAAGTTTGGAAGAAATTGGTGTAGCGGTTACCAAGATATACATATGTAACCATAAGTGGGCGTGGCTACGCCCATTTACCAAAATTTTGTAATATTCTCATTTTTCGTCTAAAACTTATTATAAATATCAATTTTGAGTGAATAATCTCCAGTAGTTACTAAAATATCGCAGTTTTCGTATTTCTGAAAATTACCGTTATATGGGAAGTAGGCGTGGTTATTGAGCGATTTTAAAAATTTTCGGCCATTTGGTATGTTATGCGAAGGCCAACAACTGTGCCAAGTTTGGAAGAAATTGGTGCAGCGGTTACCAAGATATACACATGTAACCATAAGTGGGCGTGGATACGCCCATTTTCCAAAAATTTACAATATTCTTATTTTTCGTCTAAAAATTATTGTAAATATCAATTTTGAGTGAATTATCTTCAGTAGTTACTAAAATATCGCAGTTTTCGTATTTCTGGAAATTACCGTTATATGGGAAGTGGGCGTGGTTAAAGTCCGATTTCGCCCATTTTCAATACCAACCTACCTTGGATTAAGGGAAACCTACATACCAAATTTCGTTGAGATATCTCAATTTTTGCTCGAGTTATCGTGTACACGGACAGACGGACAGACGGACAGACGGACAGACGGACAGACGGACAGACGGACGGACAGACAGACATGGCTTAATCGATTTCTTTTTTCATCCTGATCATTTATGTATACATTTGTCTATATCTATCTCGATTCGTTTTGGCTGTTACAAACAACCGTTATGTGAACAAAATTAATATACCCTTGTGCACAAGTGCGCTCGGGTATAAAAAGGTTTTTGTGCCTGTGATCATCACGATAGTGTAACTACAAGGTGTGTATGTGAGTTGGTAAGTCAATTTAAATCAGCATTTTTAAGCACAAAAACACATAAACTCACTGAGTGAATTTAACAAACTCTGGTTGATGGTTGATGGTTGGCAATATGTTTGGTGCATTAGCCCCGGCACTGTGTAAAATTCCAGCCAGCAATAATGAAAGTGTTAGCAATAACAATGCAGCAGAAAAAATAAATGGGTTGTTAAAAACATGTTTGTTGAGTCGATAGATTTGCAAACTGATAAACTATTCGACCGTCTTTCCTCACCCTGATTATTAACTCTCACGACCCGGCCTGTCGCTTAAAAGCTAGGGGCCGCCAAGAAATACATACACACAGGCCATCATAAGTACATAACCACAAATGTGTTTGCATATGTATGTATGCATGTTTGTTTGCAACGCTGATTCATTATTTAAACAAATGCGATATCAATGAAAACTATAAATTGGTGTTGGCTTTCAGAGCGGCTGAGTGCGCTTAATTGGAGGCATGCACGCATGCGCGTCGCTGATGATGCTGAAACGTGATGCTGCTAAAGACGATCAAAGCGTTGGCGGCTTATTTTTATTATATATGCAATACACATGTATGCATGTATGTACATATGTATGTGAGATATCAGTATTCATGTGTTGGTCTCTTCATAAATGGTACGCAAAATGATTTATTATTTTTTGTTTTGTTTTGTATGCTGCCAAACACCTGAGTAATGCCAAATGCCTTAAATGGTTCGCTATACCGCACTTATTGCCACGCTTTCTGACAGTTTCAAGTGATTACCGTTAATTTGTTGGTAATTGAAAGGGTCTGCGGAGCAATTCACTATTTTTGAATTCACTATTATCATTGGAAGTATTGCTTTTTTATATCGCAAACAAATTCAATAACTTTGACTTTGAGTTTTAACTAAAAGTACAATAAAGCGGGCAATAAAATCGTATAAATATGCATGTCTCAGTTAGCAAAACAGCATTGTAGTTCAAGGTCATTTTTCGGTACTTAAGAATTGAAATTGACTTGGTTTTTCATTATAATTTTTTTTTCGAAGTACGAATTTATACAAAAGCGTGCGAAAATTTTATTACTAGAGAACTTTATCATATGATTTCGTAAATTCAATACATATTTAAGCGTTGGTCAAGGCATATCAAATAGGTAGTAGTAGCATTAGAGCAAAAAGGAAATTTCGTTGTTTGTTATTATAAACAATTTATGAGATTGAAAATGCGTCGTCTAAGGCTGCTGTAGAGGACAACCAAACTGAGTTTGAATTATCTCTAACGGGAGTCGCCCTCGGACAAATAGTTTTAGGAGAAATGAAGAAAATGTGACTCAACTTAAAATTGTGCACCTCCATAGGGACCGATGCGGGTGCCGTCATGCTGTCAGATCGCGAAGCCGTCGAAGAAATCCAAAAATAAGCAGAAAATGCTGTAGTAAATCCCTGTTTCTCTCACAAACTCAACAGCAGCATTTCCAAATCTGCAAAAGAACGAGTAATCGATATGGGTTGCAGTACCATACGAGAAGTCGATAAGTTCTTAAAAAAATCGTATCCTAAGCGTGCGACTGCATTGGCTGATTCACTTGAATTATGTGAAACAAGATGGGTGCAACGGCATGATGCCGTCATTCAGTTTGCTGGAAAAATGCCGTTGATAGCAGATGCTTTGACAAAAATAAGTGAATGGAAAAACAAGGAAACGGCGGGAAAAGCGACGGTCCATATTACAGCTGTGTGCAAATTTGACTTCATTGTCGGACTCTTCTCGCAGTATGAAGTATGTATTGTCAGTCATTCACTCAGCGTCTTACTCCAAAAAGAGGATATCGATTTGGCTAAAGCATCGAAGATGATTAATACGCTGCTGCATCGCTCCAAAATCGGAGGAATATGGCAGATGAAAACTTCAAGATTATGTATTCATATGCAAAAACAATGACAGAAGAACTTGATGCCAACGAGGGAAAACCAAGAACATGCGGCCGACAAACAAGACGCGACAATTACAGCACGTCAACTTGTGAAGATTACTACAGGGCAGGGTGTTCAGATTTAAAAAAAGAGCGGCTGCTCTCGGGGGCACTAAAGATACATTGGACCATATGTATTACCCATATGACCACCAGCTGCGAAGCCCCGCACAATGATTTCTGTAGAAGCTGCGATGAGAAAGAAGTTGAGCTCATTAAACAGTTTGGGGTGGGAATGTCATGAACCAAAATAAACTTCAAAGCTCCTCTCACATAGACGAAGGTTTCCTCCTTTATATGTTTGCGCATACATACATATGCATGTACATAAGTATTGAAAAATCGCCAAAAAATGGATTTCTTTTTTATGTGCTGCCTCATTTCGAATTCTGACACAGGTGTCTACATCATGGTACTTTTTCATTTAATTTCAATATCTTCCATCAATCATAAGCACACTTTTTCTTATTTGGCACACAAAATTTTACGCGTTTTTATAAAATTTAGTCGCCTTTATTTTCTACATAATTATTGTAAACAAAGTAAATATTGCTAGTGCAAGAGTGGTCTGCTATTGTAGAAAGCATTTCGAGCTGCTTGGAAACATTAACCATTGTCTATCCGAAAGAGTGAGGCTAAATTATGAATTGTGCCACGTGCAAAGTGAATAAAATAGGTCCGAAGACCACTCCATTCGGAGGCTATCTGTGCGGTAATGAGCATATGCAATGCGTGGATTGCAATGATCGCACCGATGGCCAGTGCGGTATTTGTGAGGAGCACACCTTCTTTGTTCAGATGAACTTCAATCACCGCAACCGGAACACATCGCCCATGACCCGAAATTTTCCTATCTCTGGGCAGGTGCCCACAGCACCAAGTATAGACGTGAAAAGCCATCCAGTTACTGCTGCTACACTTGAATCAGCCTCATCATGCATTTTTCCGAAAGCATTCTTCAACGACATGGAGACCCAGTCTAGTATTTCGCAGGAGCAGTTGAGCATGCATGAGTCGCATGATTCCATGAGCGAAGACCAAAGTGAAACGGATGATGTGCAAATTTTGCCTTCACAATATCGAGCGCCAACACCATGTCACACTTTTGATGGTATCCCAACTGCAACTGCGAGGGGGGCTGCCACCGGCACAGCTGCTGCATCGTTGTCTCCTTCCTACACACCAATGTCTTTGTCCATGTCGATACCCATGTCTATGAATCAGTACCTACCAAACGCACAGGAGCGTATTCAAATGGATACGTTATTCTTCGGCAGTAATCATCAACCACAGTCGGCTTCGAATTTCACATTTCAATTTCTAACTGAAAACGGTTTCATGCGCCTAATGCAGGCGCGCGATTCAAGTACACCTACATTGGAAGTTATAGAAGCACCAAAAAGCATACAACTGACAACTGAGCATACAAATCTCTGTCTCTGCGGCACTTCGTGTGACGGTGCCTGTGGACCTGGTGTGGAGAGAACGAAAGAAAGTGTGGGGGCTGACGTAAGTAATTACGTGCATAAATAAAATGAAGAAAAGTATAACGCTTACGCTTTTTTAAATCTAGGAGACGGAGGACGTAATACATACTTCAGAGATCCGTTTTATGGAGTCAACTGAAAGCATGAAAAACTACTTCTCCGGTGGTACAATCCATCCTATCATAAAAACAAAGCACGAGCCTCTCAGTACGACTACCACGACGCATAGTCGAAACTATGAATCTCAAGAATCTTTATCTACGAAGAAGTTGCACGATTTCGAGTCGCGCAATACAGCACAGCCCGCTGAGCTGGTAGAGAGTTATCTCCGCACTTACGGACCACTTGCGCTATGTCAGTTTCCAGCCTATTCATTCAGCCATAGTTGTCAAGACAGTGCCTGTGAGCCTGCAGATGGCTTACATAATCGCCGCCAATCCATTCAAACAGCTACTGCTTCGGTATCCACTGAATCGGAACCAACTCTGGCCAGCACCAAGAAAACGGAATTTCCTGCCAAGTACTTGCCGCCTGATTATTTTGTAATGCAAGCAGTTGGCGTAGCGGCACCTACACCTGACACCATACCAAATCCGGACAAGATAGCACGCCCTAGTATTGATTTGCGCATGCAGAAGGTATTAGAGACATTCCAAGAGAACCCGCGCACCCTGACTGTAAGTGAAAAGCCCATAATTGACCAATCGAAGAAGTATTTTAAGATAATGGATCAATTGGAGCTACCTGCATTAGTTGAACCAACAATGCCTTTGATTAATGGAAAACACCTGGACCAAACGTGCTCATGCGAACTGCCTGCCGAGAAACCGAGCATTGATATCATGGCACAGCTCTCGAACACGCATCGCGCCTTTTACAATCCACCTATAGGCCAGCCACTCAGTGGTGTGACCCACCAATCAAACAATTTTCCATGTTCCGAGCCACCTCCTCAATTCCAACTCGTCACTTGCTCCAACATTATGGAATCGGAGCTTCTGCACACCAAGGGCCGACTTATTAATTTAAAACCGACACCCGCCTGCCACCTGACCATCCCTCGATCGCCCATCAAGTGTCCTGAGTCATCGTGTCAACGCATGATCTTCGTTTCCGACTTTAATAAGCATTTGATAGTTGATCACAGCATGTTGCCCATGGAGCGCATAGCGCCACGCCAGTGCAAAAATTTCTTTCTCGACCCGAAGTTGGCTCATTGCGGCAATAGCAAATGCCACTTACTCTACCTGATACGCGACAAAATTACCGATCTCGGAAGCAGCAAATTCAAAGATTTTCTACCATTGTTAGTGATGAGTACGCGTATTCGGCTCTCGGATTTGTGTGGTATTGACGCACACGAGTATCCGAATTTCTGGGAGAGTGAAGCTAATACCGAGTACTTGATGATATGGTTGACCGGCATTGTGCCAGAAGAGTTCCACGTCGCAGTCAGTTTAACGGTGTGGTCACGGTCGGGTCATGTGCCCGTTTGTCACATGGTGCATTCGGGTGAGATGTATTCGGTGCGGCGTTCGCAAGAAGTCAAAGATGTCTGTCACAGCGGCCAAATGCTGTTGTTGTCCGCTTCCGAAATGCAGTTACTTACAAACTGGGGCAAAGAAATGCTCGAACTGCAAATCGTCGTTCATTAGATGTTTAATTCAAGCGAAAAGAACGCGGTACTCATGAGAAAATATTACAGTACAGTAAGGCAGTCAACACACTTTTGCAAATATTCACGCACAACCAATACCCAAACATAAGTATACATGTACAAATATATATTTTATATCCACTTTAGTTAAATCCATAAAAATATACAGTTGCTAAATAACTTTCGGCAACATGCAAATAAAAACCCTCCGGTTATGTAAGTATGTATGAAAAATGTAATTAATCGCTTATTATTTTAATTGCATCGTATTAGATAGGTAGGTGGGACTGGCTGGCTAATAAATGCCTCACATAGACAGATATTTTCGACCGTAGTGTTACCGGATAAAACAACCATCCATGATGAACCCGTCTTTTGTTGCATGATCTAGTTTAGTGAGAAACTCCTTCCCAAAGCAGTTCAGACGTAAATTTGACATGGGTGGACAATGGCATATTATGCGCTCCACCCTTATCTTTTCCGTTTTCGCACTTCAGTTATCACCACTCTGCAAACGCATTTTAAGCGCGTGGTTAGCTAACAAATTGTGACCAGTTATGAGACTCACCATAAATCTACAATCAATTGCAGATGAGGTGACCTAAGCATGGCCCGGGATACTTTGTGTCCACGGTGTTGTGAACACATAAAAAATAAGTAGTTGTTTCTAAGCGTTGCTGTAGTTGAGAAGTTCCGGTACTTTTTTAACGTCGTAACTTCCGCTTGGAAGATGCCGAAGTAGTTTAGTAGTTTGAATGACCTGTTTTATTCCTAATTCATGGCAATAGACACCTGCCCCTACGTTTTCTGTGGTTTTTGAACAATCTGTCAACACATGAATTCAACTTCCTCCCGCACGCAAGCCCTTACGCCATCCATTCTCCTCAATCGCCATTGGAAAACTTTCCCTAAGCTGCAGACATGTGGACAGGTGGCTCGTATTAATGTAAGTCTAGAACTCCGCACCGGGGTTTTCAGGTCCAGTTTCAGCGATATTCAAGAGAAGGTCGGCCAAACATTCAGACATCGGAACAACTTAATGTCATTGATACAAGTTCATGCTCGGAATGCAATGGGAAATGGGTATGAAGTCACAACATATATGTACTCAACTCCGGCTGTTATTTACCTGTATGAATAACTGGGACACTACAGAAAGTGAGTGTCTCTCTACATCGTAGAAGCAGCTGGTGTGACAAAGTGTACCCTGTGGCCGCTGTAGAGAAAAACAGGCGCAATAAAGCGGTATAGGGAGAGGAGCTGAAATGGCTATTTTCAAAAGGAAGAAGTAAGCGAGTGAAGTGGTAAATTACGATAGTGCTCTACTTGTTACACAACGGGTTGATCGAGGTGGCGAAAAATAAGACGAAAAGAGCCGGAATGATGGTAGGTCCCTCATTTGCTGAAATAGCAAAGAACCGGTTCCTACTGGGTGTTTTGGATGAGAATCAGGGCGAAGAGTTGGCACTTAGAGCCCACTTGAAGGTTGAAATGGCGAGTAGTGCCGTCAGCGTACCACGGGAGAATCAGCGTTGCCGCTTAGGTAATTTTTAACCAAAATTGGAATTTTTTTTCTTTATTTATCAAGTTTGGTAATTTGGTAATTTATTTTTCAATTTGGTAACTTTTTCGATTCCGTCTTACATGTCAAATAGGTCATATTGGTTCTGATTCCACATTAGTAAGTGGACCGTAAGCGTTTCCTTTTATAGAAATACCAGGTAATCCTGAAAGTTTCGCAAGGGGAAAGTTGTTTCAGCGTTCTTTGGCTACTAGAATGGTGTGTTCTTTAACAAACTGCTTGAAAGCGGCTGTTGCTAAGTATATCCACCGTGTCCTTTCCTGGAAAGTTTTGGGTGGTCCTACCTTTCCCTGTCAGTTCGTCAGCTTTTCATATATATGAATATATGTGAGTAGAAAGCTTTCCTTCAAGCGTTGAATTTTGAGATATTTTCTTGTCACTTGTTTACATACAGTGGTCGAAAAAATAATTTTCGCACCATATTTTGACAAGATTTAACATATTTTTTTTTTTAGTAATTTAATTTTGGTTAATTTTTTTTAAAATATTGTTCTTCCTTTAACAGAACTCAAACAAATTCAAATTTCAAACTTTGTTCAATATTTAAAAAAATTCAACAAACTATCATAACAATTTGAGGTTAATGGAGCGCTGATGCATCTAGATGATCTAGGAATATTTCTGCATCAAAAAGAAAATTTAAAAAAAAGTCGCTTACGTTATATTGGCGGTTAGGGCTCGATATGCATGTTTATACAGTTTTGCACATAAAATAAGTTTGGTAACTTTTTCCGGTGATTTTGGTAAAAAATAAAAAATTTTGTGGCAACACTGGGGAAAATCCCGGACCGCCTCCATCATTCCGAGATGCTAGTTCCAAGGCAATATTTATGGTAAGTTGATCTACGTTAGGTTCACCAAGCCCCTTTACCTTCATGACTAAGAGCAGAAAGCAAATTCTATATGTAACCCTCGTATTAGAAGATACGGATACTATAATCAGAAACTGGGAGGTGCTTGATGAGAGGATTTAGACAGTTTACCCACTTGTTTTACGGCGGCATGTAGCGGTTGTTAATATGCAATGGTTGTTAAGATGCTTAAATAGTCATAAACTCGTAAGGAATCCATCATCTCTTCTTTAAGCAGGCGCTTTTCAGGCGCTAAATATACCACTCATATGCAAAGGGTGTTTAGCCAGTTACGGCGAATATTCTTACCAACGAAAAACCAATTTGGGCGATAAGATAACTTAAACCTTATAAAACCCCGAGCCAGATGGCATTTTAATTTAAAGTAATGGCGCATTTACATGGTATGAAGCCATATGAACTGTTGATACGTTAAAATAGAGGAACTACATGTTCTAATGAGGAATTCAATGATATCGAGTGGGATTCATATAATAAATTTTTTCATATGAAAAGTTATGGGGAGATACTGTAAACATACTGTTGTGATACTGTTAAGCATATGAAATTATAGCAAGTTGAATTTTCATACATCTTCCCATAAAAAGTTTAACAGATGCAGAGATACCAAGGGGGGTTTTCCCCATTTTGATGCCTTTTTAATATAAAAACCTACCGAAAAGGAGGAAAGCGGCAACTCCGCCATTCACATACATGTCAAAAGTATGAATTTTAAAAATTAAAAACAATAAACAAACAAATTTAAAACAAAGAAATTCTTTGTACTACAACTTTTTAAATTGAAGCCACTCACGTTTAGTGGACAATAAAAACACGAAGAACTATGATAACAAACTTACAACAAGACATTACAGAACATTTTAATGAGTTTTATATCACGTTTAAGTAAAAATAAGCCTATATTTTCCAAGCTGGCAAAGAAATGAAAATTTGTATTTTTTGTTGTTTACACAAATACTTGCCAAATATACATATAAGTCAAAATTATAGAAGGCATGTATACTTCTCCCTTTCATTTTTTCATACAGTTTATGCTTCTTTATGGCTTTTACAAAAATGCAGAGATACCGCACTTATTTCGGTACAATATGATCGTAATGTATTTTCAATTCGAAATCAAACAAAAACATCCGACGAAAATGTTTGCGATTTTAGAACCATTAGTGAATATTTGCAAACTACTGCAAATAATAGAGTGCCATATCTTACAAAGATCAGAGTATTAACGAAACAAACAAGCATTTTATGGCTGCATGTTTCCTTCAAACCGCATTGCTATTTTTTCTAACCTGTAACCTATTAAGTTATATCTTTTAATTTATACATGTGAACTATTTTCAATGAGCAGTTTTCCATTTGCTCCAGAATTTTGGGTACATTTTCTTATAGTACCTCTCATTCTTTTTTATATTACATATATACACTCCGAAGTTCGGGATAGTATTTTGAATATATCAGCAATATATGTAAAAGTAGTGGCAGCTGCTGTAGAGCATTACGCAGAGCCTGAGTTCAAGCCCAGTTTTTCTAATAGTGGTTGCCCCTCTGTTGGTAATAGTAAACCTCCGAGTGTATTCTGTCATGGAGACAACTTCTCATTAAAATACAATTGCCGTTCGGAGTCGGCGTAAAACTGTCCTTTACTTTGTGTGACAAAATCACGCACACCGAATATCGGAGGAGAAGCTAGGCCAAACACTAACATATTGTTCAAGCGATATACATATTCGTCGTTTAAAGTACAAAAGCGCGTATCGTGGTTCTGCAAAACCTCGGAACTGAAATTTGTGCCAAAAAGATATTTGGTCATCGGAAGCTCCTGACATCAAGCCCTTAGCCATTTATAATAAAATATCGATATAATAAAATATCGACTTAGACATAAGGAGAGAAGAGATTATTATAAAGTTTAAAAGAGAGAACCGTTTTTAAAATTTAGGCAGCCTCCCATACGAGGTTTTGCATTTCTTTGATGCGCGGTTTTGTGCTTTAAACGAAGATATGTAGAAGTATTGCATACATATTTTGGTGCCTTTTCAAGTATAAAATCCACTGAGAAACGGAAGAAAACGGCATCCCTATGATTTCAACTTATGCCAAACGTTTCGTAAACAAGCAATTCTGAACAAAAAACTGTTTTTCCACAAAGATGTTTAAATGGAAGCATTACAAATATGGAAAAATAGCAATCCACAACGCTTTATTGGCAGTAGGTCCTTTTTAAAGCACATTTAACAAAAAAAAAATAAGCTTCTAGGTTCGAAGCTAGCACAAAATAATTTTTTTTTATTTGTTGATTAAAAAAAAATATTGTCTAGTATACAAGTCAAAATTGTTAAATATATATCGCTTTCATTCATTTCTTCATAGAGTTGGTGCTTCTTTTATAGGAATATTCATACGGCTTATGAACAGATTCATACCATGTAAATGCACCATAAGTGATATGCGAGATATAGCATATAGATTATGATTATTTAGAAAATAGATCACGAAATGGCTGGGTTTTGCTTTCCAAAGTTTTAAAATGAAATCCCATATCTGAACAATCAGTTGTAAGGAGGCTATAGGTTATAGTGACCCGATCTTTGTTTTTTTTCACTGTAAACTCTCTGTTGATAATAAGTGAAAGTAGCGCGAAATTTCATGCTCATAGATGCATAAATGGAGTTATAACCAAAAATATCATATCTGAACGGTCAGTTGTATAGAAATTATATGCTGTAGTGGTGCGATTTTTTCAGTTCCGACAAATGATTAATACACTCGCTTACCAAATTCCAGTGGATATCTCGAAAACTGAGGTCATAGATTGCGTTATTGCGATTGGGCATGGATAAAGCTCGAAGTTTTGATCATACGATAATCTCATTTACTTTCAGCTACCTTATTCAGATTGCATATGAATATTCCGGTGACTTTGGAAATTTTATTGTTGTATTGTGCATCTTTACAACAATGTACCGAAAAATGACATGCAATACCATATGCACCGAATTGTGAATACAATAATTTATATTATAACCATGATAAAAATATAGTAAGGTAGAACCGCTGAGAGTCACTTTTAAAATTCTTGACGTTTCCAAACAATTTAATTTTTAAATTTACTCACAAACTCACACACACATTTTCATTTTCAATCTCAAGCAACAACAATTTCAAACAATTTCAATTCTTTATTTTCACTTTTATATGATTTTAAAATGTTGGCAAACTTCAAAAAAAAATCATGGCCGACAAATTGAGAGAACGGTTCTACCTTGCTATATTTTTATCATGATTATAACTTCAACTGCTCTAACGACTTGTACGAAAGTTTGTCTTAGGAAAATATGGTATTTTTCAACTAAATGAGAGGGGGTGTTGTCTGAAAAAGGTTGCTACCTTTTTACAATTATCTAAAAGTAATTCACTTGTTGCAGTAAGGATATAAAATGAAAGATATTTCTTACAGCTTTAACTTACATATACGTACATATTTATTTAAACTTGTTTATCAAAAGAAGAGTTATAAATTGAGAATTGAGAAAACTATTTTTTTTTCTATGATCAGATCAGATAATATCTGGATTAAGTTTACAACGAAAATGCGGTAAAATAAAACAGCGCCACACACTAAATTACTTAATGAAACTGATACTTAGCACATTGAAAAATAGTTCGAAGGTTCGATACTGAGTGCTCTGTACTATTTTTATTTCTATGTACCCTTATTAATATAACGGTATTTTAGTGCTCTTTTTGAGCCACGCCCACAGCAGTCGAACATATTATATATATTATATTAAACTACAATTAAAATAGGTTATAAAATGTTTAAAATTTTCTAGTGCCTTATGTCAAAACTCGTATAATTCGTATGCTGAGAAAATTACTTGCAACAAATTTGTGTAGTTTCCAGTTTCTTTTTTTTATAAATTTAAAGCTAATTTTTTTCTGAAAGCAGAATAAAGTTTCATCGAAGCAAATATATTATGATAAAGAAAAAACTTTAGATTTCAATGTGAGTATTGAAAAAACGTAAAATGTGCTTCATACTTGCAAGTACATTTATATTTAATAAAAATTTCTCTAGAGAATATATTCTCTCGGAAAAATTAAGAAATCGAATATTGTAAAATAACTTCAAAATTTTGACGGGTTAGCAACCCGAAAATATGTCTTCCGATTATCTTTTACTTGACACCCGTGTTCTCATACATTTTATAATTTAACGGATGGTGTATCTTAGCCATTTCTTGTGACCATACTTTGGGCTATAGTTCCGGTACCGGAAGAGGTATCGAGTTTTAGTTTGAAATATGCTTCTTCTAAAGCAGATGTTTGTCATTTGAGAAAAATTGGTCACGGTTTATAGGAGATACGATTTTTTTTCGTGCTAAATGTTAGCTTTGAACCACTGTGCGTCATAGGGAAAAATTTAAAATGCAGTTTTACTATATTTTGCGCAGGTTTTCGTGAATATATTAATTTTTGTGTGTGTCAACCACAACATTTTTATATACATAAGCACATTTTTGTTAACTGAGCAACTTTGACCGATAGAAAAATTGTTCAAGAGAATGGACCCAAATTAATGTGCTTGAGGAAAGCCAGCTCAGATGAAAGCCGCAAAGGCACTATGCAAATATGATTGCAGTTTAGGTAAATGCAATGGTCAAATAGAGTACAAAGGCGAAACGACCTACATATTCACTAAAAATAAGAAACTATTAAATTAAAATTTGTGTATATTTTTTTAATTACGCCAAAAAATTTAAAATACTTATCCTTTTCAATAATAACTACATATATGAAATTTTAAGATCGGATCAAAATTGATAGGATCTGTTTAATTTTACTTACTGCCCCGACCTCCTAACAGCCTTTCCTATTTCCGTGATATTATTGCTTTAAGAAAAACGATCCGGAACATTTTTCTACAGTAATCCGCAGTAAATTTTAAATTCTTTAAAAACACGTTCCTTGCTACTTTGCTATGCAGTAGAGTTGTAAAGAGAGGTTCACTCGTAAATATTTGTGTTTCAATATTAATTTTCCGAAAATAAAGATTAATTTTGAAAAATCGGCCAAAGGAAAGGGGAAATCTTTTCCCCGACATGATTTATTTATTTTTTCAAAGATTGTGTGGAGTAAGCCCATTTAATGCCCAAATTAACTGCTGGGCTGGCTGAGCATATAATACATTTAGCCTGAAATTATGCAATGGAATACACATACTAGATCGATAGTACAGCGCACAAACAAATTCACACACATGCAAGTACAAAATGACGTTACAAAAAATTGTCCAGCATTTCAATATCACATTAATAGTTGTAGATGATATGATCAAAAAGTTGCATACGGAAAATATAGGGTTTTATTAAAAACAGCTAACAGCCATCCCTAAGTTGGCGTTAGCAAAGGCAAAAGGTATTAGGGATGGCTGCAAAGCATACAAAATGGGGGTTGTTTTCGTTAATGCACATTACTGATATTCCAAATGAAAAATTCTCAAAGTTGGCAAAAATTCCTCGTTTCTGTGTAGTTGTTTTAAATCTATTACGCCCGATTTCAGATGGCTTCTTTAAGTAGAGAATGCTGATTAACTTCAAAAATTCATTTTCAGATCATACATTTAAACTGCACTTAAGTGGCCAAAATTGGCTATTTAAATATGAGATATGCAACCCTGTGTATGTACCAAACAACCAGGATTGATAGGTAGGTTGTTTTATCATTCTTACCAAAGAACAATCATCTGTTCAGTACAAAATGTAAACAAACAAGCAAACGCAACAACACTTTTAAGGAGCAAGGAATAGTGTTGCCACTTGTTGGCATATTTAAATAAAGTTGATCTGTAACCCAACGAAAGTTAAGTGGCATTTAAATAAGAATCCAAAACTAAACTTAAGTGCAGTTTAAATATTCATTTGAAATTGGCCTTTAGAGTTTTACCGCGTAGATATCACTGATATTTAGCATGAACCAAAAAGACAAGATCACGCGGGCATGAGAGTAGCCCGTTAGAATCGCATTGAGGAAAAAAGTTGAACGATTTTGACATTAGCCGTTTGTTAACATTTCTTCGTTGTTTACAATTTGGTGGTGGCTTTTTACTGCAATTTTCTTCATTTTCGCTTGTGACAACGTGTGTACACATAACGTAAAGAATAATTTTACACAACGACATGATTTATAGAAGAATTTGCATAATAAAAATGATTATTCATGCGTTCAACAATTACGCGTTTTTTTTGTTCTCTTCGTTGTTTACTTCTTACAACAAAGATGGCGTCGAGATTTCAACAGCTAGAAAATAACTTTTTTCGTTTTTTCCTTCCCGCGTGATCTTGTGTCTTTCGTTCATGGATATTTAGTACTAAAACAGTTTTACCCAACTATTTCCCATTCCACTAAAATAATGATGATATTCAACAAATACGCAATGATCTCTATGTTTACAACCAAATTAGTTTCATAGTAAGGCACGCGCTTGTGGTAGAGACAAATGAAAAAGATCACCACCAAGAGTAAAGCTGATGCCAGATAAAACTTTGTAGCTTTGCGTGACATTTATAACTTTGCCAGCAAAGCGCCAGACGCAAAAGGTATGCCACAATGAACGCCAAGAAAACAATGTTGTACCGCTTTTTTACTCATCAAAGTTGCTGTGGATTTTAATTATTTTGATTTAAAATTATCAGCAATGTAATTAAGTTTTATGTTTCTGCATGAAAACCCGAATTTGGACGAAACAAAATAAATATTAAACCGGCTGATTGTCAAAGCGCGCAAAAAGATGGGAGTTGACCATCTTTTCGCTTCGCGCTGCCGCTTCAACGATTTATGTGGCATGCTTTGTGCATTTTCATACAATTCATCTTATCTGTCAAAGCGAATCTGTCACGTAAAGCGAAGCAAAAGTTTTATGTGACATCAGCTTAATTGCTTCATATGCCATGAAGCCAGGATAGCGGTGAAGATTTTTTCGCACAGATCACTTTATTCGGTTTACAACCATAAAAAAATACAATTTGAGCAATTTTGCAAAGTTCGAAGATTTACAAGAGTTATTGTTATCAACTTTTTTTTTTTGATGAATTCAGTAATTATTTATTATCCCCTGATTCATGGCATGTATCTTGCTGGCTTTTTTTACGACAATAGTTAATTAGACACGCTTTATTTTGTACAAAATTTTTAATATTTATAAAAAATTTGCATACACAAATGGAAATATTTATTACTTCTCGATCAGAGTTTTTAATCTTTTACATTGAATATCAATCCTTATTCTGTAATACATCATTTAAAAGAAAAAAAACACGGTAACCTGCACGGATTCGCTAGTTATTAATTTTTTTCGCTTCTGCCACGGGTGCTTTTGCTTTCCAGCCGCGTGCAGCGCGGACTCGCAACGAGCGTGTAACCAAAAAACGCAAAAAAATAAATAAAATTTATTTATAAACATAAGCATAGATTATTTAACACAATATTTCTTAAAGTTGTATACATAAATATGTACTTACATAACATGCATATTTACATATGTACGTATGTATGTATTTATGTATGTATGTACATACATTAGACTGCATCACCAAAAAAGGTGCGGTTTTTGTGCCGGGATTATAAAATTTATTATATTTGAAGACGTCCACCAAAATATTTCGGAAAAATATTAAGATTTACGTGAGCTGGACCGATTTGATAATACCCCTAAAAATGGAGTTTTTTATGAATATTTTTTATTTCTTAAAGAAATTTTTGAAAAAAAATCCCTTCAGATGACAAAACAGGTTAAACCTAAAAAATATGCATAAAAATGTTTTAAAATCTTTTCAACGGAATCGTAAAAATGAGATTTTTGATGCTGTTTTTATACATTTTTCAAAGATTGATTTACGTAAAATCTAAATAACTGGGCCAAAACTATTCGGATTTAGACTACTGAGATCTCGGTAGAAAGGTGTTTTCCCACTATTTTTATTTATGTGCAAGAAAAGTCATTCCTGTCCCAATTTCTTCTTAATTCAACTTTGAATGATGTTCGTTCATCCTACCTTTCTCTTTTATCCTTGGAATGAGCTTATTAGCAAATAAATAAAAAGGGTGAGAAAATACCTTTCCAATGATACCTCACAAGTTTAAGTGGGAGTAGTTTAGGTTCAGTTGTCCAAGTTTTCTTATTCCAGTCTTTGAAAAAAGTTAAAATAAACGGCATCCAAAATCTCAGTATTACGATTCCGTTGAAAAGTTTTTTAAATTTGTTAAGCTTAAACCGTTTTGTCCCTTGAGGGGATGTAAAAAAAAGTCGTTAAGAAACTATTTTTATTCATAAAAAGCTCCATTTTCGGACGTTTAAAATATAATAGATTTTATAATTCCAATGGAAAAAGAGTACCCTTTTTTGTATGGGGAGGGATGCAGTCTAATGTCATGTCATATCAGAGCTGTAAAATGATTGAATCAGTAAGATCTGCATTAACTCGGCATTCTTTTTAAATTTTGATTGTTTGTTTGTATTAAAAACTCCCAATTCCTGAGTGGCCTAAATTATTTTGAAACAAAAACAAACCTAATGTGTTATTCAATGGTAGAGTTCCATTCAGTATAGAATGTGAATGTAACAGAAGCATTCGCAATCATTGTCATGGTAAATTTTGGTTGAATGCAAATACTTTTGATCATTCAGTAATACACTGAAAAAATACGCCTTGACACTAGAAGAAAATCTTTATTGTAGCAAATAGTCGTTTTGTCTCTGCTTTTCTACCACTGCTACAATTTGCAAAAACAATACCTATGAGCAAGAGTACGTAATAGCTTTAGATAATCAGCTCACGCTTTTTAAAGCCAACTGCATATTTTTATAGGTGTGTATTTGTAGGTATGTGGACCGGCCGCTATTCTTTCTTTTTTGTAACTATGTATTTGCGTATGTGACTTAAATAGGTGTTATGCAGACGAATTTGGCGCAACCATGTTTTGTTTTAATTTACCTAAATTACCTGAATCATGTCATAAAAACATCCCTAATACGGGGCATTCCAGCACCGAAATGGCTTGGCTTTTGTAACTCCGATATTTTTCATAACTTTTTATTTTTTTTTTTATGTTTTTGTCTATTTTTTTAACTGTCACCCGTTCCGCAACTTCTAGGCGTAGTCTAATAATGGTGTAACAATGCGCTCTATCTTTTTCGAATTTTTAAATTAATGAAATTCTAACAAATATTGTCCACATAATCTCAGACTAAGGCTTTCTGCACATTGGTCGTCTAATCATAGTTGCTTCATCGTTACAATCATGATGCAACGAGTACATGATGACTACACTTTCGCATACTCCGTCGTGGTACTTCAATTCATTTGGCGTCTAAAAATTCACTTGGAGCAGGTATTTTCTGTTTTTCTGGTTGATATTTTCGCGAAATATTTACAAAAATCTGCAATTTTTAAAATATGGACTATGCTGCAACAATTTTAAACATAATTTTTCAGTAATATCTCTTCTTTTCTTTTCCTGAAATGTGTTTCGTGCACGCACGCAGAGACTCTATCTTTTATTGAATTTAATTGCAATTATCCACTTCTTAATTATTTCCACAGATTTTATGCAAGAAATACGAATTTTTATGCATTTTTAATGAAAATATTAACTTTTTCAATAATTTTTCCCCATAAAACAATACGTGCACAACGATTAGCAAACGACAGTGCCGTACTTATCCGCTTCTGCATCTTCTATAATTTGCCGATAACAAGTCGCTAACGACAAGTGTGGAGATCTCCTTCGAAATGCATGTGCTCGGCTTAAAATTTCAAGGCGAAACGATAACGCAACTATGATTAGACGACAAGTGTTCAGATAGTCTAAGTCAAATCAAATTTATCAAAATCATAAAATTGTCACATTTAAGAGGAAGAAATTATCTATATATGTATTTACAAAGGTATTTACTACGCTATGTCTAATCCCCACCGCGTAATCAATTGTTATCGTCTTCACTTACGATTGGTCAAACGCTTGGATACTCGTACATGGCGTATGAGTAACATTATTTCCTGCTCATATGCATTTCATAAAAAAAGCTTAACTGAATTTACTAATCGATGACGCGATTATGCAATTATGTAGAAAATTTATTTTTGTGGTATACAGTGGTGGCCTTATAATTAGAAACGACGTGCTGGAAAAACCAAAATCACTGTACAAGTTTGTTTAAGACGGACACTGTAAGTGATGAGCACCGTTATTCATAGAGTAGGCCATGAACATTGTTGTTAAACAAACACGTGCTGATTCGATGATTGGGTATTAAAAAAAAATTAAAATTATTTCGCGGTGTGTGTTTCTTGGCTGGCCACGCAATTAGAAACGCGCAGTTTTTTCTTTATTTTCTAGACTTGTCTTGGAGTTAGCGATAAAGTGAGTATACTTCGAAAGGAGCCATAGTTAGCTTGCAATAATTTTGATAGACTTTAGTTGTTAGAATGGGCAAAAAAAGTCATGCACTCCAAAAATGAGGGAGTTAATTGTGAAGTGTTATCAGAAAGAGAAACTGTCGATGTCGGCTATCGCACAAAGGTTTGCTTGCTCCAAAAAGATGGTATTTGGAGCAATTCATTTATACAATAAAATCAAGACGTTTGAAACCCCTAGCAGGAAGCCCCGGCCTCGAAAAACTACTCCAACTGAAGATAGGCTTATTTGTAGGACCAGCAAGAACAACCCATTCATGTCTTCGCGTGAAATAAAGGCTGAAGTTGGGCATCAAATTAACGCGGAAATCTCCGCTCGGACGATAAGAAGGCGCTTACAAGAGTCGGGACTTCGTGGGTGCATTGCACAAAAAAAAACCGCATGTATCAAAAAAAAATATTAAGAGGCGGTTGCGGTTCGCAAAGGAAATGCTTAATAAACATCCACGATACTGGAATAGAGTTCTCTGGAGTGACGAATCGAAGTTTAATTTATTCCAATCCGATGGAAAAACGTATGTGAGGCGTCCTCCAAGCATGGCTTTAAACCCCAGGTACACTGTGAAAACGGTAAAACACGGTGGCGGATCTATTATGGTTTGGGGAGCCTTTTCCTGGCGTGGTGTGGGCCCAATTGTGCGAATTCAAGGAATAATGGACCAACATCAATATAAAAATATTCTGGAGAATGTAATGGAACCATATTCCTTTGAGAATATGCCAGTCCATTACATTTTCCAACATGACAATGACCCAAAACACACTTCCAGGTTAGTGAAGAGCTGGCTTTCGGATCAAAATATTGATGTTTTGGACTGGCCCCCGCAAAGTCCGGATCTCAATCCGATTGAAAACTTATGGGCAATTGTGAAACGAGATCTCAAGGACAAGAAACCGCGAAATAATGATGAATTGTTTCAATTGGTGCAGCAGAGCTGGAACAGCATATCTGTCCAAACATGTCAACATTTAATACAAAGTTTACCGAGAAGATTGGACAATGTTATCAAACATAAGGGTTATCCCACAAGATATTAAAAATTATGACCATTTTGTTTAACTTTGTGAAGATATTTTTAAGTTGTCGCTGCCGTTTCTAATCATATGACCAAACTGAAATCGGTGTTTTTTGGGTTTAGTTAATTTTCTTAAAAATAGTGTTAATGTTGTCAATTTTCTTATGTTAAACTCAAAGATAACTTGTTACTTTATTATTTCTAATTAATAGTTTTGATGTGGCGAAATAAATTTTTAAAATATATTAGCAAAATTATATGCAGCAAAGTCGTTTCTAATTATAAGGCCACCACTGTACATATTTATATTTTTGATTAATGCATTTGATTTGAAGCAGGCAAAGTGCTTGGCGTTGAAAATTCAAAAAGATAATAATTAAAAAATTTTATAACATTTTGACATACAAAAATATTTATTCCTCTGCCGGAGAGTTATTCGTCGCCATTCCATAGTGAATAATATGCAAAAAAATTATTCCGCCGTCGCTCAGATAGCTCAGAATTACTAGGCCGTTGAATATTTAAGAAGGAATAACGACAAGTGAATAATATGGCCGTAGGTCACTAAAAATATATATAAAAATATAAGTAAATAACGTGTAATATGAGAAAATAACCTAACTCCTTCAAACTTGATTCGATAAAGTATAAAGGACTTTTGCTCCTCTAAAGAAGCTTTGAATGCGTTCCCCCCAACTAGTTCCACTTTGGACAGTTCAGAGAAAATAAATTTATTTTTAATTTTTGAAAAAAGTTTAATTTTATGAATGTCGAAGATCCGATTCATAAAAAAGGCACAACACCACTTGTCGGCCGCCATAGCCGAACATTAGAGGTGCTACACGATACGTTCAAGGTTCAATCCCTATTCCCAGCAACATGTATCGCAACCAAAAATATCACAAACAGCGGTCGACCATTGCTGGGGTAATTGCTTGCTTGCTCGGAGACATTTTGAAATATATACAAGTGTACTGCGGAACTAACGCAACGCTAGACTATCTCCAAATTTCGCTACAGGGTGTGTATGTATGTAAAGTAGTGTTCAGAAATAGTTGCCCCTGTGTGAATCCAAATAAAAGGAAGACATTTTCTTGTCCAAAGTAGCCTTTGTTAGTCCTAAAAGTGGCTTTCTTTATTAAAATATGGTTGATGCCAGAAAAATTGAGGCCGGGGCGTATGAGTAACATAAAGTTATTCAATTGAACTTATGAATCAAAAAAATGCCTGCACGAAGGGTAAATCAACAAAGACAGCTTCTCATAATTTTTTGTAGCAAATACAAAAGGTCCTGCCCAACAACGAAACACACAATCGGGGTTTTCCGACCAATGTGGAACTCTCAAAAACGCTTCCAGTGAGACATCCTGCCATACATTATTTTGTTGCCGATACTTTCAATTGTCGAACAGTAATTGTTAAGTGGGGTTCAGCGACGATGATAAGAAAGGTAATTCGAAGCAATCCTCTGGAAGGTGATCTATGTCCCTTGACCTTACTCAAGTTAAGAGGAGAGGCTCCTAGAATGATAGCTTATGCTGATTATCGAGGAGCAATTAGTAACTTTGGCAGATGTTTTAAGTCGATGAGCGAAATTGTCTAGACGAAATTGAAACTGGACTGGAGCGGCAGGGCTCGAAGTAAATCTTCTTTATCCAATCTGGGAAATGGTACTCTAAATCCTAAACCCTTTCCGCTAGACAATGAATGAATGGGATAGACGAAATCTGCGTTAACAGACGAGTCGCTTTGCTGGCCAAGACACAAAGGGATTGAAGGGTATGAGCGAGTTGGTTTGTTAGTCGAAATCGCGGGATATCTACAACTAGGAAGCATGCCAGACGTCTGTGGTTCTCTCAACTACTTTAGGACAGAAATAGACATGACAATGAAACCGCGGCTGAAGTTCCTGTGCAAGGTGCGAACCAAGTCGTGAAAAAACTAAAGTTGGCTGCTTACCAAGGAAGCGTTTTCACTTTGTACGAGTGCGTGTGCCCCTTTAAATATACATAAATGAAGAAAAAAATAAAATTAATTGCACACAGCAAATGCTTCGAAATTTTTGTCATTTTTGATTGATCTCTTTGCACGTGAATAATCACGATTTGTTTTTATAAATTGTATATTTTAAATTTTGGACCAGTTGTTTTTATTTTATCAAAAATACCGCCTAACTGTTCCCAACCAATAAGGATAGAATAACTGATTATAAAAAATTAAAAGGTATAGATACGCTTTAGCTAAGATTTATGAAATATGCTTGTGTGTATAAGGATATGGGCGAAATAAAAACGTATACCTATTTCTTTACTAGAATCTCAGATATTTGGATCATTGAAGACCTCACACTTTTTGAACGACAAGCCCCACCTCAATTATTATCTGAGTGTAACAATGTCCAACGGTGCTCTGCCAAAAACGAAGACATCGAAATCATCACTGAAGTACGCCGACTCGCGCGAAGAGGCAAAGGTACAAAATTGCAAAAGTGAATTCTCGTTCGAATTGAAACCGAAGCCAAAATTGACCTGCATCCCCGAGAGTTGTAGTAAATTCTTTAGTGATCTGAGGTGAGTTGAGCAAACGACAAAATGTTTCGGCTTCCGATTGATCATTGTAATGAATCAACTTGCAGAAAGACGCAATCAATGAATGCAATGAAGAAAAATGAGGCGCCGGAGAAATCGTGGTCGGTTTTGTTCATCGGTTCCAAGAGCAACCTGCATGCCAATAACCTTATAATGTAAATGGGCGGCTAAATGTTAAACCCATTTTTGAGGATGAACCTCTTTGTTCTGCAACTTGATGCTAAACAAAATCCTTTCACCAAATTATTGTGTACTATTAAGAACTTTAGAAATGAATTAAAAATGTTATACAAAATAGCAGATTATTGTGATGAAAATAATTAGTACAATAAAAATCCACCTTTTTTATTACCTTCCTTTTATTAGCTCGGGATGTAACTATGTAATATTGATGCGCCTAAAAGATGCAGCGATTTCTATTCTCAAGTTACATACCTGATGACTGTAGGAATGGCAATTATAATAGGGAGGTTTTAGTTTTTTAAACTATAATTTTATTATTTAGTTTAGTTAGATGAAGAATGAAGAATGAAGATGCACCTAAAAGACTACAACGCAATAGCTCTAGCTACTTACTTTTGCCATTAGGTCATCTATAAAAAAAACTACATACACACACATATATATATATATATTAGGGCGGGTCGATTTAAAAATCGCTCATTGCTCTGTGAAAATCGTATTCTAGGGATCAAAATAAGAAACTTTGCCGAAGGAACCATACCTCTAAAACGAATTCTGATGTCCCCCAATTTGGGTCAAACTTTTGGGTAGGGGCAAATTTTGAAAAATCCCACTTTGACCCATTTAGAGTGCTCCAATCGAGTCCAAATGTATGACCGAACCCCACTAACTTTGGACGGCCGATCCATCCATGCCAGTGGCACACCCCCTGGAACTCCCCTGGGGGGTTCCCCATACAATCATTTCAAAAAATCACCATTTTTGGCCTTTACATGAAAAAATCAGCTAAATGGCTATGTTTTTTCTTTATTTTAATTTATTCATTTATAATAATATTTATTATTTATTTATAATAATATCTATTTTTTCTCTGAAGAAATTTATTTAGTCAGAACATATGTAAATGAAAAAA